>NC_067168.1:33988412-34297258 GCF_903995435.1 Acomys russatus | reverse complement strand
ATGGAGCCTTACAACCATCAATGTCTCTAGACCTAAGAGATCTGACACTCTCTTCTGACCTCTAAGGATACTGCACACTTGTGGTACACAAGCAGACATGCGGGCAAAACACCTATACACACAAAATAAAAATTAAAAAATTTTAAGGCACAAAGCAAGACATAGTGGTATATGCTTATAATCCTAGTACTAGAGGTGGAGGCAGTAGGAGCAGAAATTCAGGTCTAGCTTTATATAGTAAAGTTCAAGGTTAACCTGGCCTACATGAGACCCTGTAGAGCCCAATCTAAAAGGAAGGAAGGGCTGAGGTTATGGTTCAGTGAGTAAAGTACTTGCTACGTAAGTATGAGGACCTGAGCTCAGAACCCAAGTACCCAAGGAGAAAGAGTGGGGTGTGACGGTGTACATTTAGTCCCAACATTGAGAAGGTGGAGCTGAGCAGAATTTTGGATCTCCAGCCCTGCAGAATCAGTGAACTCCAACAAGGTAAGTGAGAAGCCATGACTTTTTTGGTTTCTCAAGACAGGGTTTCTCTGTGTAGCCTTGGCTGTCTATGGAACAGAGTGGCCTCCAACTCACAGAGATTCCCCTGCCTCTGCTTCCTGAGTGTTGGGATTAAAGGTGTGCTCCACCCACCACCTGCCAAGAGAAGTCATGTCTTAAAAAAATAAGATGGAGAGTAATTGAAGGAGGGAAACATTTGTCATCAGCCTTTGGTTTCACGTGTGTGTGTGTGTGTGTGTGTGTGTGTGTGTGTGTGTGTGTGTGTGTGTGTGTGTGTGTACACAGCCAGGTGTGGTGGCACACTCCTGTAATCCCAGCACTCAGGAAGGCAGAGGCAGGTGTATCTCTCTGAGTTCGAGGACAGCCTGGTCTACAAAGTGAGTCCAGGACAGCCAAGGCTAACACAGAGAAACCCTGCCTCAAAACCACCATCACAAAAAAAAAAGGTGTGTGTGGGCATACACATAAGGTTTTGATTTGTTGCTAATATTACATAAAGTGATTAAATATAATATTTGTTTTTAAAGGTATTTTAGAAAAAGGATTTGTTAGAGTTTCATATGGGCAAAATAAGAAGTACCTGTTTTGCCTAGAGTCACTGAGATCATTCAGTAGGTAAAGACTACTGCCAGCAGGCCTCATAGCCTGAATTCCATCTCCAGAACCCATATAGAGGGGGGAGAGAATGGAATCCTGAAAGCTGTTCTCTGACCGCCACATGTGTGCTGTAGCATTCATGCCTACACACATACTTTAAGTTATCAGTTGAGCATGTAGCTCAGTGGTAGAGCACTTATCTAGCATGCTAACAACTCTGGGTTAAGTCCTCAGCACTAGGTATGTGTCAGGTAGTGTGACTCAAATGGTAGAAGTTTGTCCCTTGTCCATGAATTGGACCCTGAAGTAGGATTTTGTTTTTAATGGGATTCCCTTAGTGGCCCTATCACTTGGGTTCTCAAAGGACAATACATTTCTTGTTCAGTCAAAGGCTGATAGAAAAGAACAACTACGCCTCTAATCCCAGCACTTGGGAGAAAGAGGCAGGTGGATCACTGTGAGTTCAAGGCCAGCCTGGTGTACCAAGTGAGACAGCCAAGCAACACAGAGAAACCCTGTCTCAAAAAAAAAAAGGTGGAAAAAAAGAATCCTTGATGCATGGTTACTAGAAAGCGGGGCATATCTAGAATCTGAACTGTACATAACAGCAGGTTCTCAGGGGCTGGCTGTCTCTAAGAGCAGCTAGTGAAAAAGAAAATGGATATGGATGTTTGAATTCAGTAGCCTTCAGACTCAGAATTTGATCTAGTTCAGTATCAGTGCAGTAGAGTGAGCGGTTTTGTTGCTTTGCCATTCTTAGGCATAAGTGTATATGCCTCCTTTGCAGCTTCTCATTAAAACTCCTTGAAATATACTTTGGAATACATGTGTGATTTTTGGCAAGTGAGAGCTCTGGGTTTGAGTAGTTTTCAGTTTAATATACGTTTAATCAAGCACCATAGAAAGGATATGTCTTGGAGTTTACTTTTAAATGCATGACACTTCGTTAGGAGCCAGGCTACCATGTTTAATTGGGCTGATGGCTTTCATTGTACTTTGCTTTATTAGCTTAGTGATCTTTCACATGATGAATAAAAATTCTCTAATATATGAAAATGGTAGATTATAGACAGTAAGAGTGGACAGCCATTAAAAGTGATTGTGTCCTTCTACCAGTTTACTAACCCATCTCCCTGCAGGCTACTTCCCGAGAAGACACTGGCAGATCTCTGCTCTGTGACTTCGGGAAAGCGGGCTTGTTGGGGTGGGGAAGGGTACAGTGAATATATGTCACTCTTTGCTTTGTTTGAGCTACCCTTGTTTGATGATAGCTAGGTAGTCAAGCCATAGGTAACCGTGATTTATTTTCTTTCTTTCTTTCTTTCTTTCTTTCTTTCTTTCTTTCTCTTTTAGGTTTTTCCCATGGCTATTATTAGAAAAACAGTTGGCTTTTCATCAATAGGAATGTTAAAAACCATTTCACAGTCTTTAGCAGTTTCATTGTAGTTTGATGTCTCACTCTGTGTGGATTGAATATAAAGGCTGCTTGAGCTGTAGGAGAAGATGAGGAATCACAGCTTTCAAGCTGAGCCTGTTGGCACATTGCTGTAATATTTCAGCACTGGGGAACTAGAGACGGGAGAGCTTCTGGAAGTTTGAGGCAAAATGAAAACTAAGTTGGGTGTGGTAGTACATTGCCTTTACTGCCAGCACTCAGGAAACAGAGGTAGAGTGATTGCTGTGAGTTCAAAGCCTGCCAGAGCTACACAGTAAGACCACATCACTAAACAGAAGAGAGACTGCTTTTGAAACATAGTAAACTCAAATTTGGCATAGCTATGGGGACTCCTGACTAGGATAGACTAAGACTCATCACCTATGATAAAAGGTCATTCATTGAAGCTGCTGGAATAGCATATTTGTCTATTGAGAGTTGTAAAAGGTATGCCTTGCCTTAGAAATTTCTAAATCTCCTGATGTCTCCAAGCGGTGAATTCAGAACATACAAATTCACAGTAGTTCTTTGCTTGGTGAGAATTGTTTAGTGTTCAAATAAACCTGCATTGGGGATTGGGTACACAGATGTGTATTCCAAAAGCAATACCTCCCTCCAGAGGTACTGTATGCATTTTGGGTCTTTGGGAATGGTTCTAGTTAGTCCTTTGTCTTTGCAACAAGAACATATTGAGCTTTACTACCTACGCATTTGGTGCTGATAACAAAAAGCCAACAAGATTTAGTATGGACTCTTAAGAGCTGGACCATCGATTTAACAACTAAAACAACATGATATAGGTTCTGCTGGGCTGGGTGGCACACACCTGTAATCCTAGTACTCAGGGAGGTGGAGGCAGTGAATTTCAGTAAGTTCAAGGCCAACCTGGTCTGTGCAAAGGGAGTCTAGGACAGCCAGGACTACACAAAGAACCCTGAGGCTAGCCTGGTCTACAGAGCAAGTTTCAGGACAGCCAGAGGCTACACAAACTCTGTTTTGAGAAAAACCAAAACGAGAGAGAGAGAGAGAGAGAGAGAGAGAGAGAGAGAGAGAGAGAGAGAGAGAGAGAGAGAGAGACTGACTGACTGACTGACTGACTCTGTTAATTCTACTTTATAGATGGGGAAGCTGAAGAAGAAGGTAAGGACCTTTCTGAAGGTCACGGAGTTGAGGCAAGATTAAAATTTAGGGAACCTGTTCCAGAGTATACATTGTTTTTAGCATTTTTTGTTTTCTGTTCAATTCATTTAAGAGAAAGAGTATATCAGTGAGCCTGGCGGGTGGCTCACGCCTATAATTCCAGTACTCAGGGAGAAGAGGAAGGCAGATCTCTGTGAGTTTAAGGCCAGTCTGGCCTACAAAGCGAGTCCAGGACAGCCAAGGCTACACAGAGAAGCCCTGTCTCAAAAAAACAAACAGAGTGTATCAGTGGTAAGTGTGCCGAGGTGTGCATGTAAAAGTTAGAGGACAACTTGTAAGAATCGATCCTCTTCTTCCCTATGGGTCCTGTGGATTGAACTCAGTTTGTCAGATATGGTGGTAAGTGCCTTATGCACTGAGCTCTGTTGCCAAAACTGGTTTTTTGTTTTGTTTTGTTTTAGACAGTGTTGCACTGTTTAGCCTTGGCTAGCCTGGAATTTGCCATGTAGACCAGGCTGACTTTGAACTAATAATCCTCTTGCTTCTACTTCCTGGGTTTGAGGAGAGCCCATGCTCTCCCAAATGAGATGCACTGTCTTCTGGTTTGGAAAGGTGTTACATTTACCAGTTTTCCTACATGGATAAGCATTACGGAGAATGCTAACTCTCCCTTCATACAGATTTCCTTCCTGATTGGCTCTTGAAGGTAGATACCTGTTCCTAATACCAAGCACAAGTTGGTGAATAAATGAGCCAAGAGGTTCCTCTCTGTAGTCCCAAATGAATCCTGTACTGTCGTTCACCAGCCTCTCTGAACATGGATCCTTATCTGTAAAGTAAAAAAAGTATTGCTTCATAGGATCATTGAAGGGATCAAAGAATATAATCTACTTAGCAGTCTCTGGCTCTGAGTAAGTGCTTAGTAAGTGTTGGCAACTTTTCTTGGTATTGTTCTTTAGCTTTTAGAGCAATATTGAAGCAGTTTGTCAGAAATTTGGTTGTAAGACCCAATTAGGTGGGCAGTTTTCCTTTGGTTTTATTTAACAAGACAATAATCTTATTCTATGTATTTTTCTTGACTCTTTTGGTGTGAAAAGCAGAGAGGTAAAGCATTATTTGACAGATGTATGGATTCAAGAAAGAAACTGAGGTCCAATTGCAAGGAAATGACTTGTATAATTCAGAGCCCTGTCTGAGGAGACACAGAGGACCCTAGAGGGCGGAGAATGAACACAGCGCAGGGGCTAGTTCCAGAGTCACATCTTCGGTTAGTTCACTTACCAGTGTGGGTGAGGGTCCCTTGTCAGTAAGCAGAGACTCCTCCCCTCTCTGCTCCAATATATCGGCTGGCTTGTATTTCTTAAAAAAAATTTTTTTAATGTGAAGTAGAATTTGTGACTTGTCCAAAAAACAAGGAAACTCTGTAACTCTAGGCTTACTGAGATCCCTTGTCCCACCTGTTCCTGTGCCAGCTTTTCCAAAGGCTTATTTACTAATTGTTGCTCCTCAGACTTAGGGTTAGCTTGCTCTGTAGGTTCCAAATCTGAATGGTGCTGCTGCTGCTGCTGCCGCCGCCATAACCATCACCACCACCACTACCACAGGTGTTGCTGCTACTGGCTATTCAGTTTGCTGCTATAAGAATATAATCTGCTGTGAACCTTTCGCTTTCCTCCTTTTTTCCTGTCTTCGGTGTTGTACTTCTTTCTCCTGGTGCTTTTGCCATACAACCAATATTACAAAGAAATACTGTAGACATCGAAGTTAAGAGCTTATTACCTCTCTAAGGAGATGTATTAGCCATAGAAAAGAAGGTAATTGAGAGAGAACCTATCTATGCCTCTGTGCTTACTAGTGTTTGGGTGCAAGGGATGGACACTTCCTAGAACTCATGAGAATGCTCTACAAGACCTGGAGAAGTAACTGGGCATAGGCTGCCCAAGGACAGTGCCTTCGCCTGCTGGAACCAAGGCTGAAGACAAGTTTTGCCTTCTCCTGCCCTTACCCTAAACTTAAGCTCACTTTGCTACACACACTGTCCCAAAGTCTGTGGCTTAAAACAGCCATCTCACATATTGGTGAATATTTTTATTTTTCATAAAATGTTTCAGCTTAGGAATTGGAAAGGCCATCTGTGTCTTCCTGTCTCTGTTACTCTAGAGATTGTAGTTCATGGCTTTTATCTTTCTTTTTACAGGGAACTCTAATGATCCATGACAAAGAGGTCACTCTTGAGTATGTACCAAGTCCAGATTTTTGGTACTGCAAACGAGTAAGTACTAAAAATTCTGTTTTAGAAATAAGCATCCCAGGGGCAATATTCTAGTTACCATCTATCCCACTGTTTCCTTGCATTGCACTCAATAAAATAGTCCTTAAAAGAAAAGAAATTAACATCCTATGTCTCCATATCTCTAGGTATGCTAGCTATGAAAATTTTAAGCTTATACTCTCATTGGAGGTCTTATTGCAGTGAGTCTGAAAATGCAATTTCAGTTTTTATTGTTAACAGTTTAGGATTAATTACAAGGTAGGTGGATGGTGTACATCTTTAATCCTAGCAGCTCTTGGGGGTAGAGACAGGCAAATAGAGTTTGCAGCCAGCCTGGTCTATAAAATGAGTTCTAGGACAGCCAAAGCTACGCAGTGAGATCCTGTTTCAATACCAGTGACAAGGGGGTTGGAGAGATGGCTCAGAGGTTAAGAGCACTGTCTGCTCTTCCAAAGGTCCTGAGTTCAATTCTCAGCAACCACATGGTGGCTCACAACCATCTATAATGAGATCTGGTACCCTCTTCTGGCCTGCAGGAGTTATATGTAGGTAGAACACTGTATATGAAATAAATAAAATTGCCGGGCGTGGTGGCGCATGCCTTTAATCCCAGCACTCGGGAGGCAGAGGCAGGCGGATCGCTGTGAGTTCGAGGCCAGCCTGGTCTACAAAGTGAGTCCAGGATGGCCAAGGCTACACAGAGAAACCCTGTCTCGAAAAACCAAAAAAAAAAAAAAAAAAAAAAAAAAAAAAAAAAAAAAAAAAAAAACCAACCAGTGATAATAACAAAATTAATTACAAGAAATATATAAAGTTTATGATACATGGTTCATCGTGTATATGTGTGTAAAAGTAACCTGGGAAGGTGACTCATTGATTAAGAGCACTTGCTATGAAAGCAAGAAGCCCTGAAGTCATACACCTAGTTCCCATATAAAACCCAGGTGTGGCTATTCTTCTACTTTGCTTTTTGTTGCTGTGATAAATCACCATGACCAAAAATAACTCTGGGAGGAAAGGGTTTATTTTATCTTACAATTATATTCCACTATGAAGGGAACTCAGGGCAGAAATTCAAGGCAGGAACTTAGAGGCTAAAACTAAAGCAGAGGCCATAGAGGAGTGCTGTTTACTGGTTTTCTCCCTATGACTTCTCAACTTGCTATCTTATACAACCCAGAACACCTACCACGGGTTTGCACTGCCTGCAGTGCCCTCCCATATCCATCTCTAATTAAGAAAATGCTCTAGAGATTTGTCTACAAGCAGTCTAATAGAGACATTTTCTCAAGGATTTTTATTTCCAGATGACTCTAGCTTGTGTAAAGTTAACCCCAAAAAGCTAACCAAGATAGCTGCGTGTGCCTGTAACTCCAGCATGCTGTGAGGTGGGAGGAGCCAAGTATGTTCCAGGAACTTTCAAATTAAACAACACAGGTGAAACACTGACGGTTTGAATGAGAGACCCCTCTCTCAAAAAATAAGAGTAATAGAGGAAAACTCCTGACACCTTCCTCTAGTCTCTGCATATACACACGCATGTGCTCACACAATAAATATACAGTAAATATATATAGTTTGGAGAGATAGCTTAATCAGTTGACAAGCTTGCTATATAAGCATGAGGGACTGAGTTTGATCGTTAGCACCCATACCCAAACAAAGAAGCACAGGTATATTGTCACGTACTTGTTAGTAGCACTGGGAAAGAAGAGATAGGCATATTCCCAGGGCTCCCTGGCCAGCTAACATAGCCTACATGTTTGGACTCAGGCCAGTGAGATGACTTGTCCCAAAACACAAAGCTACTGAGAAATGACACCCAAAGTTGAACTGCACAGGCACACACACACACACACAAACCAAAATATATACGCATGCATGTAGAGCACTTACCTAGCATGTGTGATGCCCTGGGTTCAATCTCCAGTATTAAATCCATATATTTTAATAATTTTTGTGTGTGTGTGAATGGTTGTTTTACCTGTACATGTATCTGTGCATGGATTTCATTCTTAATGTTCATGGAGGACAAAACATTGCATTGGATCCCCTGGAGTTGGAGTTACAGAGAGTTTGAGCTACTTTGCATCAGTCCTCTGTAAGAGCACATGCACTCAACTGCTCAACAGTCTCTCCAAGTCCTGGGATGAAAGTCTTTAGTTTTTCAAAACAGGGTTTCTCTGTGTAGCCAGGCTGGTCTTGAACTCATGGAGATCCACCTGCCTCTGCCTCCTGACTACTGGTTTTTAAAGGCATGTGCCACCATGCCAGGCGGGAAGAAAATCTTAATGAGGAATTTTCTAGATCAGGTCAGCAGCCCCCAAATGTCTGTGGGGGACTGTCTTGACTCTTCCTTGAGGTATGAAGACACAGTCCATTGTGGGCTACATCATTCCTTAGGTAGGGAGGTTCTGTTTTGTTTTTGATTTTTGAGACAGGGTTTCTCTGTGTAGCCCCTACCTGCACTGGAGCTAGCCTTGTAGACCAAGCTGACCACAAACTCACTACCTCAAGTGCCAAGATTAAAGGTGTACACCACCACATCCCCATGGCAGGGAGTCTTGAATAAGAAAAGAGAAAACCATCTGATAGGGAACAGGCAAAAGTGCATTTATTATCTTGTTCTTGACTATGGCTATGATGTGTCTAGCTACTTAAGATTCTGTCTTGATGTCCTTGAAATGATGTTGTTGGTGTTGTAAGCAAAATAAACACATTTTTTTTCTCCCCTTCTAATTTCTAATTACCCCAAAATGATCCATCCTCCTGCATGTTCCCTTCTTTAGGTCCTAGCTTACCACTGATCTTTGACTCTGAATTTGTCTATGCTGGACATTTCATGCAATGAAATCAGAAAATTAGAGCATTAATCACTGCCTCATTCTTTTCTATAGCTCAGTGTTATACAGATTTATATAATTTTGCTTATTCATCAATTGATGTGCATTTGTTATTTCTGCCCTCCTCCCCTCCCTCTTTTTTTTTTCTTGTTTTTCGAGACAGGGTTTCTCTGTATGATAGCCCTGGTTATCCTGGAACTCTCTTTGTAGACCAAGCTGGCCTTAAATTCACACAGTTCCACATGCCTGAGTAATTTGTATGCTACCACGCCTGGCTTCCTCTCTGCTGCTTTGACAGTAGAAAGGACTATGTGTATGATCTGTTTTGGAAATAACTGACTGTGATGCTGTTACTAAAATTTTTTATCCTCTCTTCATTTACAAAGCCAGTTCTTTTTGGGTTTTTTTTTTCCCCCCCAAGACCAGGTTTCTCTGTGTCGCCTTGACTGTCCTGAACTCACTTTGTAGACCAGGCTGGCCTCAAACTCACAGTGATCCGCCTGCCTCTGCCTCCTGAGTGCTGGGATTAAAGGCGTGCGCCACCACACCCAGCGCAAAGCCAGTTCTTATTAGTGCCCACTTCATGAGCTGATAGTGTTGCAGGGTTTGTTGGATGGTGGCGTATAAAGTGGCCATTAGCCATTGCTGCGGCTGTTACTCTATCTGGCAACTCTTACCTAACAGTCCTATTGAACGATATTTTTTTCGTGGTTCCTGTTCTGTTTCCTGCCAACCAGCTATCTGCTTTTGAAGCTTGTTGTTCAGAGTTTAGGGCTTGACTCTTCCAAACTCAGTTGAGAAAAAACTATATTCATACTGTAGTTTTTTCCCCCTTGTCTTAAGTTAGTGAAGATTTGCTTTCTTTTAAGGTCTTTTACATTGGTGCTAGAAGTACTACATGTGTATCTTGCTATCACCTTATTCCTTATTATCCATTTCTGGAAAAGGAGTTAGCAATTGAACACTTAAAATCCAGCCAAATGAGAATGAGGAACTGTATAACCAAGACCAAGTTTTGGGTACAGTCTGTAAAAGGCAACTTACAGTAGTACCCTTTAAGCCATTAAGGGCAGTTTTCTTTTAAGGTCCTTGTTCAGGCCAAAGGCATTGTAGGCTTGACTAGATGCTTTGCTAGATGCTACATCTCAAGCAGCACTCATGCATGTGTCTGCCACTGTTAATAAATGGGGCTGTTGAATACTTTGACAGGATCCTGGGATATTCCTTGTTTCTTTTTTTGTTTGTTTGTTTGTTTTGTTTTGTTTTCTGTTTTTTTGTTTGTTTGTTTGTTTTTTAAAGACAGGGCTTCTCTGTGTAGCCTTGGCTGACCTGGACTCACTCTGTAGACCAGGCTGGTCTTGAACTCACAGTGATCCACCTGCCTCTGCCTCCTGAGGCCTGGGATCAAAGGCATGAGCAACCACACTTGTTTCTTTCATTTTTGTCAATTACTACTGTGTTGAATATTCATTAGGGTTTCTAGAAATGGTTTTGGTCATGTTGAAGTCTTTCTTTCTTCCTTGCAGTGTAAGGCCAGCACTGTTGGACATCAGTCTTCTTGTTCATTCTGCAAGGGCCCAAAGGAAGGTGAGTATCTTATACAATGAACAAATCATTTATTTATTTTTATTTTATTTTAAAAAGCAGACATTTCCAGGTCTAGAGAGGTTGGCTCAATGGTGAAGAAAATAAACAGTCCCTTGAGTTTGGATCCCAGCAGTTCACAATTGCCTGTACTTCCATCTCCAGAGGATCCAAAGTCTTCTGTCCTCCCTGAACTCTTAAATATATGTGGATACACTCAGACATATACATATACATAAATAGAAGTAATATATTTTTAATTGACATCCCAGGCTATAATCTTAGTACTTGAGAGACAAAGACAGGACAATCAAGGGTTTGAAGCCAATATGTACTACATAGCAAGAGCTTTGTCCAAGGGAAAAAACCAAAACTAAAGTTATAGAAGAAAAAGAATGTAAGCTTTAAAAGAAGAGGAGAAGGAGGCTGAGAGGAGGGAAGGAGAGAAAGAAAGAATTGATGCCCTAGAAACAAATCTGTGAAGCTTTAAAAATACAGTTTAGGCCTAACAAGATGGCTCAGTGGGGGGAAGTGTGAGTTCAATTCATGGAACCCACATAAAAAAATCAAAAATGGTAACGCATCTGTAACATCAGCACAGCTCCTAGGGTATGATGAGGACAATGACAGGAGACTCGCCCAGAAGCTGACTGACCAGCTAACCTAAGTATGAAGCAGAGACAACAGGAGGGGCTCTGGCTCAACAGAGTAGAAGGAGAGAACAGACTCCTGATAGTTGTCTCTGATTGCAGCATGTGCACTATGGTACTCACACCCAGGTCACATACATACACACTCATTTAAAAATTTGGAGAGGGCCCACACCTTTAATCCCAGCACTCAGGAAGCAGAGGCAGGTGGATCTCTGTGACTTCAAGGCCAGCCTGGTCTACAGAGCGAGTCCAGGACAGCCAGGGACATACTGAGGAAAGCTGTTGCAAAACAAAAACCAAAAGCTAAAACCAAATGTAGGAACCAGGACTTGGGAGGCCGAGTTTGAGGCTGGCTGGGCTACATACGAGATCCTGCACCAACTGCCCTACAAATGGTTTTATTGTTGGTGATAATAATCAGCTCTAGCAGTATTAGCATGAGTTTATTGTATGTGTGTAAGTGATGTTTTTGTTGTTGGTTTTTGTTTGTTTGCTTGTCTTAAGTTAGTGAAGATTTGTTGATGTTTTTCTTTCCATTTTTATTTTGTATGTATGGGTTTTGCCTGCATGTCTGTCTATGGACCATATGCATGTGTGCCCACATAGCCCAAAGCCCAGAACTGCAACTGTAACTGGAGTCACAGGTAGTTTTGAGCTACTACCATGTGGTTGCTGGGAACTGAACCGAAAGTTTTCTGAAAGAACAGCCAGTACTCCTTTCTCCAGGGCCTTTAATTTTGTTTGTTTGGTTTGTTAGTTGGTTTGGTTTTTGGTTTTTTGTTTGTTGGTTGGTTGGTTTTTTGAGACAAGGTTTCTCTGTGTAGGCTGTCCTGAACTCACTTTGTAGACCAGGCTGTCCTCGAACTCACAGCGATCTTCCTGCCTCTGCCTCCTGAGTGCTGGGATTAAAGGCATGTGCCACCACACCTGGCCTGGTTGGTTTGGTTTTTTTAAGATAGGTTATCTCTGTATAGCAGCCCCAGCTGTTTGGTGGTTTGGGTTTTTTTTTGGCGGGGGAGGAGGTATTTGGTTTGGTTTGATTTTGTTGTTGTTGTTTGGGGGTTTTTTGTTTGGTTGGTTTTTGAGACAGTTTCTCTGTATAACAGCTCTGCCTGTCCTGGAACTCCCTCTGTAGTCCAAGTTGGCCTTGAACTCACAGAGATCCACCTGCCTCTGCCTCCCAAGTGCTGAGATTAAAGGCGTGCACTACCACCGCCCGGCCCTTTTTATTACTTTTAAAGATTTTTTAAAATTTTATGTATATGAGTGCTCTATCTGCATGTATACGTGCACACCAGAAGAAGACATCAGACCTAGTATGGATAGATGGCTGTGGGCCACCATGTGGTTACCAGGAATTAAACTCAGAATCTCAGGACCATTGAGCCATCTCACCAGCTCCAACATTTTTCATTTTATCTTATATAAGACTATTTATCTGTTGAGCCATTTGTCCAACCAACTCCAATGAAGTGTTTTGTTTTAAATTTTATCTTTATGTGTCTGTGTGAGTGAAAGCCACCTGTGTATAGGGGCTTTAGAGGCACTGAAAGAGGCTGGATTCCCTGGAGTTGGGGTTACAGACAGATGTTAGCCACCTGTCCTCATCTACATTCTAGGAAGCAAACTCAGGTCCTCTGGAAGAGCTGCAAGCATTTTTTATTGATTAAACAGTGTCTCCAGAAACATGATTGATTTTTTTTTTTTCAGATTTATGTATTTTTAATTTATGTATATCCTTTCCTGCATTTATGTATTTGTATGAACAGAGGCCAGAAAAAGACATAGGGTTCCTGGAGTTATCTGGAGTTACAGATGATTATGAGCTGATGTTGGGAGAACCATGTTCTCTGCCAAAGCAGCAAGTGCTGTTAACCACCGAACCATCTCTCTAGACCCTGTTTAATTTTTTTTTAATGGCCTTTTCTGGAGAGCTGGCTCAGAGGTTAAGAGCACTGGCTGCTCTTTCAGAGGTCCTGAGTTCAATTCCCAGCAACCACATGGTGGCTCATAACCATTTATAATGAGATCTGGTGCCCTCTTGGTGTTCAGGTGTACATGCAGACACAACATTGTATACATAATAAATAAATCTTTTTTTAAAAAATGACCTTTTCTCAAGAATCATCAGATTTTTTTGAATGTATTTCTGAAATGATATTAAAAACCCTGGTTAGGGGGCTCAAAGGTTAAGAGCACTGGCTCCTCTTCCAAAGGTCCTGAGTTCAATTCCCAGCAACCACATGGAGGCTCACAGCCATCTATAATGAATCTGGTGCCCTCTTCTGGCCTGCAGGTGTACATGCAGGCAGAACACTGTATACATAATAAATAAATAAATCTTTAAAAAAAAAAAAAAAAAAAAGCCCTGGTTAGTTTCATAAAGTCTTTTGTATTTTCTATTTAAATTCCCCTACGGACAGAAGTCAAACAGGAACTAGTATCCTATCCTCAACCTCAGAAAACATCCCTACCAGTAGCCTCAGAAAAACAATCCAACCAGCCACGACCAACAGACAAAGAACATGAACTCAGGAAGCGGGAAGAAGGACAAGAATCAAGATTGGGACATCAAAAGAGAGACACAGAAAGATACTTTCCTCACTCTCGAAGGGAAGGGCTTACTTTCCGAAGAGACCGAGAAAAGGAGTCATGGTCTGGTGAGACACGCCAGGATGGAGAGAGCAAAAGTGAGTGATTTGTCAAGTCATGTAACAGATTGGAAGCGTGCTGGCTTATGTTGTGGCTTCTGTGCAGCTGCTAGATACACCAGTGGAACTGTGCACAGCTTAAAAGAAAGGCATTGTCTTCAATTGGCTTTGCTGTTAGAGGAATCTATATCTTCTACACAACAAATTACTATATTAAAAAAATACAGGGGGCTGGAGAGATGGCTCAGAGGTTAAGAGCACTGTCTGCTCTTCCAGAGGTCCTGAGTTCAATTCCCAGCAACCACATGGTGGCTCACAACCATCTATAATGTGATCTGATGCCCTCTTCTGGCCTGCAGGGGTACAAGCAGGCAGAGCAATGTATACATAATAAATAAATAAATATTTAAAAAATACAGTAAGATTTGATTTTGGGTTTTAAGTTTTGGTAATAAAAAGTGGGAAATATTTTTATAAAAACCAGTCTTGGTAGAGCAAAGGGGTATATAGATCAAAAATTGACATTAAGTTTTTGGAACTTCAAATTTTATCTTTTTCCTTAATATCTGTTTGTACTTGCTTTATTTAGCAATCATGCTAAAACGTATCTATCGTTCCACTCCGCCTGAGGTGATAGTTGAAGTGCTGGAGCCCTATGTCCGTCTCACTACTGCCAACGTCCGTATCATCAAGAACAGAACTGGACCCATGGGTCACACCTATGGCTTTATAGACCTTGACTCCCATGCAGTGAGTTATTATTGCTTTAAAATGAGGACTGATGACTAAAGAACACCCAGTAACGTTTGGGGAAGCAGACAATGGGGGTATATGTTTGTAGACCCAGCGCCCTAGAAGCCAAAGCATGTAGATAACAAGGTCAAGGCTGCCCTCGCCTACAAAGTGAATCCATGTTTCCATTCAGTGTTTTGGTGGTTTTGTTTTGTTTTGTTTTTTCAAGACAAGGTTTCTCTGTGTAACCTTGGCTGCCCTGGACTCACTTTGTAGACCAGGTTGGCCTCAAACTCAAAGCTATCCGCCTGTCTCTGCCTCCCAAATCCTGGGATTAAAGGTGTGCACTGCCACGTTCGGCTTTTAGTGTTTTCTAAATTGTTTGTTTTACTTATTTTTTTTTTCTAGTCACAAGTGGTTTCATATTTGATAGTAATAGGACATTTCTTTTTCTGAAGTATATAATAGATTTGTTTGTTTGTTTGTTTGTTTGAGACAGAGTCTCTCTACATAGCTTTAGCTGTCCTGAAACTCACAATATAGACCAGGCTGGCCTGGAACTCACAGAAATCCAGCTGATTCTGCCTCCCGAGCATGGAGATTAAAGGAGTGTGCCACCATGCCTGGCTTTAATAAAGTCTTCTGGTTCAAATTTTTAGTTGTGAAGCTTTTTTTCTATGGAAATACCATAAAGATAGTAATGAAAATTGTTATTTCTCAAATAAGCTAAAAAGTTAACAGGGAGTTGGGCATGGGGGTGCAAGCCTGTAATCCTAGTACTAGGGAGGCAGAGGCAAGTAAATTGCTGTGAGTTCAAGGTCAGCCTATTCTACAAAGCAAATCCAGGACAGCCAAGGCTACAACTGTCTTGAAAAAACAAAATTTAAAAAAAGGTTATGAGGGACTTTGTAAACTGCATCTCATCTGATGATAATTGCAGCCTACAAGAAGGGGATTTCAGTTTCTGACATGTATGCTAGAAACTAATACTTATTCTGATTGTAGACCTTCATAAAGAATGGCTTACTTTAGGATTGGAGAGGTGGCTAATGATTAATAACACTCGCCGCTGTTGTAGAGGAGCCTGCTTCAGGTCTTAGCACCCACATGGCACTATACAGCTGTCCCTCACTCCAGGTCTGTGGGATCTTGATGCCCTCTCTGACCTGACCTCCAGGGGCACTAGGGATGCATATGGTACATATCTGTACTCAAAAATGCTTATACACATAAGAAAAATACATGTTTTGTTTTGTTTTTCGGAGACAGGGTCTCTCTGTGTAGCCCTGCCTGTCCTGGACTCACTTTGTAGACCAGGCTGGCCTGGAACTCACAGCGATCCATCTACCTCTGCCTCTGCCTCCCGAGTGCTGGGATTAAAGGAGTGCACCACCACACCGGGCAAATCTTTTCTTTTTTTTTTTAAAGGCTTATTTTTAGTTTGACATGATGGCACAGCCTGTAATGCCAGCTACATGGGGGAGTGAGGCAGGAAGATGGCAAGTTTCAAGGCCCTCATGGGCTACGGTGAGTTCAAGGCCAGCCTGGCTAACCCAAGGAGACTGACCCCATTAAGTAAAAGTTAATAAGCCAGGCTTGGTGGCACATGTCTTTAATCTCAGCACTGGGGAGGCACAGGCACAAGAATATCTTTGAGTTCAAGGCCAGCCTGTTCTACAAAGAGAGTTCCAGGACAGGCAAGGCTGTTATACAGAGAAACCCTTATTGAAAAACAACAAAACAAAACAAATGTAATTTTAAAAAATAGCAATATAGCTCAGTATTTATATAGCATGCATGACACCTTAGATTCAATATCAATTCTCTCTCTCTCTCTCTCACTCACTGTTTCTCTCTCTCTCTCTCTTTCTCTCTCACACACACATACACACACACACACACACACACACACACACACACACACACACAATTATTTTTACCAGCCTGCTTTTACTGTAAAAATTATTACCAGAGCCAGGCATGGTGGTGCACGCCTTTAATCCCAGCATTCGGGAGGCAGAGGCAGGTGGATCGCTATGAGTTCGGGGCCAGCCTGGTCTACAAAGTGAGTCCAGGATGGTCAAGGCTACACAGAGAAACCCTGTCTCGAAAAACCAAAAAAAAAAAAAAAAATAATAATAATAATAATAAAAAAATTATTACCAGAGGAGGGTGGGAAATGACTCAGTAGTTAGAGCACTCACTATGTAGACCAGGCTGACCTCAAACTCACAGAGATAACCAGCCTCTTCCTCCCAAGTGCTAGAATTAAAGGCATGTACCACTATACTGGGCCACATAAAATTATTTTGAAAAAAAAAATTTACTGGGCTGGAGAGATGAGTTAGGAGCACTGGCTGCTCTTCCAGAGAATCCAGGTTCAATTCCCAGCAACCACATGGCAGCTTAAATGACTCCAGTTCTAGCAGATCTGCCACCCTCACACATATACACATGCAGGCACACCAGTACACATAAAATACATAAATTGGGTATTACCAAAAGCATTATGCCTAGTAATTTTATCTTATAAAGAAAAATCCCTGTTCTTTTTCTAAGGTCATCTGCGGGCGCTCTCTCTCTCTCTCTCTCTCTCTCTCTCTCTCTCTCTCTCTCTCTCTCTCTTTAATTTTTGAGACAGGGTTTTCTCTGTGTCACTTTGGCTGTCCTGGACTTGCTTTGTAGAGACCAGGCTGGCCTCAAACTCAGAAATTCGCCTCCTTCTGCCTCCCTGAGTACTGGAATTACAGATGTGCACCCACTGCAGCCAGCTGCATGTAGCCTTGTCTATCTTAGGGTTCAACTTTGTTTTTGGTTCCTTAGGAAGCTCTTCGAGTAGTGAAGATTTTGCAGAACCTTGATCCACCATTTAGCATTGATGGGAAGATGGTAGCTGTAAACCTGGCCACTGGAAAACGAAGGTAAGTCCTCACTGCAGTTTTAGGGAAGAAACTTTTTCTTTCTGGATAAGAGACAGAGAGTAAGGCATTGTGACTCCTCAGAACAAGGAGTTTCACTTGTACATTTTCTTTTTATGTAGTCTGCTTTATTCTAATTCTTTTTTGTTATTCGAGACAGGGTTTCTCTGTGTAACATCGCCTGTCCCAACTTACTTTGTAGACCATCCCAGCCTGGAACTCATAAAGATCCACCTGCCTCTGCCTCTCAGAGTTCTGGGACTACTGGTGTGCACCACTGTGCCCTTTTATTTTAATTATAAAATTATTTTCATTTTTAAATAGTATTCCCACCTGCATGTGATGTTGCAAACCGTTAATCCAAGCACTCAGGAGGCAGAGGTGGTAGATCTGTATGAGTTTAAGACCTGTCTAATCTCATAACAAGTTCTAGGCCAGCTAAGTCTCCAAAGCAAGACCTTCTCTCTAAACGCACACATACACACACACACACACACTCTTTCACACACTCTTTTTCTCTTCCTGGGTGCTTTAAGTTTTGACTGCCTGCTATCTTTAGGGGCCGGAAATGTTGGTATAGTTTTTTGTTTTTGTGGGTTTTTTGGTTTGGTTTGTTGTTGTTGTTGTTGTTTATTTAGTTATTATGTATGCAATGTTCTGTCTGCGTGTGTGCCTGCCCTCCAGAAAAGGGTACCAGATCTTATTATAGATGGTTGTGAGCCACCATGTGCTTGCTGGGAATTGAATTCAGGACCCCTGGAAGAGCTGATAGTGCTCTTAACCTCTGAGCCATCTCTCCAGTCTTCATTTTAGTGTTTGAGACAGAGTTTCTCTGTGTGGCCTTGGCTGTCCTGACTCACTTTGTAGACCAGGCTGGCCTTGAATTCAGAGATCTACCTGCCTCTATCTTCCAGAGTGCTGGGATTACAGGTATACACTACCACACCGGGTGGTTAGTTTTGAGTTTTTTAGTGCTTTGTTTTTGTTTTTGTCTTTTTTCCTTAGGCAGCATCTCGCACTGTAGCCCGTACTGGTCTGGAACTCACTGTGCTGGCCAGGGTAGCATCAGAGTCCTAGCGGTCCTTCTGCTTCAATTTCCAGAGTGCAAAGATTACAACCATGAGCCAATGTGTTGAAATATGCAGAGAAAGGGGCCTCTCAGTGTATCTTTATACTTTACAATCCTAAATAGAACCAGGTTCAGTAGCACACGCCTGTAATCCCAGGGAAGGCACAGGCAGGTGGATCTCTATAAATTCAAGGCCAACCTAGTCTACAAAGCAGGTCCAGGATAGCCAAGGCTATACAGAGAAACTATATCTTGAAACAACAACAACAAACAGAAGTAGAATCATAAGTAAATGTACAGTCTTCTTATTGTCCTAACCTCAGTCACCCTGTAATGTCTAACTCAGTTACTCTACTTCTTTGCTCATCTTGACCAAATAATGATGACAAGGAGATAACACATCATAGAGATGAGTTTGCAGGCATGGGGTAGCTTTTGCTTTAGCATCTCTACTTTAGGCACTTACTGTGCTCCAATAAATTACTTTGTGTGAATGAATCCCACTGCTTTTCCACTTAAGTATTGCCCAACCTGCTTACTGTCTGGGTTAGTTCCTTTTTCTGCATAAAGAGGAACACAGATTTTTCAGTCAATCTGTAGGATTAGCCATTTCTCAGGTAGCTTTTGGTATCAAGCTTTTGACTTGTCATGTTTTATATTACAGAAATGATTCTGGGGACCATTCTGACCACACGCATTACTACCAGGTAGGCTTTAACATACAGAGAAAATGACCTTTTAAAGTCTTCAAGTGGCTAAAAGAGTGACTGGATTTCCTGCAGTTGATGACTGCTAAGGTTGATGGCTGTTGTACAGATCCATAATTCTAATCTGGCTTTCTCTGATAGGGTAAAAAATATTTCCGAGATAGGAGAGGAGGCAACAGAAATTCAGATTGGTCCTCAGATACAAACAGACAAGGGCAACAGTGTGAGTAACTTTTGTTTTTCTTGGGGTTTTTGGTTGGTTTGTTTTGTTTCTTTGACTTGCTAGTCATTACTTAAAATCTGTGTGGTCACAAAGGTAGCGAAGAGTCTGTTAACTGGGGGGCATGCATCCAATGAGAGTATACCTTGTATCGGTTCTGTACCTATTTGAATTGGCCGTTGTAATTATTGCTTTGTTCTTAGTAAGCCCTCACTAACAACTTTATTGGGCAGGAACTAATGTTGGCTCTGATTTTGTCCCATGTAGCATCATCTGACTGCTACATATATGACTCTGCTACTGGCTACTATTATGACCCCTTGGCAGGAACTTACTATGACCCCAACACCCAGGTTAGTTTGGTTTTTTTTTTTTTTTTCCTTTGTTTGTTTTGTTTTATTGCTTTATTTGCTCTGTCAGTGATCTCTTTGAGAAAAGTACCCATAATGTGTTACTTTGAGTATTTTATTCTTTGGATTCTCTGGATACTCATGCTTGAAAAGTGGAAAAGTTTATGGATTCTGAACTTTTGCCTATATGGAAAAATCAATGCCTGTTGGCATTACAGGTAAGAACAGTGCTACTCTGGGAACAGTGTGCAATTGGTGGTATAAATGTTTACTAGCCCCTGAAATGGGTTCTTAGCTTGGAAGAGCCATTCTGTTGCCTTGAAGGGAACTGTGTTCCTTAAAGCAGAGATTGTGGGAAACAAGCATTCTGTGGACTTACTTCTTTCATACTGTATCACAGCAGGAAGTGTATGTGCCCCAGGACCCAGCGTCACCTGAGGAAGAAGAGACCAAGGAAAAGAAATCTCCCAGTCAAGGAAAGTCGAATAGCAAGAGAGAAGTGTGTAAAAGAGACAGCAAGGAGAAAAAAGATAGGGGAGTGGCAAAGGTGAGACCGCCTGTGAGTCTGCTACCTTTCATCACATAATTACATGAGAAATGAAATGTCGGCATTGTAAACAGAGAAAGAAGATCTAGATTTAAGAATAAAGTCACTTTAAAGATTCTCTAAAATGAGCTAGAGAGATTTTCTTAGCAATTAAGAACATTTGTTCTTAGCACACGGGAGACAGAGGCAGGTGGATTGCTGTGAGTTCAAGGCCAGTCTGGTCTATAAAGCGAGTCCAGGACAGCCAAGGCTACACAGAGAAATCCTGTCTCAACAAACAAACAAACAAAAACTGTACCAGCTGGAGTGATGGCTCAGAGTACTAGATGGAGCTGGATGAGGTGTAATCCCAGCACTTGGGGAGACAGAGACTTGAGTCCAGCCTGGTCTCCAAAGAGAATTCCAGGACAGCCAAGGCTACATAGAGAAACCCTGTGGAGGGGGGAAATACTAGATGGACCTGTGTTGATTCCTAGTATACAGAAGTCACCTTATAACCTTCTGTTGCTCTACTTCTAGGGATCCAGTACCCTCTTCTGGCCTCTGAGGGTACCAGGCATGCACATGGTATATGCATGAGCTCACACGTGTACATACTTGAATACAAATGTAGGCAAAAAACTTAAACACATAGCCGGGCGTGGTGGCACACGCCTTTAATCCCAGCACTCGGGAGGCAGAGACAGGCGGATCGCTGTGAGTTCGAGGCCAGCCTGGTCTACAAGGCAAGTCCAGGACAGCCAAGGCTACACAGAGAAACCCTGTCTCAAAACAAAAAAAAAAAAAAAAAAAAAAAAACAAAAAAAAAAAACAAAAAAAAAAACTTAAACACATAAAATTCGTTTGTTTGTTTTTCGAGATAGTTTTTCTTGTAGACCAGGCTGTCCTTGAACTCACAGAGATCCACCTTCCTCTGCCTCCCAAGTGCTGGGATAAAAGCATGGACTGCCATGCCTGGCAAACACATAAAATTCTAAACAAATCTTTAATTCTAAAAGCAAATCTTTTAAAAAAGTTTGGTTTGGTTTGGTTCGTTTTTTTTGAAACAGGGTTTTTCTGTGGAGCCTTGGCTGTCCTGGACTCACTTTGTAGACCAGACTGGCCTCAAACTCACAGAGATCCTCCTGCCTCTGCCTCTTGGAGTACTGGGATCACAAGCATGCACCACTGTGCTCTGCTATAAAGAAAATTAGGCCAAGGGTAGCAGTACAATTTCTTTTATCCCAGCACTCAGAGGCAGAGGCGGGTGAGTCACTGAGTAGTATGTCAGCCTAGTCTACACAGTTAGTCTCACAACAGCCAGAACATTGTAAAGACCTGGTCTCAAAAAAAACAAACCCTTTATTTTAGATTTTATTTATTTATTATTATGTATACAGTGGCCTACTTGCATGTACACCTGCATGCCAGAAGAGGGCACCAGATCTCATCACAGATGGATGTGAGCCACCATGTGGTTGCTGAGAATTGAACTCAGGACCTCTGGTAGAGCAGACAGTGCTCTTACCTGCTGAGCCATCTCTCCAGCCCCCAAACCCTTTAACTTTTTGGTGTAGTAGTTCCCTTTCCTTTTCTCCCGTATGGTAGCTCTCTTCCTTTTACAAATGAGGCAAAATATAACTCTGGTTAGGCGTGGTAGAACACCCCCTGTGACCCCAACACTCGGAAAGCTGGGACAGGGGAATTGCCAAAAGTTCCAGGCCAACCACAGCTTTATTTTAAAAATTAAAAAAAAAAACAAAAAGCCAGGCGTGGTGGCGCACGCCTTTAATCCCAGCACTCGGGAGGCAGAGGCAGGCGGATCGCTGTGAGTTCGAGGCCAGCCTGGTCTACAAAGCGAGTCCATGATGGCCAAGGCTACACAGAGAAATCCTGTCTCGAAAAACAAAAAAAAAAAAACAAAAAAAAAACAAAAACAAAAAACAAGGACTGGCCAGATTTCTTAGTAGGTAAAAGTGCTAGCATAGCCTGATAACCTGAATTTGATCCCGAGGACCCACATGGTGGGATGAGAGAAACAATTTTAGCAAGTTGTCCTCTGACTTTCATATTTATTAGAATCCTCTACGTATTCCAAAGGTGTGTGACACCATTCCTAGCCCCACTGTGGTTTGGTTTGGCTTTATTATTGGAGAGGCTTACAGCCACAGATGTGCATTCCATGGCATGCATGTATGTAGTAGTCTGAGGACAGTTTTATAAAGTGCTCTCCTTCCAGCTTTATATGGGCTCTGGGATTAGACTTGTGTCCCTATCTGAGCTATCTTGTCAGCCCATACCTTTCATTTTTATACCTGGTCCTTTTAGTGTGTGGTTCTGTATGAACACTGCTCTTGGTCTAATTGTAACAGAGATAGCTTTCTTTTTTTTAGTTTGTATGGATGTCAGAAGACCCATCAGGTGGGTCTCAGGAATTGAACTCAGGTCACCAGTCTTGACAGCATGTGCTTTTACTCACTGATCCATCTTGCCAGTCCCCCATTTTGTTTTGTTTTGGTTTTGTTCACATTCTGTTTTGACATAAGTAATTTTTTTAAAGATTTATTTATTATGTATACAGTGTTCTGCCTGCATGTACACCTGCATGCCAGAAGAGGGTACCAGATCTCATTATAGATGGTTGTGAGCCACCATGTGGTTGCTGGTAATTGAACTCAGGTGCTCCTTAACCTCTGACATAAGTAATTTTTATATTTATACTATTTTTGTCAAAATTCACATTAAAACCATACTTTTGGGACTGAAGAGATGGCTTAGAAGTTAAGAGCACTGGCTGCTCTTTCAGAGAACACCTGTTCAATTCCCAGCCTGATAGCTCACACCTGACTGTAACTCTAGTTCTGAGGAATGTGACAACCTCATACAATCTTAAATGCAGCCAAAGCACTGCAGTGCACATAAAACAAAAATAAATAAATAAATCTTAAAAACAAGCCAACATGTCATCATTTTCTTTCTTTCTTTCTTTCTTTCTTTCTTTTTTTTTAAGATTTATTTATTTGGCTGGGTGTGGTGGTGCACACCTTTAATTCCAGCAGTTGGGAGCAGAAACAGGTGGATCTCTGTGGGTTTAAGGCCAGCCTGGTCTACAGAGTTAATCCAGGACAGTCAAGGTTACACAGAAAAACCCGTCTTGAAAAACAAAAATCAAACAGAAAAAAGTATTTGTTTATTATGCTTACAGTGCTTCACCTGCATGTACACCTGCAGGCCAGAAGAAGGACCAGATCTCATTATAGATGGTTGTGAGCCACCATGTGGTTGCTGGGAATTGAACTCAGAACCTCTAGAAGAGCAGACAGTGCTCTTAACCTCTGAGCCATCTCTCCAGCCCATGCCTTTATTTTCTTAAGTCGCTCACTATTGGGCTTCTCTATTTACTATAATGTTTCACTTCCTAAAATTACTTCCTTAAGATAAAATTTCAGAATCAAAAATTATATATATTTTCACATCTTATTTAAAGTCTAATTATTTTATGATTAGAATTAAGAATTATGGGCTGGAGAGATGGCTCAGTGGTTAAGAGCACCGTTTGCTCTTCCAGAGGTCCTGAGTTCAATTCCCAGCAACCCCATGGTGGCTCACAACCATCTATAATGAGATCTGGTGCCTCTTCTGGTGTGCAGGTGTACATGCAGGCAGAACATTGTATATGTAATAAATAAATACATCTTTAAAAAAAAGAATTAAGAATTATATTGATTTCACCTCATATCAGCAAACCTCCCACCCCAAAACAGTCTCTCTGTGTAGTCCTCGTTATCCTGAAACTTGCTCCGTAGACCAGTCTAGCTTCAATCTCAGAGATCTGCCTGCCTCTAAGTGCTAGGATTAAAGGTGTGAGCCACCACACTTCATCCATCTCATATCAGTTATGTATAAAGGAAAATGAAGGAATTTGTTTAAGTTCAATTTGTAACTTTTTTCCTATTTCCTGCCATTTGTTTGTAAAAATAAAGAAAAGGTAAAAAGAGACTTGTTTTTGTCACTTCTGTGCATCGAATAACTTAAACTTTAAAATCATGCTGCCTTTATGTTTAGGTTCTGTCTCTGCCTCTAACATGTTCTTAATCCTTTTAAGAATAGTAGTGCCCACTAGAATCTAGTTGTAAGTAAAGACTGAAGAAAATAATGCTATATATTAATGCCTCATCTGGTGCCTAAAATGTTGTAAACACAATTATACTAAACATTTTCTTGGGTGCAGATTTGTAGGTGCTGGGAATTTTATTCAGGCCCTTGTACGTGCTAGCTAAGTGGTCTTCTGAGGTACTCCAGGCCCAAATGTTAAACTTTTAAAGGTTCTTTTAAAATTACTACAATGTAGCAGATGTTTGAAGATTTGGAAAACAAGGCTAATTTTTACATTAACCAGTTTTTATTAATGATTGTCATATAAAAATTATCTTTGTTGTTGATTAGTTCCAAGAAAGTACCAGTGAGGGGAAGCCTCCCCCAGAAGATGTATTTAAGAAGCCTCTGCCTCCTACTGTGAAAAAGGAAGAGAGTCCGCCTCCAGTAAGGATAATTCCTGTGTCTGGCTGGTCTGGGAGGGAAAGGAACCCCAAAGGCTCCTGCCTCTCTCTGGTTTTGCTCCCTTGACTCTGTGTATCCCAAGCAAGGATTCTTCTTACTTACCAGTAAATAGTAGGCAAAGCTTGCTACCTGCTAATAGGGCTGTTATTTACTAATTAGAGACTGTTGTCTGACCTGGTTTCTTTTTCTTTACCTTCTGGGGTTCTCATCACACCAACTGTGGTCTCCTCTTTATTTATTTATTTATTTGTTTATTTATTTATTTATTTATTTATTTATTTTTTAATTGTTTTGTGTGTGTGTGTATGTGTGCAGACATGCACAGAGTTAAAGGAAAACTTTATGGAATTGGTTCTCTCCCACCTTTTTTATGTGGATTTCAGGACTAATTTAAGTCAGGCTTACACAGCAAACACTTTGACCTGCTGAGCTACCTCACTGTTCCTGCTGGTTCTGTTTAAGTTCTGGTCTACATCTTGTCCATTCTTTTCGAAACCATGTTTTCCTGGCCCATACAAAGTCAGACTAAGCTATGTCCTTCCCATTTGGGAGATGAACAGCTTGGATAGTGGACATGTTCCAAACATAGGAAAAAGATAGCCTTATCAAAATATTCCCCAAATATATGATAAATTCTTTGCTAAGCCGTGGCCTTTTCCTTCTAGCCTAAGGTGGTAAACCCATTAATTGGTCTCCTGGGTGAATATGGAGGAGACAGTGACTATGAGGAAGAAGAGGAAGAGGAACAGGCCCCTCCTGTACAGCTTCGCACACCACAGCCTCAGCCACGAGAGGAGCTGACTAAGAAAGAGAATGAAGAAGACAAACTCACTGACTGGAATAAACTGGCTTGTCTACTCTGCAGAAGGCAGTTTCCCAACAAAGAAGTTCTTCTCAAACACCAGCAACTGTCAGACCTACACAAGGTATTTCAGGAAGAGACCCTGACCTCGTAGATTCTTGGCTCTTTCCATTGCTGGAAATGAAGACACTTACACCTTCTTTGGTTGAAATCATCCCAAGTTCTGTGTGTGTGTGTGTGTGTGTGTGTGTGTGTGTGTGTGTGTGTGTACGTACACACACATATATGATTATGTGTGGGGCCACAATGTGCCAGGGCACATAATGTCAAAATCAAAGGGCTATGTAGTCAAGTCAGCTCTCTTCTTCCAACTTTATATGAGTTGTGTGGATCAGATCACCCAGGCTTATATACAAGTGAGCCATCTTGTTGGTTCACTCTTCTGTTTTTTTGGGGGGTTTTTTTTGGTTTTTGTTGTTGTTTAGTTATTTGGTTTTTTGAGACATGGTTTCTCTGTGTAGGGTTAGCTGTCCTGGACTCACTTTGTAGACCAGGCTGGCCTTGAACTCATAGAGATCTGCCTGCCTCTGCCTCCCAAGTGCTGGGATTACAGGCATGCACCACCACCGCCCGGCTTTCTTCTTCTCTTATATAGTAATCCCGACTGCAGTTTCCCCTCTCACCTCTCTGTCCAGTTTACACACACCCCGATCCATCCCTCTTCACCTCCCCTCAGAAAAGAACAGGCCTTCCAAGGGACATCAACCAAATACAGCATAGCAAGCTACAGTAAGACCAGGCACATACTCTCACATCAATGCTGGATGAAACAACCCAGTAGGAGGAAAAGGGTCCCAAAAGCAGGTAAAAGTGTCAAAGACAACCCCAGCTCTCACCACTCTTCTGTTTTTTAACTCATGGATTCCTATGAATTAAGAGGTTTTTGCCTGGGGTTGGAGAAGTAGCACAGCAGGTAAGAGTACTTACTGCTCTTCCAGAGGACCTGAGTTCAGTTCCCAGTACTTACATAGTGACATCACAAGACTATAAGGCTAGTCCCAGTGCCCTCTTCTGGCTTCCACCCTTTTATGGACTCCGTGGAGACTGGATGCACTTGATGCACATACATACATGCAGGCAAAGCATTCGTATGTTTAATTAACTAACTAAAAACCAAACCTTTGCTTGCTCCCTTCTTAAAATTTCAGTATTCAAATGCAGTGCAAGCAACAAGGCTATTGTGCCACGTACAAAAGATGTGCAGGAAGAGAAGAACTTATAGACAGAAAGATAAATTGCCCTTCACCAACAGTTGAGACTCAGATAAGCTTCTAATCTTCTTTAACATTTCTTGGCTTCACCTGGTTCCATCTAGCTCTGATAATGTATTGCTTTTGGCATTTGGTTTCTGGTTTTTTTGAGACAGGGTTTCTCTGTGTAACCCTATCTTGAAAAACCGAAAAGGGGGAAAGAAAGAAAGAAAAAGAAAGAAAACAAACATTATTTTGCTGGATAGGGTGGTGCACACCTTAATCCCAGCAGATCTCTGTGAGTTTCAGGCCAGCCAGGGCTACACAGAGAAACCAAAAGAAAAAAGAAGGATAAGAAGAAGAAGAAGAAGATGATGGTGACGATGATGATGATGATGATAGTTTGGGGGATAGGAGGACCTGAAGGAGACAGGAGCTTCACCAAAACAGCAGATCCAACAAACCTGTGCTCAGGGGGCCCTACAGAGACTGATGTTCAACCAAGGACCGTGCATGAAGAGGACCTAGACCTCCTGTTCAGATGTAGTCAGTAATGTGAGGACTAGGGGCTGCCTCTGACATGGACCCTGTTGCCTATTCATTGATCACTTCCGCCGGCGGGGTGGCCATGCCAGCCCACAGAGGAAGAGGATGCAAGCAGTTCTAATGAGACTGGATAGGCTGGGGTCAGATGGTAGGGAAGGAGGGCTCCCTTTCTGAGGGTCAGGTGAAGTGGGAGAAGAGGAAAGGAGGGTAGGACTAGGAAGAGATAAGGGAGGGGGCTGTAATTGGGAGGTAAAGTGAATAAATTAAAGTAAACTTAATATAAAAATATATATGTAGTTTTCTTATTGGTGAACCTAAGGCAGAACCAGTTAGGGATTGCTAGTCATTTAAGAGAGTCAAAATAGAAGAATTACAGTCATAAAGCTCCTATTGGGAAAGACCTAGAAGCATTTTAGGACTGTTGTTGTTTTCCTAGATCTATACTCATAAACTGTCTTCTTTTCTCAGCAAAACCTGGAAATTCACCGGAAGATAAAACAGTCAGAGCAAGAGCTAGCCTATCTGGAGAGGAGAGAACGTGAGGTAAACCTTGGTGACAGTAACTCACTTTGCTCCAAACCTTTTTGCCCCGCAGTATATACTTTGTACATTGAGTCCTCCTTGCAAAAAGACAGAGAAGAAACGGGTCCCAAAATAAGATATATAGTGGGGAGGGACTGCAAAAAGAGCGAGGGGAAACTGCAGTCAGGATATAATATATGAAAGAAAGATTAAAAATAAAACGGTAATATAAAATGAAAAAATAACATGATATACATTGGTCAAAACTCCATTCTACTGCCAGACATTGGTGGTACATTCCTTTAATCCCAGCACTCAGTGAGGCAGAGGCTCACTGCTTTGAAAAGCCAAAAAAAAAAAAGTGGCTATGTTTCATTGCTCCAGCATGGGCTGGAGAGATGGCTCAGTGGCTAAGAGCACTGTCTGCTCTTCCAGAGATCCTGAGTTCAATTCCCAGTAACCACATGGTGGCTCACAACCATCTATAATGTGATCTGATGCCCTCTCTTCTGGTATACATGCAGATAGAGTACTCATATGTAAAATAAATAAATCAATTTATAAAAATAAATAAATAAATAAATTATACCTTAGAAAAATTGCTGGTGTCCCGTTTCCAACCCCCGTCCCTTTCCCAGTCGAATCAGGGTTTCGCTGTGTAGCCCTAGCTGTCCTTGACTCTTTGTAGACCAGGTTGGCCTCAAACTCACAGCAATCCAGCTGCCTCTGCCTCCCAAGTGCTGGGATTAAAGGCATGTGATGCCACCTCCCTGCCCCTATTCACTTTTAAAATCACTTTATAAAGTAAAAGATTGTTAGATATGACTACTGAAATAACATCTTTCACTATTTTAAAGGCTAAGTTGGAGGAAGTAGCTTGGGTAAGAGAGCTCTCTGCTATCACAAAAGACCTAAGTTTAGTTCCCAGCACCTATAACTCCAACCTCAGGGAGATCTAAAACCTCTAGTCTCCACAGGCATTTATACTCACATACATATACTCCCACACAGATGCACATACATACCTATAATTAAAAATAAAATGAATTAGCCGTAGGCAGAGATAGGTGGATCTCTTGAGTTCCAGGCCAGCCTGGTCTACAAAGTGAATCCAGGACAGCCATGGCTACACAGAGAAACCTTGTCTCAAAAAACCAAAAAAATAAAATAAAATAGGCCAGGCATGGTGGCACATGGCTTTAATCCCAGCACTCGGGAGGCAGAGGCAGGCAGATCTTTGTAAGTTGGAGGCCAGCCTGTTCTACAGAGTGAGTCCAGGATAGCCAGGGCTACACAGAGAAACCCTGTCTCAAAAAACAAACAAACAAATAAATAAATAAAATGAATTACTGGGGGTGACTCATACCTTTAATTTGAGCAGTATGGAGGCAAAGGCAGGTGGATTTCTCTAAGTTCAAGGCTGCCCTGGTCTATCTACATAGAGTACCACACTAGCCAGGATCACAGTGAGACAGTGTCTCAATTTTTTTTTTTTTTTTTTTTTTTTTCCGTTTTTGGTTTTTCAAGACAACGTTTCTCTGTGTGGCCTTGGCTGTCCTGGATTCACTTTGTAGACCAGGCTCTGTACCTCAATCTGGTCTTGAACTTACAGACTCACAGAGATCAACTTGCCTCTGCCTCCAAGTGTTGGAATTAAAGGCACAGTTGGGCTCTTTTTTTTCCCCCCCCAAGGCAGGGTCTTACTGTATAGCCCTGACTGTACTGAAAGTCACTATGTAGACCAGGCTGGCCTTCAATCCACAGAGAGCCGTCTGCCTCTCCAGTGCTGGGATTAAAATTTTTTAAAAATTAAAAATAAAAAAGATCAAGCTTTCAATGGTGGCTTTCACCTCTAGTTCCAGTGCTTTGAAGCTGAGAAATTCTGAGATCATAGTCAACCCAAGTACAAGGCAAGACCCTGTCTCAGACAAAACAAAACAACAATCCAGTCCATGATGGGTAGCAGTTGCGAGGCTGAAGTGAGAGGTTCGAATGATCTCAGCTGTGCACATAGCAAGACCCCCAAATCCTAACCCCACCCCTAAAGTAGCATCAGGAGTAGGGAAGAACTTTCACTTTCCTGCTCTCTTAAGTGGAAATCTCAAGTCTGCTCTTCTGTTCCCCACAGGGAAGGTTTAAAGAAAGAGGAAATGATCGAAGGGAAAAACTCCAATCTTTTGATTCTCCAGAAAGGAAACGGATTAAATACTCCAGGGAAACTGACAGGTACGACAGATATTCTTCATTCAGCCACAGCCTGGAGACCTAATAATAGAACTATCTACTGCAAATTCTTTCCTATTTTTCTCTCTCAAGAGAGATGTGAAGTTACTAGAAGTCAGTTTTGTCTGAACCTCCAGTAAGATCCACCATGTCTAATTAACCTCTTGTCTTGTTTTGTTTTGTTTTGTTTTTCTTCTGTTTTGTTTTGTTTTGTTTTGTTTTTCAAGACAAGGTTTTTCTGTGTCCTAGAGCCCTGGCTGGCTGTTCTCAACTCACTTTGTAAACCAGGCTGGCCTCAAACTCACAGATCGATAGGCCCGTCTCTGCCTCCTGAGTGCTGGGATTAAAGGGTTATGACACCATGCCTGGGAACCTCTTGTCTTTACACTGGAAATGTATATGTCCTCATAGAAGGTTGGCTGGCTGAAGTACTTCTGCTACTAAAAGCCAGGGCTAACGTGGCTATCATCAAAACTCTATCAGTGGGCTGGAGAGATGGCTCAGCGGTTAAGAGCATTGTCTGCTCTTCCAGAGGTCATGAGTTCAATTCCCAGCAACCATATGGTGGCTCACAACCATCTATAATGTGATCTGATGCATACTGTTTACATAATAAATAAATCTTTTTTAAAAAACTATCAGTATACTGTACCTTCTTATAAGTCTGATAATGTCACATTATTGGACTATTTCTCTATAGAATCTCCATTCTCCAATTGCATACTAAGTGATTGATTGGCTGCTGTTAGAGATATATGACCTCTTAACTTCCTCTACTTATTTCCAGTCACGCAGTTCCCAATTCATAACCCTAGAATTACATCGATTCTGGTAATAATCCATGACGTGCTGCACTGTTCTCAGGCCAAGGAACATTCAAGCAGAAAGACGTACATTGTTCTTGGCTCTGTGCACACAGAGTAGAGGAGGCTCAGTGACGATGTGGCTACACGAAAGCCAGTGAGGAGGGAACGGGGGACTCAGGGTTGGAAGGAGCTATGTACAACAGGATTCTGTTTGTTTGTTTGCTTCTGGGTTTTCAAGATAAGAGTGTCTGTGTAGTCCTGGCTGTCCTGGAACTCTTTATAGACCATGCTGACCTCAAACTCACAGAGATCAGCCTACCTCTGCCATCCAAGTGCTGGATTACAGGCATGCACCACTGCACCTGGCTGCCTTCAGCATTTTTAAAGGTAGCAGGAAATCATTTAAAATGAGGTATTAATCTATTTTAGGGATTATTAAACATACAGAAGATAAGCTTGAACAGAATCTGTTGGTGCTTGTGTTATGGTTCTAGCAAGAGATGACTATCAAAGGCAGGCATTAGAGTCTACCAGGCTTTGTGATTGGTAGGTTTCAAGAGTCACTGGTAATTCTTGGCTTTCTGTTGGGTGTTTATAACAAGAAATGATATTTGAGGCCTTGAAAGGAAAAGAAAAAACTTACAAAGTTTCTGAGCGGAAGAAAAGTAGATCAGGATAGCTTCAAACCAGAAGAAACAGACCCTGCCTCTTCCTCCTTCTCAGGAAAACTCTAGCTATTTGCTAGGATGCTCCCCCTTGTACCTTATTATTCTGACTTCTCTACTTTCTCTGCTTAGACTCTCTAAGATGCCCAGGGGCTCAGCCACCCCAATAAGCCAACAAGTCAGTTTTGTTTTCTGAATTTAAACTAAATCTTTAATCCCAGCACGGTGGAGGCAGAGACAAAGGGGGTCTTTGAGTTTAAGACTAGCCTGGTCAGCGGGGCTTGGAGGCAGAAGCAGGCAAATTGCTGTGAGTTCAAAGCCAGCCTGATGGTCTTCAAAGTGAGTCCAGGACAGCAAGCTACACAGAGAAGCCCTGCCTCAAAGAAAGAAAGAGAGAGAGAAAAAGAAAGAAAGAAAGAAAGGAAAAACAAAACAAGCAAACAAACAAAAAAAACCTAGCCTAAATACATAGTAATTTCTAGGCCAGCGAAGTCTACATAGTAAAACCCTGTCCTGGAAAACAAAACAAAACTGTTTCTGTTTCCATCTTGGATATTTCTTCTTATGTTTGTCTGATAGCACCCCCTGTTTATTAGCACTGCTGACCCTTCAGTTAGCACCTTCATAGCCTTCTGTTAACCCTGTCTGACTCAGGCTTTCTTCGTTATATGAAAGCTATATCCATTAGTGATTAAGTCTTTTTTTGTTTTTGTATTTCGAGACAAGGTTTCTCTTGTACTCCTGGCTATCCTAGGCTCATTTTGAAGACCAGGCTGGCCTCGAACTCACAGAGATCCGCCTGCCTCTGCTTCCAGAATGCTGGGATGAAAGAAGTGTGCCACCATGCTCAGCTCCTAGTTAAGTCTTGTTCCCTCATTCTGGCTTACTTCTAAACTGGGCTCTTTTTGTGTTGGGGGCCGTGAGGAGATTGAAGCAGGAACTTTATACATAGCACTGGTTATACTGGACCTCACTGTGTAGACAAGGGTGACCTTAACCTCAGAGATCCACCTGCCTCTGCTTAGAGTACTGGGATTTAAAGACATGCACCACCACTCCCAGCTAAACTGGACTCTTTACTCCTCGTCTTCATTCCTTTGTAGAATGGAAGTTTATTAAAGCTACTTCTTAAAAGATTTATGTATTCGAGGCTTGAAGAGATGGCTTAACTGTTACAAGTACTTATCTCACCAAGTATGGTGGCGCATGCCTTTGATCCCAGCACTTGAGAGGCAGAGGCAGGTGGATCACTGTGAGTTCGAGGCCAGCTGGTCTACAAAGTGAGTCCAGGACAGCCAAGGATAACACAGAGAAACTCTGTCTTGGAAGAAACAAAACAAAACAAAAAACAAGTACTTCTCTCTCTTGTAGAAGACTCATATAATTCAGTTTCCAACACCCACATGTTGGCTCAAAACTGTATTTTACCCCAATTCAGAGAATCTAAATGCCTCCTTCTGACCTGTGAGGACACCAGGCACACATGTAGTATATATACATGCAACAAAACATTCAAATACATAAAATAAGTAAGTGTAAAAATGTTCTTCTAAGAGTATGTTTTCATTTTGTGTGTGTGTTTGCGTTTGTGAGGGAAGTGCTGTATATAGGTGCACCACATGCATGCAGGATTCCATGGAGGCCAGAAGATTGAGCCACCTTTTGTGGGTGGGGGAACTGACCCCGGGCCTTCTCCACAAGCAGCAAGTGTTCTTCAGTATTGACATATCTCTGAGCCCTATGGAAGATATTTTAACAATAGATTTCTAAGCACACGTTAAGAGAAAGAGATGTAGCTGGGCGCACATCTTTAATCCCAGCACTTGGGAGGCAGAGGCAGGTGGATCACAGTGAGTTCGAGGCCAGTCTGGTCTACAAAGTGAGTCCAGGATAGCCAAGGATACACAGAGAATTCTGTCCCAAAAAACAAACAAACAAAAAAAGGAGATGTGTCCAGATAAGAGACACCCTAGTAGTTACAGGCATCTCTAAAAGAGAATCTCACTGTTTCTCCTATTCTTCAATCCATTCCCCCCCCCCCTTTTTTTTTTTTTTTTTTTTTTTTGGTGGTTTTTCAAGACAGGGTCTCTCTGTGTAGCCTTGGCTGTCCTGGACTCGCTTTGTAGACCAGGCTGGCCTCAAACTCACAGTGATCCACCTGCCTCTGCCTCCCAAGTGCTGGGATTAAAGGTGTGCCCCACCACGCCCAGCTGTCATTTTCTATTACCAAAAGTATCTTGTGAACAGAAATTTGACATTTTTTGTCTTGGGTATAAAGCAACAACAGAGTACTTACCTAACATGCCTAAGACCCTACATTCAATCTCTAACACAACAAAAAGCAAGCAAAGAAGTTTCATTATTGTATGCATGTGGATGTTTGTTATTATGTATGTCTGTATACCACATACACGTGCCAGTGGAGTCCAGAAGATATCAGATCGCTTCAAACTGGAGTTTGAAACTACTGTGGGGGTACTGAGAATCAAATCCAGGCCCTCCAAAATAGTACCCAGTGTTCTTTTAAGATTTATTTATTTATTTATTGCGTATACAGTGTTCTGCTTGCAGGCCAGAAGAGAGCATCAGATCTCATTATTAATGGTTGTGGGCCATCATGTGGTTGCTGGGAATTGACCTCAGGACCTTTGGAAGAACAGACAGTGCTCTTAACCTCTGAGCCATCTCTCCAGGCCATACCCAGCACTCTTAACCACTGAGACAACCCTCTCACCCCTAATAAGTAACTTTTTTTTTTTTTTTTTTTTTATTTATTATTATGTATACAGAGCTCTGCCTGCATGTACCCCTGCAGGCCAGAGGAGGATATCAGATCACATTATAGATGGTTGTGAGCCACCATGTGGTTGCTAGGAATTGAACTCATGACCTTTGGAAGAGCAGTCAGTGCTCTTAACCACTGAGCCATCTCTCCAGCCCCAACTTTTTTTTTTTTTTTAAATAAAGAGTGCTAGGATTAAAGGCATGCACCACCATGCCTGACTGATCTGATACCTTCTTCTGGACTGCAGGTGTACATGCAGACAGAGCACTGTTTGTGTGTGTGTGTGTGTGTGTGTGTGTGTGTGTGTGTGTGTGTGTGTGTATGTGTGTGTGTGTGTGTTTTTAATCCTTTCACTTGTGATGATGGCTTCTCAGATTTGTATTCCTTCCATTTTATTTCTGTGGTACATATCCTCTATTGCCACATCCATGATTGATCTTTTCAGTCACCTATAGCATCTATTAACAAAATCTTTGGACCTCTTCTGGAAAACAAGTATGTATGCAGGCAGAACACTGTATACATAATTAATAAGTAAATAAATCTTTAAAAAACAACAACAAAGTCTTCATGTTCTTTCTCATGATCAGTGCCCAACGTAGTCCCATATGCATCCCAAGACAAGCCTCGTTACATCAATATCAATATATTTACTAGGAAGCAGATCTCAACCAAGAGATCAGTGGGTTACCTTGAAAATGATAATAAAGAGGGCTGGAGAGATGGCTCAGCAATTAAGAGCACTGTCTGCAGCCTGGCCTAGGATAATCAAGGCTACATAAAGAAACCCTGTCTGGGGAGGGGGGGGCATTGCCTGCTCTTCTAAAGGTCTTTTTTTGGTTTGTTTTTTTTTTCCCCCTCATTTTTCCCAAGACAGGATTTCTGTGTGTAGCCTTAGCTATCCTGGAGTTGCTTTGTAGACCAGGCTGGCCTCGAACTCATAGTGATCCACCTGTCTCTCCCTCCTGAGCGCTGGGATTAAAGGCGTGCACCACCGCGCCTGGCTGATTTTTGTTTTTGTTTTTTTGTTTTCCGTCTTCTAAAGGTCTTGAGTTCATTTTCCAGCAACCACATGGTGGCTCTCAACAATCTATACTAGAATGAGTCTGTGTGGGCTGGAGAGATGGCTCAGTGGTTAAGAGCACTGGCTGCTCTTCCAAAAGTCGTAAATTCAATTCCTGGCAACCACATGGCAGCTCACAAATGTCTGTAACTCCAGCTCCAGGATATCCCGACACCTTCTTACAGACATACATGCAGGGAAAACACCAACACAAAATAAATAAATCATGAAGTGTTTTTTAAAAGAAAGAAAGAAAATGATGCTAGAAGTGTATCTGTTTCTCTTTTAGTGATCCTAACCTTGTTGATAAAGAAGACACTGACACTAGTAGCAAAGGAGGCTGTGCCCAGCCAGCCACTGGCTGGAGGAAAGGAGCAGGCCTGGGATATAGCCATCCTGGACTGAGTTCATCAGAGGAGGTGAGAAGAATTCTGTCTTCCTGGGAGTTACATGCACCTAGAATATACTGAACTTTGTCTGTCTGGCTTCAGAACATATGCCCAAAATAGAGACCAGAGTTCAATTTCTAGAAATCAGTTCTTCCACCGTTTAGGGATCAAACTCACACCATCAGGTTTAATAGCAAGGAGCTTTATCCACTAATCCAAATCACCAGCCCTCCCCCTCGATCCTGTGCTGCCATGCTAGGCCTTTGGTGATCTCCTCCCAGGGGGTGTAGTAGTTGAATGGAGACCATCATACTCTTCTATAAAGAATGAGCGATGACAGCAGTATGGGAGCTGGGTGGTTTGAGACTACTAAAGGATCATTTGATTAAAAAAGAGAACTAAGAGGGCTGCGGCTGTGATTCTGACTCAGGTGGAGCATTCACTTCTCAGGCTTGAGGCCCTAGTTTCAATCCCCAGTACCAATACAAGAAGGAAGGAAGAGAGAAAGAAAAGGCTTGGGGCTTGGGGGGGGCGGGGCAGGAATGACACAGGGAACTAAAGAACCAGAGAGCCAGTAATCAAGGATTAGTGACCCCCTATATTTTTTTTTGGTAGGGGTCTTAGAGACAAGGTTTCTTTGTGGAGCCTTGGCTGTCCTGGACTCACTTTATTGACCAGCCTGGCCTCGAAGTCACAGGGTTCTGCTGCCTCTGCCTCATTGAGTGCTGAGATTACAGGTGTGTGTCACCATGTCCGTCCGGCGCAGTACGGACACAGCTATCTTTGATAGCTAAGATGCGGGAATCATGAAGTTAGTCTTAGTTTTCTAGAGGGACATAGCTCCTCTTATTTCAGGGAGGGCCCATGGAAAAGATGATCAGAAGAAATATTGCCCATTTGGGTAGCATTGAGTCTACTCAATTTGAAATTGCTTACCTTCAGAGACTTATTCATTTCATTCTTGTTAAAACTTAAGTGTCTGGGGCTGGAGAGATGGCTCAGCGGTTAAGAGCACTGATTACTCTTCCAAATGGAACTGGGTTCAATTCCCAGCAACCACATGGCAGCTACAACTGTCTGTAATTCCAAGGTCTGATACCTTTCCACAGACATACATGCAGGCAAAACACTAGTGCACATAAAATTTTTAAAAAATTAAAAATTTAAGTGTCTGAGGCCGGACATGGTGACCCCAGAGCCTGGGAGGCAAAGGTAGGCAGATCTCTGTGAGTTAGAGTCCAGCCTGGTCTACAAAGTGAGTCCAGAACGGCCAAGGCTACACAGAGAAACCCTGTCTCAAAAAAACAAAAACAAAACTTATATGTCTGATATTGAAGCCTTTATTTTGAAATCAAGAAATTGTGGTCCTCATTATCCAAAGATCTCACTTCACTCTTCTTTCCACAGACTGAAGGCCGGATGAGAGGGCCTGGGGGTGGCACCCCAGGAAGAACCAGCAAGAGACAGTCCAATGAGACTTACAGAGATGCTGTTCGAAGAGTTATGTTTGCTCGATATAAAGAACTCGATTAAGAATGGAGATACCCCACAGGACACAACTTCCTTCTTATTTTGTTTGTCCATCTCTCCTTTTGTTTTGTTACTGTTCTTGCTGCTAGAACTTTTTTAAATAAACTTTTTTTCAATGTGAATATATTTTGTTAAAGTTTTTTTTTTTTCCACAATAGAGAGTAGAGCTTGATGGTAAGAAGTAGAAAATGCCTCCCTGTGGGCACATCTGAGTTAATCCTGAAATGGTCACCTATGCCACCGTGAGCAGGGGAATACTGTCTATCTGTTTGAGTAGAGAACATAGCTAATGATCCTAATGTAATCATGAGAAGAGCCTCTCTTAGCTTGTGAGTTTTGGTATAGCACATTTCCATATATGGGTTTACAAATGAAAGATTCCGAAGTCCTTTTTTGTTTTCTTTTTTTTCTTTTTTCTTTTCTTTTTTTGTGGGGGAGGGTTGAGACAGGGTTTCTCTATGTAGCTCAGGCTGGTCTCCATCTCACAGAGATCCACCTGCCTCTGCCTCTTGACTGCTGGAATTACAGGCATGCGCCACCATATGCAGCCAGAAGTCCTTTCGACCACCCAAAGGCTACCAGGAAAACAAAGTCCTACAGCCATCTCAAAGCAAAAACTTCTTTGTTTTCCAGAGCACTGGTTCCAATACTGGGACAAAAAGTTTTATTTTTATTTTTGCCAGATAATAGAGTTTTTGGGGGAGGTTGGGGAGCTATTTGTTTTAACAGACTTATGAAAATTCTTTCACTTGGCTAGGGGTCTTTTGAAAGAGTTTTAGTCTGTAACTCAAGCTGGCCTCAATGTCCTCATAGTCCTTCTGTTTCCACCTCTGGGAGCTGAGATTACAGGTATTTGCCAAATTCTCCTGATGCTTTTCTTTCTTTTTCTTTTCTTTTCTTTTCTTTATTTCTTGTGTTTGTGTGTGTGTGTGTGTGTGTGTGTGTGTGTATGTGTGTGTGTGTATTTGTTTTATTTTTTGAAACAGGGTCTCTCTATGTAGCCCTAGCTGTCCTGGATTAGCTTTTTAGACAAGGCTGGCCTTGAGTGGACAGAGATCTGCCTGCCTCTGCCTCCCAAGTGCTGGAATTAAAGGGGTGTGCCACCATGCCGAGCCTACTTTTATTTCTTTAAACATTCATCTTGTGTGTATTTGGGGGTTAGAGGAGTTGTACTCAAACCAGTGTATGTGTAGAGGTCAGAGGACAACTGTAGTAATGAGATCTCTTTCTGAGACCTTGTAGGTTCTCCAGTTAAAAACACCGCCTGTGATCCCGTCACTCAGGAAGCAGAGGCAGGCAGTTTAAGGGCAGCGTAGTCTATAGAGTGAGTTCTCAGCCAGGGCTACACAAAGACACCCAGTTGTGTGTGTTGGGGGCGGGGGTGTTAAGAGAAAGGAAGGAAGAAAGAAACTAAGATTATGAAGCGTGGTGACAAGTGTTTGAGGAACCATCTCACTGGTTTTTGGTTTTGTTTCTAATTAGTAAGCTTTACTATTTTTATTTGTCTCTGTATGTGGGTGGTGCCAGAAAAGAATGTGGGAGTCCTGGAACTCGTGTTAACAGGCTTGTAAGCTACCTGCAATGAGTGCTGGAAACCGAATTTGTATCCACTCAGAGTGTCAAGCAATCAGTCTTAACTGCTGAGTCATCTCCAGCCCTCTAACTCAACTTTTAAGTTTTGTTTAAATGAAAGACAAAAGACTATTTCATTAAAATTTTGTTTAACAAAACATTTGCTTTTTTTTTGTTTGTTTGTTTGGTTTTGGTTTTTCGAGCCAGGGTTTCTCTGTGTTACCTTGGCTGTCCTGGACTCAGGCTTTCCTCGAACTCAGAGATCTGCCAGCCTCTGCCTCTCAAGTGCTGAGTGCTGGGATTACAGGTGTGTGCCATCAAGCCCAGCTAGCTTTATGTTTAAAAATTAATTAGGGCCGGGCGTGGTGGCGCATGCCTTTAATCCCAGCACTTGGGAGGCCGAGGCAGGTGGATCACTGTGAGTTCGAGGCCAGCCTGGTCTACAAAGTGAGTCTCGGACAGCCAAAGCTATCACAGAGAAACCTTGTCTCGAAAAACCAAAAAAAAAATAAATAAATAAATAAAAATAAAAATGAATTAGTAGGAGCCTGGAAAGATGACTCGGCGGTTAAGAGCACTGGCGGCTCTTCCAGAGGACTAGGGTTCAATTCCCAGCACCCACATGTCAGCTAACAACTGTCTGTAACTCCAAGACCTGGCACCCACAGACATACATCCAGGCAATATACACATAAAATTTTTAAAAATGAGTTGGCAGCCGAATGTAATGGCTCACCTTTAATCCCAGCAAGCCATGGTGGATCTAAATGAGTTCAAGGCCACATAGTCTACATGTGTGAGTCTACATAGTGAGTTCCAGAACAGCAAGAGCTACATAATGAGACCCTGTCTCAAACAGTAAAAGGCAACCATTTAACATTGACAGGTCCAGCAGTGTAATCACTTTGGGGGTGTTCATAAGAAGTTACTGAGGTACAGAGAAATTGCTCAGTGGTTAGAATACTTGGCTGCTCTTCCAGAGGACTCAAATCCGGTTTCCAGCATCCACTTCAGGCAGCTCACAACTGACCCAGTAGATCCATGCTGTCTTCTGGCTTCCTTGGGCATCAGAAACGAAACTGGTACACAGAAATACATGTGAACAAAAAACCTTACACATATGCACACAAAAATATTTTTAATATTTTTAATTATGTATATTTAGGTGCGGTTATGTCCACATATATGAGTGTAGGTGCCCCTGGAGACCAGAACTGAACCTAGGTCCTAGAAGACCGTCCAGTGTTCCATCTTACCAGCCTCCTCCTCTCAAAAATAATATCTCTTAAAAACAACAGTTGGCTGGGCGTGGTGGCACATGCCTGTAATCCCAGCACTTGGGAGGCAGAGGCAGGCGGATCTCTGTGAGTTCGAGGCCAACCGGGTCTACAAAGTGAGTTCAGGACAGCCAGGGCTATAAGAGAAACCCTGTCCCAGGGGGGAAAACTTGTTTATTAGACCAGGCATGGTGGCGCAAGTGTAGAGGTAGAGGCAGGAAGATAGAAAACTCAGGGTCATCCTTGGTTCCATAGTGAGTTCAAGACTGGGATACGTGAGTATAGCTTTAGGCACAAGGCAGATAACTGGTAGTGGCCAGTAAAGCCAGTGAGTTCTGTATTCTTGGCAATGGGCATCATTCATAGTGGAAATTGGAATATTGGAACTCAGAGATCCACATGCTCCCATCTCCTGAGTATTTCTGGAATTAAAGTCGTGCGTCACCACGTCCAGCCCTTAGTTTGTTGTTTTGTTTCATTTTTGAGGCACAGTTTCTCTGTGTAGCTTGGCTTTTCTGGAACTTACTTTGTAGACCAGGCTAGTCTCAAACTCTGAGATCCCCCTACCTCTGGAATTAAAGGTGTGGATCACCACACCCAGCTACAAATGATTTCCCTCCACCTCCTGGTTTTTCAGGTTTTTCTGTATAGCCTTGGTTGTCCTAGACTTACTTTGTGACCAGGCTGGCCTTAAACTCACATCCGTCTGCTTGACTCCGCCTCCCAGTGCAGGGATTAAAGGCGTGCGCCACCATGCGCAGTTTACAAGTGCTTTCAATGATCAGCAGATAAATGTTTTCTGAAGATAAATGTTTTATGTATATGCTCACCCATAATTTGGCATACATATTAATGGATATGTATACAATATATAAAGTGAAAATACAAAGATATAAAAGAAAGACCTTGGGTATGTGTTTCTAAAAAGGAACAGTCATGTTTTGAAGCATTTCTAGCCAGTCACCCTAATACCAGCATGCCTTTAGTCAAAGAAAAGGCTCCTAATCCCAGGATGTGGGGTGAAAGTGGGAGGATAAGAAACAGTCCCAGGGTGTGGTGGCAGAGGCAGGCAGATCAATGTGAGTTCAAGGCCAGCCTGATCTATAAAGTGAGTCCAGGATAGCCAGGGCTATATCACACAGAGAAGCCCTGTCTCAAAAAATCAAAATACAAAAACAAACAAGCAAACAAAAAACAGTCCCAGTACTCAGCAGGTGGGTCTCAAGTAGAGGTCAGTCTGGTCTACATTGTGAGTTCCAGGGTAGCCAGAACTATAGAGACCCTGTCAAAAAGAGAATTGGGAAAAATCAGCTCCTAAAATATAACTGCATATGCCAGAGGGCAAGTTATGCTAACTGGATGGTAAGAATAGCCCCACATACAGAACAGAGCAAAAACAAAACATACTCTAGAGTTCTGTCTATTTTGCTGGAATTTTTTTTTTTAAGGTTTTATTTATTATGTATACGATATTTGCCTGCAGATCAGAAGAGGGCACCAGATTTCATTCTAGATGGTTGTTAGCCACCATGTGGTTGCTGGGAATTGAACTCAGGACCTCTGGAAGAGCAACCAGTGCTCTTAACCTCTGAGCCATCTCTCCAGCCCCATGGAATTTGTTTTTTTAATGGATGATTGGGATGGTGATTTGGTTTGACTTTGAGTTGTTCGTTTTATGTTAACTTATTTTTCGTTGTTTGCAAACCCGCATTCATGAGTGCATTCATGCATGCCAAATCAAAACGAAGTCAGAGGACAACTTTCGTTAGGAGTTCTCGCCTTCCATCCTGAGGGATGCAGGGATGGAACTCAAGTTTGTTTTGTTTTGCTTGTGACAGGGTCTCAAAATACTGTTCTGGAGTTCACATTCTAGCTGCTATCATGGCTTCTGAAAAGGAGCTACTTCATTACCAGTTCACTAATTATTAGTTCTTAAGCTTGTAAAACAAGACGTTAATGACTTGCCCTAGGACAACAGGAGAGAGAAGAACAAAGTTGCCCAAAATGGCTTCAAATTCATGGCAATCCTGCTTCTTTTATCTGGAGTATTAATTATGGCATGCACTGTACTGTACTGTGCTTAACTTGAGGCATTGTTTTAGAAAAATGGAATTAAAAAAATGTAATGATACTATAAAGACCGGCGTACAGGAATTTTCCCAGTTTCCATAAAACTCAGTTTAATACCACCTCAGGTTGTACAAAGTTAGAAGGATAGTGTTTGTGAAGACCCTCCACAAAATCTAACTTCGCCTCTAGGAAAGTAACCAAGTAGCATTCCTTCTCTAGAAGCTGGATTATACGTTTTACAGTGTACCAGGCGCTTGTAGAGTTCACATCCGGGTTCTCAGAGACTGAATGGCAGCTTTGTCATGAAGCCGAAAAAATACGCAAAAAAATTAACACAGGGTCTAGTGACAGGCTGCCTGGGAGACCACAATTCCCGGCAGCCCTCGCGCATACAGGCGCCTTCGCTGATTGGACGCCTCTGCAGAGGCGGGTGGGGTGGGGATGGGGGAGGGTCGAGGCGCGAGGTACTGTGGGTAGGAGAAGACGGTCGGTGGAGACGCCATTTTGTGGAGCGGCCGAACCCTGTCGGAGGTTCTGGGACGCAGAGCCGCTACTGCTTCTGCTTCGTTCCCTCTTTGAGGGTGAGTGCGGCTGCCGTCCATTACGTCCCAGTGGGTTTTGCCGTTGGTGCTGTCCCTTAAGTCTGCCTGTCAGCCGCCCGAGGTGACCGCTCAGCCGCGTCTTTGAAGGGACTAAACTAAGCAAGCGTTCGCGGGCCGCGCCCCTTCTCGCCTCTGGCTCTGCCAGCTTTCATAGGTCGCTCCCTAGCCCGTTCCTCGGCCCGCCTCTTTCGAGTTGCTTGTCTCTTGCTGGGACCTTGTCCGGAATCCCCTGCCCAGCGGAGTGGTCGAGCGCCTGTCCCTCGGACACCCCTCGGGAACACCTGGCAATCTCTTAAGCTATCATCGCCCTGCGTCTGCAACTGCATCTCACCCTGGGAAAGGTGGTTTGGAGATGGTGATCTGAGGACTGGGAATCTCCTCAGAGGTGGGGAGGGAATGTTTGTAAGGTGGGAAAGACAGACTGAACGCCGGATTCAGTCTCACGGGCCTTAGCGACGCCATCTCGGCTGCGACACCCCACGAAGGTGGGTGCGGGCACCTCCCGGGAAACAAGGGACAGCCGTAGCCATTCAACCCCGGAACTTGAACTTCCTAGGTGTCTATTTTATTAAGTCAACGAATGTTCGTTGAGTGCCTGCTTTAGACCAGATGCTAGAAAAAGCTATAACTAAAGTCCCTGGGACATCAGATGTTTTATTACTGCCCGCGGGCAGGAGACAGGCTGTTTGTTGGTCACTTAGTGGCCTGTGTCGATCAGGGTTGGTCCAAGATACGTGTTATTGATACACAGTAATCCGCGTCAAGGTTTTATCTTGTCTTACTGAAATAGATTGAGATCAGGCGCTGCATTATACATGTAAATTTTACTTAGATCCAGCTTCTAAGGCTTTAAGTTCTTGTCGGAAATTTTTGAGTTATGTTTCACGATTTTTGTGTTGAATTTTATACTAATGAAGACAATTGGATGAATGTTTTAGCCATCAGCCATCTCAATAGAATTGCTTTGATTGTGGAAATAAGCTTTTTGCTTTGTAATCTTCCTGTTTCTTAACAAAATGGTAGCAGGATTTAGTGTTGACAGCCCTCCTTTTTCTCCCCCATCTTACTCACTCTTAAGGATTGGTGGGATCTTAGGCACAGTTGCATCCCAGTTTGTAGGGTGTTTGAATTAAGTAGTCTCTGAAATTTGCAGCAATCTTTTCCCCCCCTCTAGAGGAAAAATCAGACCTTTTGAAGGAGTGAGCTAGATCTTCAGTGAGAAAATGGGTTCAGACAAAAGGTGAGTTATAATACATTTCATGCTTTTGATAAGCTTTTTAGTTAGTAGAGACTGAACTATGTTTAAAATTGTTTATTTAGCCCTGTGTGATGGTGGCTTATGCTTTTAATCTCAGCAGAGGCAGGCGAATCTCTTGAGTTCAAGGCTAGATGGAGCTACATAAAGAAAGCCTGTCTCAGAAAAATAGGAATAATAGCCAGGTGTGGTAGCGCACACCTTCAATCCCAGCACTCAGGAGACAAAGGCAGGTGGATTGCTGTGAGTTCGAGGCCAGCCTGGTCTACAAAGTGAGTCCAGGACAGCCAACGCTACACAGAAAAGCCCTGTCTCAAAGGGGGAAAAAAGAATAATCAATTGTTTATTTAGCAAACAAATATTTAAGCACATACTTTGTGTCAAGTGTTTCAAATGACTGCTTTCATGATTCTGTTCTCATATCAGTCTAGTGAGAGAGTTCAATGTTATGTCAAAAGCTATTTAAACTGCTGTCTGGACACATGAGATGCATAGAAAAGCTTCTAGGAGAAAGTACTCTCTGAGGTTAAGTCTGAAGGCTGAAAATTAGGTTAAGGAGAGCAGTATGGAGTGGGCCATGGAAAGTTCCAACTGTGGGCAGGAGCTATTCAAAGCCTGCTTGTCCAGCTGTAAGTGAATGCCACTCCTTGTTATTCCCTAGCGATACAAAGACGCAGAGCTAAGTGGCCTGGGGTCACGTGTTCATCAAGAAGGGAAAGGGAAAAGCTAGAGAATTTAGATAGAACATTTTAGGGTTGGGGATATAGCTCAGGGGCATATGAGGGACTAGGGTTAGTCTCCATCCAGCGGGACCAAATAAACTAAACAAACAAAGATCAAAACTTTCAGCTGTTATACTTACTATTGAGAGGCCAGTTCCTGTGATAGATAAAATTGACATCCTAGAGAGACTGGTTTATGTCATACAATATCACTTTAGGCCGGGCATGGTGGCGCGCACCTTTAATCCCACCACTCGGGAGGCAGAGGCAGCCGGATCGCTGTTGAGATCAAGGCCAGCCTGGTCTACAAAGTGAGTCCAGGACAGCCAAGGCTACACAGAGAAACCCTGTCTCGAAAAACCAAAAATAAAACAAAGCAAATATCACTTTAATCCTTTGACAGCAGTCTGTTGTTCCAACTAACATGTAATTAAAATTTACCCTTTTGCTGCCAAGTAGTTAAAAAAAAAAATATCATATGAAATAAATGTTTTCATAGGCTGTTTGGAGTAGTCATCCACTTATGAGTATGGATGAACTACTTTGCATGATTTGTTGGGGTTGGAGGGAAGACTTAGGTCATCTAGGGCATTGGTCCGTTTCTGGTATGTTTGGTACCCTTGAGAAGAGTACATTAGTTAAGATTTAGTCTTTGGGCCGGGCATGGTGGCGCATGCCCCTAATCCCAGCACTCGGGAGGTAGAGCAGGGGAATCACTGTGAATTCAAGGTCAGCCTGGTCTACAAAGTAAGTCCAGGACCACCAAGGCTACACAGAAAAACCCTGCCTCAAAAACCAAAAAGGAAAGGGCAGAAGAGATTTATTCTTTGAATTTGAATGAAGTTTGGGTACTTTTCTTGCTGTCTTTGGTCAATATGATCTAAAGAGAAAATGAGAAAGATACTGTGTCAACCATACGCTTAAGAAAGCCAAGAATTGTCAGGCATTGTGGTGCTTGCCTTTAATCCCAGTGTTGAGAGGCAGAGGCAAGCAGATCTGAGTTTAAGGCGGCTTTGCCATGTAGACCTGGCTGGTCTAGACCTCAAGAGAGCCTTCTGCCTCTGTCTCCTGTGATAAAGGAATGCACCACCACAGTTTGTTTTGAGTATGTTTTCTCAGTAGATATCTTTATAAACTGGACATTCATGGTATGTTTTAAGGGATAGATTGAACTATTTGGATATACCTTAAAACTGATAGGTAGGGTAATTCTTTTTCTGGATGTATAAAAGTATTGTATGCATATGTATATGTATTAAGTATATATACTTAAATGAACATTATTTTTCCTTGCAGAGTGAGTAGAACAGAACGTAGTGGAAGATATGGTTCCATCATAGACAGGGATGACCGTGATGAGCGTGAATCTAGAAGCAGGCGGAGGGACTCAGATTACAAAAGATCAAGTGATGATCGGAGAGGGGATAGATACGATGACTATCGAGACTATGATAGTCCAGAGGTGAGTAATAGCAATTGTTGATTAAACTTAGAATTTAAATTGTATCGCCAGTCTTGTAAAGCAAAGGAAATGTGGCAACTTTCCTGCCCAATACAACCTTATAAGATAAGTCTTGTAGTTCCCACCCCACTCCTCCAGCCTCCCCAGACAGGGTCTCACTGTGTAACTCTGCTGTCCTGGAGCTTACTACGTAGAGCCAGCTGGCTTCAGACTCACAGAGATCCTCCCGTCTCTGCCTCCTGGGTGCTGGGGTTAAAAGCGAGGGCCACTCTGTCCTGTGATATGTTGTTCACATTTTAAAGATGAGGCAATGGTATGTAACTTAGAAATAGCATTTGCTTAGCATCTGCAAGGCCATGGATCTGGTCCCCAGTACAATTTTGTGGGATTTTTGTTGGTTTCTTGTGTACCCCTGGATATCTTGAAACTTGGTCTGTAAATCAGGCTGGCCTAGAATTCACGGAAATCCCCCTGCCTCTGCCTCCTGAGTGCTGGGGTTAAAGGCATCTACCACCACCTATCTTTTTTTTTTTTTAATACAAAATTCTAATATTTAAGTTGTAAGTAATTTGGGTCACTTTAATACCTTTCTTTTATGTTACATATTCATATCTGTGTTTGGAAATAATTATACACGATATATATGTATATATACAAATATATTAAACTTTTTACCTTTCCTACTTTTTCTACATATAATATATACACACACACACACATATATATATATAACATTTTTTACCTTTCCTACTTTTTCTACATATATAATAATTTTATTTATTTATTCATTTATTTATTTTGAGACATGTTTTCTCTTATAGTCCTGGTTGTCTGAGACTTGCTTTGAAGACCAGGCTGGCCTCAATTCACAGAAATCCGCCTGTCTCTGTTTCCCATGTCCTGGACTAAAGGTGTGTGCCACCACACCTGGGTAGTATTCTTGATAATACAAGAAGACATTGTATTACGTGTTACTGTATTTTATAGTGAATTATTAAACCATAAGAGAACGTCATTTTGGCCTGGCGGTAAAATCCACCTTTAATGCCAGCACTCGGGAGGCAGAGGCAGGTGGATCTCTGTGAGTTTGAGAACAGCCTGGTCTACAAAGAGAGTCCAAGACAGCCATGGCTACACAGAGAGACCCTGTCTCGAAAAACAAGAGAGAGAGAGAGAGAGAGAGAATATGAATATGTCATTGTAAGAAATATTGCAGCCGGGCATGGCACATGCTTTTAATCCCAGTTCGAGGCAAGCCTGGTCTACAAAGTGAGTCCAGTAAAGCCAGAGCTACACAGAGAAACCCTGTTTCAAAACAACCCCCTCCCCCTCCCCATTAAAAAAAGGGGGGACATTTACTGTTCTTGCAGAGGCCCCACATTTGGTTTCCAGCACTCACATGGTAGTTCACAGTTCCAAACTATCTGGCACTGTCTTCCTGGACTATGGGTACGGCATGCATACAGTACACATGGGGTCTTGATAAAAGAGTACGTTTACTTTGTGCCTTCCTGAGTGCTGGGATTAAAGGCATGTGCCACCACACCTAGCTAAATTTAATTATAATTTTGTTTTCTTTGGACTAGAGAGAGCGTGAAAGAAGAAACAGTGACCGGTCTGAAGATGGCTACCATTCAGATGGTGACTATGGAGAGCATGACTATAGGCATGACATCAGTGATGAAAGAGAGAGCAAGACCATCATGCTGCGCGGCCTTCCTATCACCATCACAGAGAGCGATGTAAGAGAAACAACAGGTCTAACAACAGCTTACCCATTGTCTCATGGTGCTATCCTAGCCTGTTATATCAGTGAAACAGATTTCTTTCTTTTGTGTCAGACCCAACTAAGGTACCATTTATGTCTAACCATTTAAGAGCAATATAGAATTTTCTAAAGTTTCTAAGTATAATAAGCCTAGTTTATTCATTAGCTCTTAGAAGGTAAAGCTAATTCATGCTTTTAAAAGTTTCAAAACTGGGCCGGGTGTTGTCGAACACCTTTAATCCCAGCACTCAAGAGGCAGGTGGATTTTGTGAGTTCAAGGCAAGCTTGGTCTAGGACAGCCAGGGCTGTTAACAGAGAGAAACAATGTCTCAAAAAAACTAAAAGTTGGACTTGACAACTCACACCGGTCATCTCAGCACTTACTGGTAGAAGCAAAAGGATCTCCCTGAGAAGCCATAGTGATCTTTATCATATGTTCCAGACCAGTTAGGGCTGCATAGTCATACCTTGGCTCAAAGAAAGTTAGCTTTTGTTTTGGAGCATTGGTCTTTCCCCAGCTCAGTAGACCAATTCCACCCTTGAGTGCCTCTCCTCCCCCCACCTCCATTAATAAACTGCCTCTATTTAAGGGTCTAGAAAGATGATCAAGCAGTTGAGAGCAGTGACTTCCTCTTCAAGAGGACCAGAGCTCAATTCTCAGCACCCACATGATGGTGCACAGCTTTTTTTTTTTAAACTCCAGTTCCAGAATATCTGATGCCCTCTTTTGACCTCCAAGGGTACAAGGCACAGATATGGCACATAGACTTATCTGCAAGCAAAATACCTATATGTATAAAACTTTAAAAATTTTTATATAGATTACATCCAGATTGTTATCCCCTCACTTGTATCTTCCAATCTAATGCCTCCTTCTCCACCCCACCACCCCACTGTCTTTTATTTTGAACAAAATTACATTTTCTTTTTGGCAACTCAGAGAAGCCTGTTGAAAAGATACTTTGTTTCTTTGCTTACTTGGCATTTCTTTTTTTTTTTTTTTTTTTTTTTTTTTTTTTTTAAGACATTTTTATTTCATGTGCATTTGGTGTTTTGCCTGCAGGTATGTCTGAAAGTGCCATATCCCCTGGAATTAGAAGGAGGTACAGATCTCCAGTATGGGTGCTGGGAATTGAACCTGGGTCCTCTGGAAGAGCAGCCAGTGCTCTTAACCACTGAGCCATTTCTCCAGCCCACGTTACCTACTTGTTTTTCTTTATTGTCCTTCTTTAGACAATTCCAAAGATTTTTCTATCCATGTGCTACTGCTGCTGCTTCCTCTTCCTCTCCTCTTCTTCCTTTTGTCCCCCTCCTCCTTTATATGTTGCCATTCCTGATCAAACAGGTAGAATAAAATTCTTCCTTTTTATTATTTTCATATATCACCTGTAGATATCAGTGTTCGTTTCTTTATACAAGACTAGATTTTTTGTTTGTTTGGGTTTGTTGTTGTTTTGTTTTGTTTTGTTTTCCCCCCTAAGACAGGGTTTCTCTGTGTAGCCTTGGCTGTCCTGGACTCACTTTGTAGGCCAGGCTGACCTCGAACTCATAGTGATCTGCCTGCCTCTGCCTCCTGAGTGCTGGGATTAGAGGCGTGGGCCACTATGCCCAGCTGAGACTGGATTTTTAAAAACAAATTTCTGTCTAAAGCAGTTGTCCATTGTTCACAATCCTTGAAGGCAGTATGCTGAAAGGAATATAAGGATTTAAAACAAGGTTTTTGTTGGGTTTTGGAGGCCGTGGGGTTACAGACAGGGTTTCTTTTTGTATCCTTAGTTGTCCTGGATTTCCCTGTGTAGACCAGACTGGCCTCAAAACTCAGATCTGCCTCCCAAATTCTGGCTTGAATATTTTTTTTCAAAGATTTATTTACTTATGTATATCAAAACTATTTTCATGTATGCCTGCATGACAGACCAGAACAGATTCTGTTATAGATGGTTGTGAGCCACTATGTGATTGCTTGGAATTGAACTCAGGACTTCTGGACAAGCAGCTAGTACTCTCAGCTGCTAAGCTGTCTCTCCAGCCCCACTCCCTTCTCCCCCCCCCCCCCCCCCCTTTCTTTTTGAGACAAAGTTTCTCTGGCTGCACTCTAGAACAGGCTGACTTTGAACTCAAAAGATCCACCTGCCTATATCTCCCAAGTGCTAGGATTAAAATGTTTGCTACCATGTCCAGCCTAAATATGTTTTTGTTTTAGATTTTATCTATTTGATATATATCAGTGTTCTATCTGCATGTATGCCTGCACTCCAGTAGAGGGCATCAGATCACATAGATGGTTGTGAGCCACCATGTGGTTGCTGGGAATTGGAATTCAGGACCTCCAGAAGAGCAGATAGTGCTCTTAAACAATGAGCCATCTCTCCAGCCTCCAAAATATGTTTTTAAAAGATATAAATGTCAGGACCTGTTGCTCGGGAGCAAAGAAACATCATAATATTTAGTAGAAATTTTAAATAAATCTAAAGATAGAGCAGATTTTTAAACTGGAAGTAACTATTGTAGTAAATAAGAGGTAAGTTGTTTTCAGTTAATAGTGAGTTATTTGTGGTCCACGGCACAGCTACTATGCTATATGTACTGTGTTAGATACCACCATGGTACAAAGCCACCTACCATTCCTTGAAAACCCTGGGTGAATAGCCAAGTCAGCATATGATTGTTGTAGCATAGACTAGTGAGGCGGCATTGCTAGGCATGATAGCCTATGCCTATGATCCCAGCTGCTCAGGAGGCGGAGGCAGGAAGGGGCCTTGAACTGAGTTCTGAGCCAGTCTGGGCAAGATCCTTGTTCTATTCTCCCTGTGTGTGGTTTTCTGTAGAACTTTTTGTTTTGTTTAAGGGAGAGGTCTCTGTAGCCTGGGCTATAGCAAGACCTTTATTCCTGTGGTGTGGCGGTGTTGTATGGAACTTTTTGTTTTGTTTGGGGCATGGGGAGCTCTATGTAGTCTTGGCAGTGCTGGATCTCACTGTGTAGACCATGCTGAGCTCAAACTCAGAGATCCTTCTTCCTCTGCTTCCCACATGCTAGAATTAAAGGCATGTACTGAAGAGCCCTGGAAGTTTTTTCAAGAAATGTTTTTACTAGTGAAAGATGAGGAAAGAACTCCATGGGGAGAGTTTTAGTTTTACATGATTTTTGATGGGTAGAAATGCTTTGATCTGGTAGAGAATTGTGGTAGTGAATGCAATTATGAGCTGATCTAAAATAAACATACTGGATCTAGATAAGGCCTTACACAGTTTAATTTGGTCGCAGTCAAATGCTGTGGCAGGAAGGTGCTATTAGGTCTATAATGTGATCTGATGCCCTCTTCTGGCCTGCAGGTGTACGTGCAGGTGGAACACAGTATACATAATAATAAATAAACAAATCTTTTTTAAAAAAAAAGAAAGAAAGAAAAAGAAAAAACCCCAGCCAACTATAAAGTCAAGCAGAGCTTCTGCCATTCCCAGTTGTTGCAGTATCCCTAGACAGTGTGCTTCTTAGGATATCGGTATTTTTAAAGTATATGTAGAACATTTGGGGGGGGGGGTCGGTTTTTCAAGACAGGGTCCTGAACTCACTTTGTAGACCAGGCTGGCCTTGAACTCACAGCATCCACCTGCCTCTACCTCCCAAGTGCTGTGATTAAAGGCTAAAATATATGTAGAACACTTAAAGAGAATGTTCCCAACAGTCTCTGTCTTATATGGTATTGGTTCATTTGACTTACTATTACTACATTTATTATTTTGGGGAACACACATGTAAAGGTCAGAAAACAGCTTGCAGGAATCAATCTTCTAGTTATACCATAGAATATTAGGGATCAACCTTTGCCCACTGATTCATTTTGATTGACCTTTGGTTGCTTTTGGCCTTTCTTTCTTTCTTTCTTACTTACTTACTTTCTTTCCTTTTTAAGATTTATTTATTTATTATGTATACAGTGCTCTGCCTACATGTAGGCCCATATGCCAGAAGAGGGCACCAGATCTCATTATAGATGGTTGTGAGCCACCATGTAGTTGCTCAGAATTGAACTCGGGCAACATTGCTTTTAATCTGTAAGCCATCTCTTTAGCCTCTCTTTCTTTCTTTCTTTCTTTTTTAAGATAGGGTTTCTCTGTGTTAGCCTCGACTGTCCTGAACTCACTTTGTAGTCCATGCTGGCCTTGAACTCACATCAATCCACCTGCCTCTGCCTCCCTAGTGCTAGGATTAAAGATATGGGCCACCATGCATGGATGTTTTTTCTTTTTCTTGTTTATTTGTTTTGTTTTGTTTTTCAAGACAGAGACAGGGTCTCTCTGTGTAGCCTTGGCTGTGCTGGACCTGGTCCTGTAGACCAAGCTGGCCTTGAACTTACCGCAATCCACCTGCCTCTGCCTCCCAAGTGCTGGGATTAAAAGCCTGGATTGGTTTTGGTTTTTTCAAGACAGGGTTTCTCTGTGTAATTTTGGCTGTGCTGGACTTGATTTGTAGACCAGGCTGGCCTCAGAGTCACAGAGAGATCTGCCTGCCTTTGTCTCCCTGAATGCTGAGATTACAGGTGTGTGCTACTACTGCCTGGCTCTTTTTTTTTTTTTTAAGAAATGATAGAGGAAGCCGGGCGTGGTGGCGCACGCCTTTAATCCCAGCACTCGGGAGGCAGAGGCAGGCGGATCGCTGTGAGTTCGAGGCCAGCCTGGTCTACAAAGTGAGTCCAGGATGGCCAAGGCTACACAGAGAAACCCTGTCTCGAAAAAACCAAAAAAAAAAAAAAAAAAAAAAGAGCTCATTTAGCCGGGCGTGGTGGCGCACGCCTTTAATCCCAGCACTCGGGAGGCAGAGGCAGGCGGATCGCTGTGAGTTCGAGGCCAGCCTGGTCTACAAAGTGAGTCCAGGATGGCCAAGGCTACACAGAGAAACCCTGTCTCGAAAAACCAAAAAAAAAAAAAAAAAAAAAAAAAAAAGAAATGATAGAGAAAACCTCAGTTGCCTTTGTTTATTAACAAGCCAGTATCAACCAAACTTATAACCAAGTCTAGGTTAAAAAGTGAATCTGGCTGGTCGTGTTAGCAGGTGGATCTCTGAATTTGAGGCCAGCCTGGTCTACAGAGAGTGTAGGACAGCCCAGGCTGTTGTTACACAGAGAAACACTGTCTTGACAAAACAAAAAAAGTGAATCTGTATCTTCCTTTATTGGTCAACTAACAAGCCAATAAAGGATGAAATTGGAAGAATTAGGGGTGATAGAGGAGGGTTTTTGTTTCAAGGTCTTTATATGTAGTGTAAAGCTTCCTTTATTTATTTATTGACTTGTTTACTTAGTTATTGAGGCAGGGACTTTATTGTGTAGCTCTGGGTGCCCTCGAACTCCCTGTGTTCAGGCTGGTCTCAAACTCAGCTCCACCTCTCTCTGCCTCCCACTTTTGATCCTCTGTCTCAATCTCCTGATTGGGATTTCAGGCCTGAACTTGGCTTGACTCTTTTTATTCTTGTTCAGATGTACTTCTGAGGATAGTGACTTAGCCTATGTTTCTTTAAAATTTATTTTCTGTGTTCCTCAGAGTATGAAATTAAAGGGTAGGCTTGAAGGATGTCACGACATGATCAGGACTATAGAATAGCATAAATAATTGCATTGGAGGGAAGTATTTAAGTAGCATATAGCAAGATTGTTATTTATTTTCATGAAAAAGTCTCTATGACCTTTAAGATAGGTGCATTTTGATGGTATAAATGAAGACCTTGACTAATTAAACAGTCCTTAATCCCAGAATCCCAGTCCTTAAACTTTTTTTTAATGGCTGTAGCTTAAACTAACTGTAAAACCCTGTACAGATTCGAGAAATGATGGAGTCCTTTGAAGGCCCTCAGCCTGCAGATGTGAGGCTGATGAAGAGGAAAACAGGTGAGAGCTTGCTTGGTTCCTGCCAGTTATGGTTCTCTTCCCCATTCCCACCTCAGTCCCTAAAGAGCATCCTGATAAACCCCAAATCTGCAGACACATGAATTCAGAATGAAAGGTTTGCCATGGCTAAGGAATATGACTTTGAAAACAATGCTAGCATCTGAGGAACTTTTAAAAAACTTTGCTTGTAGGGATTTTCTTTTCCTTCGGTAAGTAGTTATTTATAAACTCCTTGTTTGACTGTTCATAGTCGGTTGCATGGTTACTTTTAAGTGTGGAATCAAATCAAGTGGCATTTAATTCAGGCGGCTGTTCCTTGCCATGGCAAAGTATCAAGAAGATCCCCAAGTCAAGTCACATTTGTAAAGCTGCTTCCCAATTGGCTTTGTCACGCAGTGTTGAAGCAGTGGGAGAGAGATTCACCTGTTATAAAGGAACTGACTAACACGAGTATCCCGTCTATATCTGAATGCTGTCTCTAGGTGTAAGCCGTGGTTTCGCCTTCGTGGAGTTTTATCACTTGCAAGATGCTACCAGCTGGATGGAAGCCAATCAGGTTGCTTCACTCACCAAGTCTAGATATTCATGAAAATGGAACAAGTCTGTACAATTTAAAAAAAAAGGTTGAAGGAGTGGTTTGTTCCAAAGGAGTGACTTGACTTTAATATTTTTAACAACAACAAAAAAAAGCTTTGTGTATATTAAAATTGACATTACTAGAGTACATACAGTACCAAGAACAGTGTTGCAGAATTTTTCTGCTTTTAAACATGGCTACCTAAGAGAACTTTATCTTCTGAAAATCTGTATGGTAGTCAATAAAATATTCTGATGTTCCCCCTTTTCCTGCCTGATTATTGTATCCATTGAGAGAATTTAAACTATCAAACTCTCCAACAGTGAAGAGAACATAATGGAAGTCTGTAGCAGGCACTTTTACAATTGATTCCTAATTTTTGCCTGGAGACCATATGCCAACTAGAGGTATAACTTCTCAGTGGGTCTTCCCAGACACTTAAGGACCAAGTAGAATCTTTGACCACTAAGGTCTCATAAGATCAGTATGGAATCAGTGTCCTGTTGCTGTCTAATCTAGGCATAGTGGCATTAAGATTCTAATCTCCCTGAGAATTCCTCTTGTAATCTGCTCAAAATAAATCATTTATTGTAGCCTTAACTAACATATTCTATACGATGTCAAGATAATGTCCAATGTTTGTCACTTAAAAATTGTTTTGCAAGAATCCCACAGGACAATATGTTGACTTAAGCAAGCACATACTAGGAAGTTGCTTGACTTGGGTTTTTCTACAGCATTTTATGATTTGAGTCACCCAAGAGTAAGTTACGTTATATGATTCACTAATATAACCATTTCTAGCAAGACTTACTTTAAGATAACGACGTTGCTTTGACTAATTTGTTTTGAAGACTCATTTTCTTGTCAGGCCTGGTAGCATAAGACTATAATCTTAATGCACTGTCTCAAAAACATAAAATACACTCTTTATTTCTTAATCCATAAATTACAACCTGCCAAGTATGGTGACTCACTCTTGTAATCTCAGACTCAATAGAGTGAGGCAGAAAGACAGTCATGAGTTCAAGGCCAGCCTGGGCTACAGAATGAGACGCTTATCTTTAAAATTAAAAAATCAAGCTGGGCAGTGGTAGTGCAGGCCTTTAATCTGAGCACTCAGAGGCAGAGGCAGGCAGATCTCTGAGTTGAGGCCAGCCTGGTCTGTAGCACAAGTTCCAGGACAATGAGCACTACCTAGTGAGACCCTTCTCAAAAAAACCAAATAAACAAATGAAATAATATCACAATACTGTCTTTTAAAATAGAACTTCCATGTGTTTCTTAGCATGGATACTATTCTAGTAAATCTAGAACATGCACAGTAAGGCTCCTGTGTAATTCCACTTTCTTTCACAGCCTTTTTTGATACAGTAGATGTATCAGAATGAATAACCTAAGAAATTAAAACATATAAGACATTTTAAGGTTTCTGCAATTTTAATGTATACAAAGCTTTGTTAATATGTAATATTTTCTTACATTCAAATTCACTCCAGAAATAAAGGACAGTAGGATTAGGAACCCAGTGGTAGATTGGAGTTTCTCCAACACACATCCCTCCTAGTGGGATATGTCGACATCTTATAGTTGCTGCTGTACATCATAGTGCATAGATGGCCTTTCAGCTCTTTCCATCTTGGCCAGACATGCAAATTTGCCTTTAGATGCTACAGAGACAATATTTATAGCATGATTTGTGAGAACCAAATTGCCCAACAGTATTTAGACAACTTTTAAAAATCTGAGCTGGTTATGTTGGCTCACGCCTTTAATCCCATAACTCCAGAGGCAGAGACAGGCAGATCTCTTAAGTTCCAGGCCAGCCAGAGCCACATAGTGAGACCCTGTCTCAAAAAAAATAAAATAAAATCTGAATGTCCTATTTAAGTCTGTTCTGATAGTGTTAGACAACTATTACAACCATCCCCCTCCCTGAGAAAAGAACAGAGATGATGCTCCTATTAAGTGAAGGCTCTTTGGGGGCAGGTACCAGGGATGCTCTTGCCTCAATTGATTCAGCTCAGAGTTTTGACCTTTCGGAGTAAAGTCCCTTTTTACTCCCTTGGTTGACTTAAATAATAAGGTGGTGTACACTTTATGAACTTTCCTACCCCCCTGAAGAAACTTCATTGGCCTCCTGATTACTCATCCTGAAGAGAGTCCATTTCAGAAAAAAGCACAACTGTCACCTAGGACATGACATGATCACGTTTGGCATGAAGATCTCATTTAGCTGTTTAGAGTTGGTAGCATTCAGTGTAGTCCTTACTAAGAAGGAGTTCTGATCAAGTTCCCTTTTAAAGTGAGACCCCTCCCTTTGTCCCACGAAAGAATACATCCTGAAGCAAGAATTTGGGGGAAGGGAAAAAAACAAAGCCTTTTACATTACATAAGGATGGGGACTGGGAAAAAGTGACGCCAAGCCCAAGGACACTATGCTAAGGGCTAATAAAGGAGACAGTCTCAGAACTGGAAGAGGTCTGTCTTCTGCTTTTGAAATATACTTACTGTCACTTTCAGGCAGCCTGTCAATGCTAAATGTTAGGACTTCTGTCTCTGCGGGAGACACAGCCTGGTGCATGTCAGCGTTTAGTGTTTGGCAGCTTTCTCAGCACTCCCTGACTCCGTTTACCTTTACTCCGCATCCCATTCTCTTACTGCCTATCTGAAGGATTGGATGGGCAGAGTATAGGTGGCGGTGGTTGGTCTTCCCCGTATGTTGTCCATTTAATTCCAGAGCACTGATTTTTCCGAAGTGTGCTCTGCCCTGGGAAAATGGACACACACTTCTCACAATGGGAATAACTAATTACTTCTTTTTTTTACAGAAAAAATTGGTGATTCAAGGAAAGCACATTGCAATGCATTACAGCAACCCCAGACCTAAGTTTGAAGACTGGCTTTGTAATAAGGTAAGCATGTGTTCTCCCCAAGTATAGTATACCACGTTTTTCTCTTTGTCCATATCTCTGATACCCTACCAAGAAGATGAGCACAATCACTAGCTTGTATCAGAAATCCATTTTTTTGTGTGTACTTCTTGTGTTTTCTTTGGTCTTCCTATGCTGGCATTAGAGAACAAGATCCCTGGAATTCTGTAGAGTTTTTGCTTGTGGAGATTTGGGGTTTTTGTCCAGAGTTTTAATTAAGGTTTTTAGATGTATTTCCCTTTGTCATTTATAGAATTCTGAAGGTCTCAGCATTTGACACATCCTCTTAGTAATATTAACAGAAATCCTTGAGAACTTTGGTGTACAGTAGTATTGGTCCTATCACCAGTGCTGAGTTTTGAACTTGATTGTAAGTCTTACTATTTTGAGAGTACTGAGGTTACTTACTCACTGTACATGAGCCTGCTATGGGGGAAGGTCGTGTTCAGCTTACATTGTATTGGCATATATGACGGTCCATGTAATGCTTTTTTAATATAAGGTAAAACTTGTCAGTGGCTGCTGCAAGAAAACTCATCCTGGTGAAAATGGAAACCTTCTTCAAAATACAATGCTTGGGAGAATTCACAGGCTAAAACTTTTGTCTTATATCCTTCCATTTAGGATACATAATAGCAATTTTTGCTTTTATAGTTAGTTGTTTGAGTTACCTGTGGCCTCACTGCTCTAACCCACATGATGACTAGAAAGCCTAGCCTAATGTAAGAAATAATTACAGATAAAACTTTTTTTTTTCCAGTGCTGCCTTAACAATTTCAGGAAAAGACTAAAATGCTTCCGATGTGGAGCAGACAAGTTTGGTAAGCGTGGATTCAGCTGTTTGGAAAATGCAATTAAAACTGACACTGCCTATGAACCTAAGGAAAAGTATAAATTTTTAGGATATTTAGACTAGGAACTTACATACATAATAACCTACATCTCTTTTTTTTGGGGGGGGGGCCGTTTCGAGACAGGGTTTCTCTGTGTAGCCTTGGCCATCCTGGACTCACTTTGTAGACCAGGCTGGCCTCGAACTCACAGCTATCCGCCTGCCTCTGCCTCCCGAGTGCTGGGATCAAAGGCGTGCGCCACCACGCCCGGCCTAACCTACATCTTTTTTACCTTGTGCTAAGTAGATGCTGATGATGACTTGAGAACAGAAAATTCTTTTTCAAAGTTAAGGCTGTTCACCTGATTTGCATACTACATAGTGGTGCCGTCCTACACTGGTCCATTGTTTGCATTCCACATTAGCTGTTGAGGTTATGAGGTTAAAGTATAGCCACAATTCTTCGTCTAGCCTTGGCTGTCCTGGACTTACTTTGTAGACTGGGCTGGCCTTAAATTCAAAAAGATCTGCCTGCCTCTATCTCCGGAGTTCTGGGATTAAAGATGTGTACCATCACGCCCAACCAAATTTTCTTTCTTTGGGGTGGGGGGGTGCTTTTTTTGAGACAGGGTTTCTCTATGTGGTTTTGGCTGTCCCAGACTCACTTTGTAGACCAGACAGGCCTCAAACTCACAGTGATGAGTTCTTCTGCCTCTCTGAGTGCTGGGATTAAAGGCTTGAACCCCCACTCCTGGCTGCTGTCCTCATTATACCTTGCACACACATGCTAGGCAAGTGTTGTCACTGAGCCCCACACATCCACCACATTCTTTGAATCTTAAGAATTTTATTTCTACACGATTCTTTTTTTTTTTTTTTGCCCTGTTTTAGTGGCAAAAAAAAATAATGATAATTGTGAAATGTACTTCAGAATAAAGTCATTAAAGCATTTAAATGCTCACCAGCCATATTTTTTAAAAGGAAAAGTTTTTTCTGTGCAAGCATGAGGACTTAAATTCAAATCCTCAACACCCACACAATTAAAAAAAAATTAGGTGGGGCACGGTGACATGCTTGTAATTGTAGTGCTGGAGAGGCATTGCAGAGCAGTCCCTAGTACTCTGACCAGCTTACAAATGGGTCACCACAAAGTGAATTAAAAAACGTTGTCAAAAAACAAGGTAAGAAACTGGACAAGGTGGCGCAGCCTATAATCCCAGTACTCAAGAGAGCAGAGTTCAAGGCCAGCCTGATCTACAAAGGGAGTCCAGGACAGCCAAGGCTACACAGAGAAACCCTGTCTGGATGAATGCATGAATGAATGGAAGAGTCAACAGAGACCCAGATGTGGACATGTGAATGAGCACGTGCATATACCGCACAAAGAAAAAATTCCCCCTCCCAAGCAAAATGGCTGTTCGATGTGCTTAAAATAAAAAGTTGGCTCTCAGGTGAAGGCAGGATGATCTGGAGTTCTAGGTCATCCTCAGGTTGGGTGCCAACCTTGGCAACTTGAAACTATCTCGTACATAAGTACTTCTGAAGTTATTATGTATTTCTTTGTTAAAATTATATGGGAGCTAGGAATGGTGGCTCATGTCTATAATCCTCACACTTACAAACAAAGCTGAGATAGGATTGCCAAGAGTTCAAGACCTGTATGGTGCCGGGTGTGGTGGCACATGCCTTTAATTCCAGCACTAGGGAGGCAAAGAGAGGCAGATCACTAACTTCTAGGCCAGCCTGATCTACAAAAATGAGTCCAGGACAGCCAAAGCTACATAGAGAAGCCCTGCGTAGAAAAAAAAAAAAAAAAAAGAAAAACAAAAACCTGTCTGAGCTATGTGGTAAGACCATGGAGGACCATTGGAAACAAAAACAAATTGCTTTCGGGAGGTGAAGGGGTGGGTGTGTGTGTGTGTGTGTGTACATGTACACACGCACACACGTACATATACTGTGCCAAGTATGCAAAGGGGACCTTGATTTGACACATACGCTGCAACAGAAAGAAATGGGGCTTTTTTTCTTTGTCTGTCTGTCTTTATTTGGATCTCCTTTATTCCTAGACTCTGAACAGGAAGTGCCCCCTGGAACCACAGAGTCCGTTCAGTCTGTGGATTACTACTGTGACAGTAAGTTCAAATGTAATCCTTTGGTTTTTGTGTTCAAAGTTGACCTCTGAGCAAGCTCAGTTCCCTTACATTTTCAAATGAGCATCCACAACTTTAGTTTTCCCTGTAGAAGATTGATCTTCTGAATTTTCTTACCCTATCAGGGTGAAAAATAACCAAAACCTACAAAAACGCGTATTTTTGCCTGTAAACCTGCCTTTGAAAAACATGGTGCCGGGAGGTGGTGTCGCACACCTCTTATTCTGCGGGGGTGGGTGGGCAGGCTAATCTCTGAGTTTGAGGCTAGCCTGATATACAGAGCAAGTACCAGGACAGCCAAGACTACACAGAAAGTCCCTAACTCCAAAAAAAAAAAGGGGGGGGATGGCAAGAAAGCTTGTTCTTTTTCTTATTTATCAACAGCAATTATTCTTCGGAACATAGCTCCGCACACTGTGGTGGATTCCATTATGACAGCACTGTCTCCCTATGCTTCTTTAGCTGTTAATAACATTCGCCTCATAAAAGACAAACAGACACAGCAGAACAGAGGCTTTGCATTTGTGCAACTGTCTTCTGCAATGGTAAGGTTCTCTATTGGATCTTTCGGTCTGTTTTGTTTTGTTTTTTCTTCCCTTTTTTTTCACTTTAATATCCTGCTGAGTATGCTGTTAAGAGGTCAGTACCCCTGGCAAAAAGTATAGCCTGAAACTAAATCTTTCCTTTTTAAAAAGGAAACTGAGCTGGGCATGGTAGCACACGCCTTTAATCCCAGCACTTTAGAGGCAAAGGCAGGTGGATCTCCATGAATTCAAGGCCAGCCTGGTCTACAAAGTGAGTCTTAGACAGCCAGGGCTACACAGAGAAAAAACAAAACGTAAAAATCTGGAGGCTGGAATGACGGCCTGGTCATTCAGTGTTTGTTGCTCTTCCCAACCACCTTTAACTCCATCTCCAGAGGAGTTGATACCATCCCTCTTCTAGTCTCTGCAGGCACCCATGTGCACATACATACCCACATACCTAGGAAATGAAAATCTGGGAGTGGTGGCGCACGCCTTTAATCCCAGCACTTAGGAGGCAGAGGCAGTTGGATTGCTCCTGAGCTCGAGGCCAGCCTGGTCTACAAAGCAAGTCTAGGACAGCCAAGGCTACCCAGAGAAACCCTGTCTCAAAAAACCAAACAAACAAAATATATTAAATGGAAATAAATCTTTTTCTTCAATCTTCATTTAATGCTAAGTTGTTTAGTGGCAAAGTGTGTGCAAGGCCCTGGGTTTAAGCTCTACCATCAAAATACAGAAAGAACCCTACTAGAATAATGTAGAGAAGAGAGCCAGGTGCACATCTTTGATTAATCCCAGCACTCAGGAGGAAGAGGCAAGTGGATCTCTGATTTTGAGGCCAGCTTGGTCTACAGTGAGTTCTGGGGCAGCCAGGGTTATACACAGACCTTATCTGGAGAAAAAAAAGAAAGAAAAGAAAGAAAGAATAAAACAAGATTTGCTTATCATTATCATTCGTGAAAACCGTCAATATAAAGAGTTTGTTATGCTCTTTAATCAAGTATTATGAACATCCAAATCTGATGTTACTCTTTCCATTTTAGTTATGATTTTTGTTTCCCAAATGAAAAATCCCATACAGAAGCTGTCTCTTTCTACCTGTATTTGCTTCTTAGGCCATAGTAACTTCCTTGAAAATAGTGAGGTAGGCAGTGCCAAAGAACTTGAGCAAAGTAGGCAACTTTCACTATATGAGAGCTGGCAAAAAAAGATATTTATTTCCTGGGCATCTCCTGATAGTTGTGAGCTGCCATGTGGATGCCAGGAATACAACTAGATTTTCTGGAAAAGCAGCTAGTTCTTTGAGCAGCTGAGACATCTCTCCAGCCCTAAAAGTCAAGTAGCAGCCTGGTATTTTAGCACATGCTTTTAATCCCAGCACTCTGGAGGCAGAAGCAGGTAAATTATGTTTGAGGCCTGCTTGGTCTATATATTGAGTTCTAGGCTATAGTGAATAGCCAGACCTATGTTGTGAAACCCTGCCTTAAACAGAAAACAGCTGTGTTAAGAGGCCATGTGGCTCAGCTAATGTAGATGCTGTTATGTGAGGCTCCTAGAGCCCAGGGTTTTGCTGTGCTAAATTAAGGACTAATTTCTTTGATATTTAGTAATGCTAATACCTGCCAGAGCAGAAATTTGTACCCTTAGATTAACTTAGCATTCATTCCTTTAACAATTCTGGATAACTTCATATACTAGAGGTATTTCTTTTCTCAAGTTTTAATGTCCCCAAGCATGCCAAGAAGTTACTAAGCTACTACTATTAATTAGTACCACTACTACTGCTACTTCCTCCTCCTCCTCTCTGCTCTTTTTTTTGTTTTGTTTTTGTTTTTGTTTTTGTTTGTTTGTTTTGTTTTGTTTTGTTTTGTTTTTCGAGACAGGGTTTCTCTGTGTAGCCTTGGCCATCCTGGACTCACTTTGTAGACCAGGCTGGCCTCGAACTCACAGCGATCCGCCTGCCTCTGCCTCCCGAGTGCTGGGATTAAAGGTGTGCGCCACCACGCCCAGCTCCTCTCTGCTCTTTTTAAATGGAAAGCTTTATTTCTTAGAAGGAGTAGGTGGTAGGACTATATTCTAAATTATTTTTCTCGCTTTCTCCTCCAGGATGCCTCTCAGCTGCTTCAGATATTACAGAGTCTCCATCCTCCATTGAAAATTGATGGGAAAACTATTGGAGTTGATTTTGCAAAAAGTGCCAGAAAGTGAGTGATGGTGTTGTCCTTATTTCATACTGTTCATGTCTTCATATTTACCTGTACAGAGATGTTTACCAGTTGTACCTCAGCTCCATACTGTCAACACAGCTTCCCTCGTTGTAGACCAAGCGGGAGAGGATTGATGGTCTTCCCTTAGAGTTTATCCCGCCAGTCCTCTATCACCAGTTAATAACAGTTGCCAGAAGTAGTGTCAGCAGTGCAATGCAAACCTGTCCAGAAATAATCCTTAGCTTGCAGGACAGCATGTTAATGTGTCACATTAGTGTCTAATGCTGTGAGTATCCTTTGTTTAGAGCCTCAAGATGGTTTAGTAGGTACAGTGCTTGCTGTACCTGTAACCTTAGTACTGAGGTGGAGACAAGGAGATCTTACAGACCCTGCCTCAAAAAACAAGGTAGAATGAGAAGAGGACACCAAATGTCAACCACTAGTCTCCACATACCGAGCACGCCCTCACACACATGTTCACATTTGAGACATATAGTCCCTCCCCTAACCCCAGAGGCTGGAATGAACTGCTGCTCCCTGGCACAGTGGAGCTTTGGACAGACAAGAGACAACTACATGGTTACATCTTTAATTTCAGAGATTTGGTCCTTCCAGATGGTAACCGAGTCAGCGCCTTCTCTGTAGCTAGTACAGCCATTGCTGCTGCTCAGTGGTCATCCACTCAGGTAAGAGGAAGAAAGGGTCTTTTTCCTTGATGACTTTTCCTCTTGTGCTCAGAGTAGAAGCTTGCTATAATGTTTTTTGGGATTGCTTTGTGACATATTTACTTTTTGTTTACTAAATTTATCTTTGGTTCTTTTTCTTCTTGTGTTTTATAGTCTCAAAGTGGAGAAGGAGGCAATGTTGACTACAGTTACATGCAGCCAGGCCAGGATGGCTATGGACAGTACACTCAAGTAGGTGAATTTGGCTAGCACTCAACTTCTGATGTACAGACTGTCTAAAATAGCAGCTTTAATGGTGTACTCTGCCTTAGTACTCACAGGATTACCAGCAGTTTTATCAACAACAAGCTGGAGGACTGGAGTCTGATGTATCAACTACGTCAGGTAATAAGCTTCATTTTTGTTTGCTTCTGTTTAAGTAACAGTGGTTGAGGAAATACTAACTAGACCCAAAGCTACAAGTCCATAACTTTACAAGAACTGAGAGGGCACATTGAGGACTGTCATCATTTGCCAAAAAGTCTAGTAAAAGTTATTGTGTACACTAAGACTCAATATAACCCCCGCCCCTGGTTTTTCAAGACAGGGTTTCTCTGTGTAGCCTTGGTTGTTCTGGACTCACTTTGTAGACCAGGCTGGTCTCGAACTCAGCAATCCGCCTGCCTCTGCCAGCCCAAGTGCTGGGATTAAAGGTATGCGCCACCACACCTGGCCCTTGAATTAATTTAGAGACCATGCAATGATTAACTCTATTCTTGAAATTTAGCTGTGTTGCCCACTCCATGTTGACTCTTGAATGACCATGGAAGTTGAGCTAAGCAGAGAGTATGTGGCCCTATGGTGACAGACACCCACCAGAAGAGCCACAGTAAGAGAATTTTTGGTGGGCTAGAGAAATGGCTCAGAGGTTAGGAGCACTGGCTGCTCTTCCACAGGTCCGGAATTCAATTCCCAGCAACTACATGGTGCCTCACAACCACCTATAATGAGATCTGGCGCCCTCATCTGGAGTGAAGGCACATATGCAGGCAGAACACTATACGTAATAATTATTTTTTTAAAAGAAGAGAGAGAGAACTTGAATTGCTGGGTGTCGTGGCACACGCCTTTAATCCCAGCATTCTGGAGGCAGAGGCAAGATGGTCTCTTAGTTAGAAGCAAGCTTTACCTAGATAGTGAGTTCTAGAACTACACAAAGAATTTGTCTCCAAAAAGAAAAAGGACTTTGGCATTAGATGTAGTAGTTGGGTAGCTGGGTGTGGTGGCCCAGGAATTCTAGAGTCAGGCTGGAGGATCTCTGTGAATTTGAGGCTAGCTGGTCTATCTAGCAAGTGTAAGACCTATATAGTGAAACTTGTGGGTTAGGGTGGGGGCTTTAGGGGCTTAAAAAAATTTTTGTATTGTTTATTTTGGGGGGGGAGTATTGAGGTTTTTATTTTTTGAGACAGGGTTTCTCTGTGTAGTCCTGGCTGTGTTGGAACTCAATCTGTAGACCAGGCTGAGATGATTTGTCTTTGCTTCCAGAGTGCTAGGATTAAATGCATGTGCCACCACTGCCCAGATGTGTATCTTACTCTAGTAGGATTTTAAGCAACTGTCATTGATTCCAGAGTCCTTGATGGGAATTAGGTTAGGAACTGACCTAATTAGTTTAGGAACAGAACCAGACATGGGCATGTGCACTAGAGAGTTAGAGGCAGGAAGATTGCCACAACGTTGAAGGCATCCTGCTCTACAAAGCAAGACCATCTCAAAAAACAAAAATAAACAAAATACATGCACAAATTGACAGGAAGGTGTACATCCCTGTAATCCCAGGCAGAGGATTCATGAGTTTGAGGTCACCATTAAACTACATTTAAAAAAAAAACAAAAACAAAAAAACCAAGCTGGACGTGGCAGCGGTGGCGCACACCTTTAATCCCAGCACTCAGGAGGCAGAAACAGGTGGATTGCTATGAGTTTAAAGCCAGCCTGGTCTACAAAGTGAGCCCAGGACAGCCAAGATAACAGAGAAACCCTGTCTTGAAAAACAAACCAAAAAAAAAAAACCCTGCCTCCAAAAAAAAGAGAGAAGAAAGATTACAAAGTGAACACTTGTCCTGGAGTTCAGTGCTTTAACTCTGCCTAACCCTTTTATTTATCATCAGGCACAGCAGTGACTACCACCTCAGCAGCTGTAGTGTCCCAGAGTCCCCAGCTCTATAATCAGACCTCCAATCCACCTGGCTCTCCGGTAATCTCCTGCTCTTAAATACAGAATTGATAGCTTTGTTGCTCTCTGGATATTATTCTTTCCTGGTTTATGAACCAGGATTGACTAATGACATACATTTCACCTAATTTCTTTATTTAGTTTTTTGAGAATTACTATGTGTGTGTGCATGTTATTTTAAATATAAAGTACAAAACAGAACGTAGCTATGCTTCGTGAATGCTTCAGCATGTCTCTTTGCTATAGAATTGCCCTAGGTCCTTGCTGCAGTGTCTGTCAGGGGAGTCCTTCCTCCTAGATGATTGCAGTGACTTAGTTCTCTTAAAAGGCTTTACAGTTGAAATTATATTGAAGCTAATGTTCTTTCCAGACTGAGGAAGCACAGCCTAGCACTAGCACAAGTACACAGGCCCCAGCTGCTTCCCCTACTGGTGTAGTTCCTGGTACCAAATATGGTAAGCCAAACCTCATGGGACTGTTGACAGTTGGAAGGTCCTAATTGTTGCCTTTGTTGTTAATTTTCATTCCTCTCCCTTTGAAGCGGGTGTCAGAGGGACATTTGGGAATGAGAAGAAAGAACATTGAGGCCTGCTGTAGCTCACTGGCTTAGGGATTGACATCAAGTTTCTTACGTAGAATGACTGGCTGGGGTTTGTTTTTGCAGCAGTACCTGACACTTCTACTTATCAATATGATGAATCTTCAGGATATTATTATGATCCTACAACAGGGCTATACTATGACCCTAATTCACAAGTAAGTGCTATTCCCTTTAATACCACTAGAAAAATTAGGTCTTACCTAGGTCTCTTATGGGGCCGGAGTTGAAAATTTTCCTAAAAGGAGTGTGTGACCCAGATTAATTTAATATATTAATTAATTAATTTCATTAATTTCTTCATGGCCACCAATGCATAAATTTGGTGGTTTGTGGTTGGTTGGTTGGGGGTTTTTTGTTTTGTTTTGTTGGAAACAGTTTCTCTGTGTAGCCTTGGCTGTCCTGCACTTGCTTTGTGGACCAGGTTGACCTCAAATTCACATTGATCCACCTGCCTGTGCCTCCTGAGTGCTGGGATTACATGTGTGTGCCACTGCATCTGGCCCAATGAATAGCATTAACTTCACAATTTAAGGTTAAAGTACTTGCCATGCAAGCCTGACAACCTGAATTTGATCCCTAGAATAGAGTGGAAGGAGAAAACCAACCCCCCCCCCCATTGTCTTCTGTCTGGCATACACATGCATCCACAGCGCACACAATACTAATACAATAAAAAGTGTTTCGAGGTGGGCTAGAGAAAGGGCTCAGTGGTTAAGTTACTCTTGTACAAGGATGGCATTTAAATCCCAGCACCAACATGGAAACTCATATTGCCCATCTTCCCAGTTCTACGGTAACTGATGCCCTCTTGTGGCCTTCATGGGTACCAGGCACAAACATGGAGCACTTGTATACATACAAGCAAAACACTCTTACACATAACTTTTTAAAAAATCTTTAGAGGTATATTATATGTACATAAAGTATATGAGTTGGGAATGTGCAGCTCTTTTAATTTTTTTTTTAAACTTTATTTAGCTTTATGTGCATTGTGTTTTGCTACTATGTATGTCCATGTGAGAGTGTCATCTCAGAGTTACAGACAGTTGTGAGCTGCCATGTGAGTGCTGGGCCTTGAACCTGGATCCTCTGGAAGAGCAGTCAGTGCCCTTACCATTGATCCATCTCTCCAGCTCCCCCACCTTGTTTATAATGTGTATTGCTCCTCCATGTATATATGTTGGCCATGTGTGTGCAGTGTTCCACAGAGGCTATAATAGGACAATGGATTCCCTAGAACTGGAGGTGTACATGGTTGTTAACTACCATGGGTGCTAGGAATTGAACCTGGGCCTGTGAAAGAGTGGTCAGTGCTCTTGACCACTGAGTCACCTCTCCAGCCCCAGTGTGCCACTCCTTAATTAAGGTTTGCATGGATACATACTTGTATATATACCACTAATAACTTTCCAAACACATCTGCCAAGTCCTCCTGCTTGTTACCCTTAAGCATCCACTGTTATGACTCCATTTTGAGATAATTTTGTCAAATTTAAGATTTTTGTGCTAAGGGCTCCTGATGGAAAGGGTCCCTTTCCATAACATTGGAGAAGCTGGACCTGCATGTTCTTACAAACTTCTCAGACTCAGAGTCCTGTGGAGGAGACAAGCATGCAGGAAACAAAAGAAAAGGGGGGAAAAGATTTTTGTGCCAGCACAGTGGTGGTGGCACCAAACTCTTAAACCCAGCACTAGGGAGGTAGAGGCAGGAGATCACTGAGTTTGAGGCCAGACTGGTCTACAGAACAAGTTCCAGGACAGTCATGGCTACACAGAGAAACCCTGTCTCCAAAAAGCAAAAGGATGGATAAATGGATAGAATCAAATTTTTTAAAAAGATCTATTACATATACAGTGTTCTGCTTGCATGTACACCTGCATACCAGGGGAGGATACCAGATCTCATAGATAATTGCAAGTCACCATGTGGTTGCTGGGAATGAACTCAGGACCTCTGGAAGAGCAGACAGTGCTCTTAACTGCTGAGCCATCTCTTCAGCTCAGGGCCCAGCATTGAATTGATGGTACATATCTTTAATCCCAGTCAGTACCTGCCGAGACAGAAAAAGACTGATCTTTGTGAATTTGACTCTGATCTACATAGCAAGTACCAGGCCAGCCAGAGGCTACAAAGTCAGACCTTGGCTCAAAAACTAGAAAAAAATATTTTGTGCTAAGCATAGTGGCACACACCTGTAAACCCAGCACTCAGGAGGTGGTGGCAGGAGGATCAGAAGTTCAAGATCTATGTAAGATGTTATCTTTAAATAAGAAGGAAGAAATTACAGGGGCTGAAGCTCAGCACCTGCTTTTCTTCCAGAGGACCCTGGTTTTGGTGCACAGCACACATGGCTGCTTATAACTGTCTCTCTATCCAGTGTCCAGAGCATTTGTCAGACTCCAGGGATACTTGCATTCACCTTCACATACCCATATGCAGACCCTACACATGATTAAAAAGATTTCTTTAAAAACAAATTTGTGAAATAAAATTCACTTTTTTGAGACAGGGTTTCTCTGTGTAGCCTTGGCTGTCCTGGACTCACTTTGTAGACCAGGCTAGCCTCGAACTCACATGATCCACCTGCCTCTGCCTCCCCAGTGCTGGGATTAAAGGCGCGTGGCACCACTGCCCAGCTAAAATTCACTATTTTACTCAGAGTATATAATGTGGTGGATTACAGTATGGTCACCTTATTGTGCAGCTGCCACCTCTAATTTATAGAACATTTTTATCATCTCAAATCACTCCCCTTCTTCTGCCCCTCTCTCCCCCCCCCCCACCCCCCAAAAAAGAAGACATTTTTGTCTCTGAATTTGCCTGTTCTAGATGTTTTATATACTTGGACTCAGACACTGTGTGGTCTTTTGTGTTCAGTTTCTTTACGTAGCATGTCTATGTATTCTTTTTTTTAAGATTTATGTAGTTGTTGTTATATATACAGTACTCTGCCTGCGTGTACACCTGCACGCCAGAAGAGTGCAGTAGATCACATTATATAGATGGTTGTGAGCCACCATGTAGTTGCTGGGAATTAAGCTCAGGACCCCCAAAAGGGCAACCAGTGCTCTTAAATCTCTGAGCCATCTCTCCAGCACCCGTCTATGTATTCTTGAGAACAAGGCATAACAAATCCAAGGAATGTTTTATTTTTGTACTGTCTATAACTTTTAAGGAGGAAAAGCAACTTTAACACTCCATAAATAAGTATCTATTTATGACTAGGAACTGTATATATAGGAAAGCAAAACAAGTACATTTAGCAAGAAGTTGATTTGAGTGCCTGTGGTTTCTGGGAGGGAAGTGTGAAAAAACAGCATGCTACCTGCCTGTGTGCCCAGCTTCTTAGTTCTTTCACTTCCCTCATTTGTTCAGTCTGACCATTTCCATGGCAGCCATAGATGTTAGCACTCCCACAGTACCTTTTTCTGTAAGGCACATCATAGAAGAGCCAGCAAGTAGAGTAGGTAAAGGCCCACTGCCAAACCTGATGACCCAGAACCCATATGGCAGAAGAAAGCTAGTGTCTACAAATTGTCTCTGACCTCTGTGCTTGATTTGAGCATGTAGATACACCAACCACATCCGTACTAAACATAATCTTAAGAAAAGGAAAGCCAAGTGTGATAGCACACGCATCCTAGGCAGAAGCTGGTGGCTCTGCAAGTTCAGAAAGCCAGCCTGGTCTGTATAGTGAGTTCCAGGACAGCCAAGGCTACATAGTGAGACCCTGTCTCAAAAACAACTACATAAGCCACGTGTGGCATATGCCTATCATCCTAGGTTTTTGAGGTGGAAGCTGGAGGATGAGGAGTTCAAAGCATCCTCTTATATGGAGCAAGTGTGAGCAAGCCCAGCTACGTGAGACCCTGTTTTAATTTTAAATTTTTATTTTATTATGGGTGTTTGCATCCATGTGTACCACTTATGTGCCTAGTATTTGGTGCTGGAAGAGGCTAGGAGATTGGATCCCCTGGAACCAGAATTACAGATGGTTGTGAGCTGCCCTGTTCGTGGTTCCTGTGAATCAAACCCAGAATCACTGGAAAAACAGCCACTGTTTCTAACTATCAGGTCCTATTTTGGTTTGATTTTTGGTTTTTTGAGACAAGGTTTCTCTGTATAGCCCTGCTTGTCCTGGACTTGGCTTTGTAGATCAGGCTGGCCTCGAACTCACAGAGAACTGCCTACTTCTGCCTCCCAAGTGCTTGTTTTGTTTTAAATAAAACAAAACCCTACTAGATTCTTGGGAAGAAATCATATTCTACTTTTTCTAGAGTGTTCATACTCTGGTATGCTTGGGGAAGTGTTCTATGGGTCCTTTCTGAGCATGAAGTACTTATCACATGCCCTCGGTATATTTAGTCCTGTTTTTTGTTTGTTGTATTGAAAATGATCTGGTGCTGGGCATGGTGGTGCACACCTTTAATCCCAGCACTTGAGAAGCAGAAGCAGGCAGGTCTCTGAGTTGAAGGCCAACATAGTCTACAAAGCAAGTCCAGGACAGCCAAGGCTACACACAGAGAAACCCTGTCTTGAAAAATAAAAAATAAAAAAAGAGGAAGAAAGAAAGAAAAAAGGAAAAGAAAATGATCTGGTTTAGAATTCCCTTTCTAGATGAGAATTGAATCCTGATCTTCCTGCCTCCACCTCCCAAATGCAAGGATTACAAATAGGCGCCTATACCAGACTTACTTAGGTTTTTGTTTTGTTTTTAGATAGGTTCTCAACTATGTAGCCTGAACTGACCTTGCATTTGCAATCCTCTTAAGCCTCCTGCATGCTAGGATTACAGGCACACATTCCTATTTATATAGTATAAGTTTACGATAACAGAACTTGAGGTAGAGCAGTTATCGAGCATATATATGGCATTAGATTCAATCCCCAGCACCACAAAACCTCTATCAGCAAGTCTGTATGTCCGTTATATACTCTTTTTTTCTTGTAGTACTACTACAACTCCTTAACACAGCAGTACTTATACTGGGATGGAGAGAAGGAAACCTATGTGCCAGCTGCAGAGTCTAGCTCTAACCAGCAGACGGGCCTGCCTTCCACAAAAGAAGGAAAGGAGAAGAAAGAAAAACCCAAGAGCAAAACTGCTCAACAGGTATGACCTAGCCAATAATTCTTTTGTCAGAGAGTTAAATTGACTTAATTCTTCACTTTTGCCTTATAATACTTAGGTCAGCTTTATTTGGATTCTTAAAAACTTGGGCTACCAATCCTGGTGGTTTAAGCCTATAATCCCAACAATTTGAGATGCTAAGACAGAAGGCTCGCAAGTTTAAGGCCAGTGTATAATACCTTTTTTTTTTAGACAGGGTTTCTCTGTGTAGCCTTGACTGTCCTGAATTCACTTTGTAGACCAAACTCACAGTGATCCGCCTGCTTCTGCCTCTTGAGTGCTGGGATTACACTGCCACGGCTGGCTTTTTTTTTTTTTTTAAATCACTATGGGCACCTTAGTAAAACCCAGGCTCAAAATAAATAAACCACTGGTAAGACAGCTCAGTGGTAGAGTAATTGCCTGGCATGCAATCCATAAAAATAAAAAACTGGTTTGGGCAAGAAATGTACCAAGAGCCGGGCATGGTGGAACACACCTTTAATCCCAGCACTCTTGAGGCAGAGGCAGGAGGATTGCTATGAGTTCAAGGCCAACTTGGTCTACAAAGTGAGTCGAGGACACCCAAGACTACACAGAGGAACCCTGTCTTGAAAAGCCAAAGAAAGAAAGAAATGTAGCTCAAGGCAGAATGCTTGTCTGGTATTTCAAGCGCTAGTTTGATCTTCTGAAAAAACAAGACAACTTTGCAAAGCCTTAACTTTGAATTAAGGTTACATGAACCCTTGTCTCAAACAATAAATAAAACAGGAAACTAGGGAGATAGCTCTATCATTAAAGTACTTTCTACACAAGCCTGAGTAGGATCCTCAGAACTTAAGTTTGAAAGCCAGAGATGGTTTAGCTATGCATACTGCTCTTGTAGACAACCAGAGTTGGATTCCCAGCACTCAGGTCGGACATCTTCCCATCTGTAACTCTGGTTCCAGGGAATTTGACACCCTCTCCTGGCCTCTGCAGGCACTGTATTCAGTGCACAGACCAGCACACATTTACATAATTTAAAATATAAGTCTTGGGGGGGAAAGGTGCACATTTCAAACTACTGAACATTTTATGTGTCTGCACTTGTATGTGCATGCTTGCTGGCCATGGCTTGTATGTGGAGGTCAGAGACAATTTTAAAGGTATCAATTCTCTCCTCTTTTTCCATGGATTCCAGGAACCATGCCTCACCACATAAGATTCTTTTTATTTTATTTTATTATTTTAAGATTTATTAGCCAAGTGTGATGGCATACGCCTTTAATCCCAGCACTTGTGAGCCAAGGCAGGCAGATCGCTGTGAATTTGAGGCCAGCTTGGTCTACAAAGTGAGTCTAGGACAGCCAAAGCTACACAGAGAAACTTTGTCTCGAAAAGCCAAAAAATAAATAAATAAATAAGATTTACTTATTTATTTATTATGTGGAGTGTTCTGCCTGCATGTATGCCTACCCACCAGAAGGTGGCACCAGATCTCATTATAGATGGTCATGAGCCACCTATAGCTGCTGGGAATTGAACTCGGGACCTCTGGAAGAGCAGTCAGTGCTCTTAACCTCTGAGCCATCTCTCCAGCCCACCACATAAGATTCTTGTTGGCTTGCCGGGCGTGGTGGCGCACGCCTTTAATCCCAGCACTCCGGAGGCAGAGGCAGGCGGAGTGCTGTGAGTTTGAGACCAGCCTGGTCTACAAAGTGAGTCCAGGATGGCCAAGGCTACACAGAGAAACCCTGTCTCGAAAAAAACCAAAAAAAAAAAAAAAAAGATTCTTGTTGGCTTATTTATTAGGTTGGGTTACAGAGAAGTAAGTGCTTTTTGATGGTGTTTATTGTTTGATACTAGATTGCCAAAGACATGGAACGCTGGGCTAAGAGTTTAAATAAACAGAAAGAAAATTTTAAAAACAGCTTTCAACCTGTCAATTCATTGAGAGAAGAAGAAAGGAGAGAATCTGCTGCAGCAGACGCTGGCTTTGCTCTCTTTGAGAAGAAGGTAATGATAACAGGAATAGCTACACTTCGTGATGGGTGTCTGTAACACTTGAGGCTTATGGCTTGTTCTGTTTCCCAGGGAGCCTTAGCAGAAAGGCAGCAACTCATCCCAGAATTGGTACGAAATGGAGATGAAGAAAATCCCCTTAAAGTAAGGAAGTGCCATCTGTGTTTTAACTAAGTGTGTGCTTTATGTCTCACTTTAAATCTCTGCTACATCTTGGCTAATGCAGTTCCTTCCTAAATGGGATGTTTTTCTCTGTCAGTGGGTATTTGGAGCAGCTTTGGCATATAGAATCCACATTGAGGGCTTTGTTTTCTGTGCCTGAGATCAGGTGAGATGGACCGGTGAATGAAACCTGAATCTCTAAGCTAAGTAAATTGGTTTTTGAGGCATTTGTAAATAGAATGTCTAATGGTCTGGAAAGAAAATAGGGACAAAGCAAAGACTTATTTTCTTTGATAGACACTGGGCTAGCTGGGCCGCTATGCTGATCTGATGTTGCATTTGGGGTTTTTATGCGTGGTCAGTGGCTTGAAAACAGTCATTTTAGAACCCATTTCTCGTGCTCCAAAGGGTTGGTACTGGAAGGCTGTTCCATACAGTTGATGAGGTGTCCTTCACTCCTAAAGGACAACACAAAGTAATGGACGTCTCTCACATTTTGGCATTTTTTAATCTATGGACTTCTAGTGACCCATTGTCATTTTGTCCCCAGAGAGGTCTGGTTGCTGCTTACAGTGGTGATAGTGACAATGAGGAGGAGCTCGTAGAGAGACTTGAGAGTGAGGAAGAGAAACTAGCCGACTGGAAGAAGATGGCCTGCCTGCTGTGCCGACGTCAGTTCCCAAACAGAGATGCACTGGTCAGGCACCAGCAGCTCTCCGACTTACACAAGGTAGCATTGCTTGTAGAAGCATATTGGGGGAAGGGAGAGAATTTAATGATGGGAGTGGTGACCCTGGTGAGGGTTCAGTAAATAACCTGCTGTTGCATTAGGTACCTGGTGTTGTAGAATCAAAGAGAAGCATCATGTCTTCACGCCCCAGGATTTGCTTTGGATGCTATGGTGTATTGAGATTTGGCTAGAATACAAAACAAAGTACTGATGTTATGACATTTCATATTAAAATGCTCTGAATTCTAAGTGTGTCTGTAAACTCTTTTGTAATAGCAAAATATGGACATCTACCGAAGATCCAGGCTGAGCGAGCAGGAGTTGGAAGCCTTGGAGCTGAGGGAGAGAGAGGTGAATGAATGGATACTGTATACCAGGATGAAAATCCTGACGTGTCTGCCTTTAGTACTTTGTTTGTTTAGAGTCTTGCTGTGTTCACAAGCTGACCCTGACCTCTTGGGCTCAGTTCTTCCAAGTAGCTAGCACTATAGATATACACTACTACATCAGTCTTTTTACTTTGCTTTTATGGGTAGCCTTTAGTTCCTAAGGCAAAGAGGAGGGCTCTATCAAAAACACTTTGCTATCCAGCCAAGTAGCTCATGTAGACTAGACTATCCTGTGTTTTGTGAGCCCCACACTGGCTTTAATTAAAGAAAAAAAATATGTTTGTCCTGGTAATGTAATCCTTTGTGAGTGATGAGGAAGGCTTCACAGGAAAGCATGTAATGATTGACCAGTGATGTGGAAGGGAGGAGTGGACAGCAGATGGTAACCGTGGCTGATGAGATAGGACCAGACAGACAGAAGTGTAAATGCACAGAGGCCTGTACATTAAAAGTCATTTAGACCAAGGCACGGTGGCGCACGCCTATAAGTCCAGCACTCAGGAGGCAGAGGCAGGCAGATCTGAGTTCGAGGTCACCTGGTCTAAAGAGTAAGTTCCAGCCAGGGCTACACAGAGAAACCCTGTCTTTGGGGGTGGGGGAAACCCAGAAAAAAAAATTAGAAATTTCTTGCCCCAAGATAAATCTGAGGTGTCTGTATTTAAAGTTTCTGCTTTCCGGTTAATTATAGTGCCTGCCTTGCAGGGTCTGCTGGATGTCTCAGAAAGTAGACCTGTCGTCCTGCTAACTGGAGGTGGAGAATTTTAGGGTCCTCATCTTTAGGACAATAACAAGCAGTGTGATGAAGAGTGGTAAAGGAAATAAAGGAATTTGGTACTTAAGACCACACTAGTGAGCCAGGCATCGTGGCACACGCCTTTAATCCCAGCACTCGGGGAGGCAGAGGCAGGCGGGTCACTGTGACTTTGAGGCCAGCCTGGTCTATAAAGCAAGTTTAGGACAGCCACGGCTACACAGAGAAACCTTAGCTTGAGAAAAAAACAAAAAAACACACTATATAGTCAAGCTCCAGAGTAAAGGACACTTCAGGCACTTCAGGTTAATGTCTGCTTGTGTAAGACTATTGTAGGTTAAAATAAGAATACTACCTTGTTTTTTGTTGTTTTTTATGTAGATGAAATACCGAGATCGAGCTGCAGAAAGACGAGAGAAATACGGAATTCCAGAGCCTCCAGAACCCAAGCGCAAGAAGCAGTTTGATGCTGGCACTGTGTATGTGATGTGCACCATTTTCCAGTTCATTAGCTGGGGCTCTGGCTGTTTTAAGTAACTGTGTGTTTGCCACTGGCAGGAATTACGAGCAGCCCACCAAAGATGGCATTGACCACAGCAACATTGGCAACAAGATGCTACAGGCCATGGGCTGGCGGGAAGGCTCAGGCTTAGGAAGGAAGTGTCAAGGCATCACAGCTCCCATTGAGGTACGTGTAGGCCAAGGCACACCTTCCCTGAAAGCCCTCCCTTCATCCCCTATTGTTTTCTTTTGTTTTGAGAGGGAGTTTTGTTTTTGTTTTTGTGTAGACATGGTTTTCCTGGAATTCACTATATAACCAAGGCTGGGATCAAACTCACGGAAATTTGCCTCCCTCTGCCTAGTATGCTAGGATTAAAGGCATGTACCACAGGCCTGGTGCCTTTGTTTTAAATAATAAAATTTGGAGGGCTAGTTCATCAGTCCCTGCTGTTGCAGAGAACCCAGGTTCAGTGTCCAGCACCCACTTGGTAGTCTGTAATTCCAGTTTTGGGTTTTGACTCCCCCTTCTGGTCTGCATAAGCACAGCATGTACATGGTACACAAATACACATACAGACAAAATATTCATAGACATAAAATTAAAAATGAATAAATAGTTCAAGGCCAGCCTGGTCTACAGAGCTGAGTCCAGGATAGCCAAGGTTAACACAGAGAAAAACAAAAACAAAACAAAAAGAATAATTAAATTATATGTTGGAACCAACAAGATAGCTTAATAGGTAACTTAATATGGAAGCCCAGCAACCTGAGTTAGATCCCCAGAACCCACACAGAATTGGAAGAAGAGACCCATCTTTACAAAGTTGTTCTCTGACATGTATGTACCATGCCACACATGTGCCACACACACACACAATTTTATTTTATTTTATTTTATTTTATTTTATTTTTTAAGAAAATTTAAGATGATAAGCTTGTATTTGGCAGGCTAAAACAGGAGGATCCCAAGGCCTAGCTGATCAACTCAGTGAGACCTTGTCTTAAACCTCCTCACCCCCACCCACCCATGTTAATTTAAATTTAGAAGAAATCACCAACCTGTCCAAGCCCAAACTGAGACGGCCCTGGGCTCAGACCCATTGGCCAAGGCAGGGATTGTATCAGAGACTGCCCCCGCAGTGCCCTGCTAGCACAGCTGTTTTCAGAGCTTTTCCTCTTTTTAGTACAGTTTACGAAAGCATGTTTCCCCAATACACGGGAGTCTTATTGGCATCCATACTGTTCTAATTTGTGCCTGCAATTACCTTGCCCAGGCCTCAGCAAAATGCTTTAGAGACCTTACCAGCCATGAATGTTGACTGAGTAGGCATTTAGGGCCACTCAGATGGGTGGGTCCATCTTTCTTAGCCACTCTTATTGCCCCAGTCCTTAAAACTGCCTCCAGGTCCAGTGTCAGCCCTGTCTTCTTTTCATGAGTGGTTCAGCTCAGTCGTGAGGGTGGATGAGAGGTGGGTACAGTCCATGTCTTGCTTTCCAGCTACTAATATTTTTTTTGTTTCCCCAGGCTCAAGTCCGGCTAAAAGGAGCTGGCTTAGGAGCCAAAGGCAGTGCGTATGGGTTGTCAGGTGCCGATTCCTACAAAGATGCTGTTCGGAAAGCCATGTTTGCCCGGTTCACTGAGATGGAGTGAGGCTGGGGAAGCAATGATGAGCACAGGGAGCAAGCCATCTCCTCAATCTGCTCTTACTGCCTGTCTCTCTAAGGGCATGCCTTGTGCTATTAATAGTTTTAGGGTGAACCACTTCATTCTGTGGGGTTCTCCCTTCCACCTTAAATGAGCTCCCTAATGTGGGTCATCTGGCAAACAGCCTTCCTTCCCACCTGAGGATTTGTGAACAGAGGGGACAATGGGCTTTTTATACTTCAGTGTACATAGTGTAAATGTAATTGTTTTACATGTTGTAGCCTGTGTTTGTCCCTCCCTCCTGGAGGCTTTAGAAGCTCGGGTGGTTATCAACACCAAAACCACCGCTGCTGTTGTTATGTCTTTTCTTGGCAATAGCCTTGTGTATATTTGTATATTATACATTTGTACAGAATTTTGGAAGATTTTCAGTCTAGCTGCCATGTCTGGCTCCTTTACAAAACAAATACCTTAAAAAATGGGTTTCCTGTGTCTTTATTGAGAGGATGGGTGGTAAGGCTGTCTGAGCCAGTCAGATCTGTTGTCTCTGTTTGGTGGGGTTTTTTGTATGTTTTTGTTTTTGTTTTCTATAGTCAGGCTGGTTTGGTACTTGTGATCTTTGGGCTGCCTCTGCTTCCAGTTCCTAAACATGGATGAGGATGCTTCTGCTCCAGTTTTCAGATTCGAGACCCGCCAGGGCAGGGAGTGTGTGGCTGTGTTACTTCTTCATTTGTTGCTTTACAATCTCAGGAGATCCAGTGTCACTTCTGGCCTCCAAGCACACGGGTACATACCAACATGCCCACAGAACACCTATACATGTACTATCCAGGCCTTCTACAGGAGCAACCAGTGCTTTATTGCTGAGCTGTCTCTACGCCCTGTGATTTGATTTGGGGGTGGTTTCTCTGTGTAGCCTTGGCTGTCCTGGCAATTCCTATGTAGACCAGGCTGGACTTGAACTCACAGAGACCCTCTGCCTCTAGAAGTGCAAGAACTATGGGTATACCACCACAGCTGGTGTGTGGGTCTCAAACTTGCATGGGTGCTCACACAGCCAGGGTGAAACAGCTTTAACTGCACTAGTCTGATACTGTCAGAAGGTAGCATATGTTGAGGCAGGCATGATCATCCCTTCCACAGTTGAGGTGGACAATGGGAAGGACTTTAAATGGGTCAGTCCCAGCAAGCTGAGTAGAAAACCCTGGAGAGCTGTGCTGCAGCTTTGCTAGGCAAAGGGTTAAATGCAGAACTCCCAAGGGTGGTCATACATGGCAACCTGCCACAGATGAGGCCACAAATTCCCAATCAGCCGGACAAGTGCCTGCCTTGGGGACCATCAGCCCTACCTCCAGAAGCCTCTAGAGAGAGGGTAGTGCCTTTCCCACCTGAGCAGCTGTCATAAGCAGCCTAATTAGTTGCATCTGACAGGCAGCTTGCATGCGTATCAGGCCAGCACAGGTGTGATGGGCTCCTGATTACCTGCACCAAAGTCATCGAAGCTTGGGTGGTAGTGTGCCCAGCAGAAGCCAGCCTGCCCCTGACCGTCTCAAGCCTTCAGTTGACTGCCCCACACTAACAGGAGCCCTCCACTCCTTACTCTACTGGCTAGGAGGGAAAAGGCTCAGACTTAATGTTGCTCTGCAGCCATACCTGTTACCATGTATCTGAGCCTGATTTTTGAAGTTTCAGACTCGAGGCTCAGGTCTCGTGCACAGCCATGTTTCCAGGATCCTGGTACTATATAACTCTCACCCCTGATGACTAAGGCTGAAGTCCTAAGGGCACAGATCCCCCTCCTACTGATCCCCAACTCCAGCACCAAGGATGAAATGGCTCTGCCCTGCCTATGGGGTGCTTTTCTGCTATGTTTGGGTCTTAGGTGTGTGAGGCAGTGCAAATTTCCCTGTCAGCCTAGGCTGATCTGCAGGAAGCCTCCAGGGTTCCTGAGTCCAGACTGCCCTTGGCCTGGACAGCTGCTACAGTGTCCAGGGCTTTGAGGACCATCCAGTAGCAGCTGTCATGGCTGTGCATCAAACAAGTTTTAAAGCCCAGATGAGTAGCCAAGGCCTGAGCTAAGCTCTCCAGGCATGCACAGTATGGCTGTTGGGTCTCAAGGGTACTGGAGCCCAGCTACCCCTATTATGGAGGGGTAAATGCCCTCAGGAACAGGTGGAGTCAGTCACAAAACGGAGCTTCCTCAGGAAACCCAGTTCCTGAGAACACAGTGCTACTTGTGACCACAAGGTGGCAGCACTCCATCATCTATCTGGCCACATCAGTTTGGGTGGTAGTGAGTAGTAGTGTCCCAAGCACAAGGCTTCTTCCTAAACTGAATATAGGAAAATAGTGCTAAACTCAACGTAAAGTGCTTTGTTGGCAAGGCTGTAAACTACTCAGGGGTCCTTTCTTCTGTCCTTTAAAAGCACCACAGCTAAAAAGATGTTTGCAGTATAGTGTATACTCCTAACACTTGGGAGCCAGACACAGGATTATTGTAAATTTAATTGAGGCCTTGCCTGAAGAAGGGAGAGAGGTTGCTCAGCAGATAATTGAGACATCTGCACTCATCCAGACAGATTCAAACACAACATAATTTAAAATCTTTTTATAAAACTGTCGCCTGGTGAGATGCCATACATGTTTAATCCCAGTATTTGGGAGGCAGATAGAGTTGGGTTTCTATACGTTTCAGACCAGCCTAGTCTAGATAGTGAGATTGTCTTTATCTTGTTATTTGGTGGGGAGAGTCTTTTGAGGCAGGGTTTCTCTGTGTAACATCCCTGGCTGTCCTAGACTCAATTTGTAGACCAGGCTGGCCTCTAACTCATAGAGATCCGCCTGCCTCTGCCTCCCTAGTGCTGGGATTAAAGGCATGTGCCACCACATGGCTTGAGACTCGGTCTTTTAATTAAAAGAGAATAAAAAGGGACCTCTACAGCACCTACCTGTGGGGCTGTGGTGTAAGGACCAGGCTGCCGTGTGCACTAGAAATGGCTGCAGCCTCCTAGCAATCTTTTCCTACCCGGGTAAATAATTTCTTAGGTCGATAAATGCATTTCTGCCTCTCATGCTCCCTTCACCCATCTACATAATTATTGACTCAATAACGTTGGCATAGTTCACATCAGACCTGAAGCTTATATCTATCTCCACAGCCCACAGGGAGTTGCATACATTTTTGCCTAGAGCTCTCAGATGGCAGCTGGGGATGCCCACAGCCCTTTATCCTTAGTCCTCCAAAAAGTGGCAGGAAGGGTAGAGCTATACCCACCTGCTAAGGTCAGAACAGCCGCTACTGGAGCGGGTAGCCACACCTAGACAGCAGTTTCAAGCAGGAACTATGGAGCCTTCAGTTCTGATTCAGTCCCGGCTCCATTTTCATTCAGTTTAGAGAGTAAACTAATGCTCAAATTACTAAAGGTTACGACTGGTGGATGCTGAAGCTGGATTTCAACCTGGGAACCTTTTCAAACCTCAAGATCTGAGGCCATCAATTCCAGGTTCAGGCTGAGTACTTAGTTACCTGCTGGGTAGGACAGTGACAGGCTTAGCTGAAGAAGAAGCTGAAAGCTGGCATCTCCAGACCCTCTTAGGAGCTGACTGAGAGACCCTAGTGTTCACAGCCTGTTGGAACTGTCAGGCTTCAGCACCCATACTCTACAACTCTAGAGTGATCCAGGCCTTCAGCTGTACCCCCCAATACCCCAGGGAGAGAAAGACAAAAGACAAAGAGCAAGACCTAGAGGATGCTGGGAAGAGGAGCTGGAGAGAGCTGCAGCTGCTGCAAGGGGGCGGGCGGGAGGCTGAGGGGGCAAGATAAGAAGGGGAGGAGCAGCCAGCCAGAGGGTCTGGGGGAGTCTTTGCTCTGCTTCCCGGGAGGCTGCGGAGATAAGACAACTGTGCAGTGGGTGAATTTGGCATGCTAATGAGACTTGGTGAGTTGGGGGAGGGGCAGCTAGGACTGCTACCTACTTTTCAGAGGCCAAGAAGCTCCCTAAGCCCAGGTGTGGTTCCCACCTCCAGTCTCCCCAAGTCCCAGGTAAGCATCAGCAAGCACCCAGTGTCAAGTTGGACAGAAGCTATTTGAGAATGATTCATGGGAGCAATTATGCCCTCCTTGTTTGTTGACGATCCCAGAGGCAGGCTGGGCGCAGGTGTGGGAGCCCACCACAGCCTGCCCTGCAGATGAGGTCCTATCTGGCCTGGAACAGCAAAGTTGAGTCTGTATCCTGAGGGGTACCACAAGTGGGGCTTCCTTCCCTTCCACTTCTCTACCCCTTGGCTAGGCTGAGGGGCCACCACCTGCATTCAGGTAGTATGTGTTAAGACCTAGCCATCCAGCTGCAGAAGGCAGTATGCCTATTTTCCTAGAAGCCTACAAGTATGCAAGGGCCATGGCATTAAGCATCTGCAGTCTAATGTGTAAAGCTTGTATGTCATGTATACCCCTATTTTAACCCCTAGCACATAGCAAAGGGCAGGGAGATTCATCAAAGTTTACCCCTGAGTGCCAAGCACAGTCTGGAGAGAAACCGATGTGCTCACTTCTGAAGGAAGGAGACCTACTCTGGCAGCTGACTGCAAACCAAAGATGGAGATGGGAACTGCCAGACAGCAGTGCACATCACTGCCCAGTTCTTGTGCACCGACTCATTCTGCAGGTACTCCTTATTTGATGGCTTTGTTTGTTTGGTTGGTTGGTTGGTTTGGTTTTTTGAGACAGTGCTGAGTTGTTTTGTTTTTTAAAGGTTTTTTTTTTTTTTTTTTTTTTTTTTTTTTTTTTTTGAGTCAGGCGGTGATGGCACACACCTTTAATCCCAGGACTCAGGAGGCAGAGGTAGGCGGATCACTGTGAGTTTGAGGCCAGCCTGGTCTACAAAGTGAGTCTAGGACAGCCAAGGGCCACACAGAGAAACCTGGCTCAGAAAAAAAAAAAAAAAAGATTTTTTTTTTTTTGTGGGGGGGAGAGGGTTCATCTGTGTATGCATCACCATCCCCTGGCTGATGGCACAAATCTTTTTATTTGTTTTTGTTTTTCGAGACAGGGTTTCTCTGTGTAGCCCTGCCTGTCCTGGACTCGCTTTGTAGACCAGGCTGGCCCCGAACTCACAGAGATCCGCCTGCCTCTGCCTCCCATGGGCTGGGATTAAAGGGATGTGCTATCACGCCCGGCAATGGCACAAATCTTTACTCCCATACTCCCAAAGTCATATGCCACCACACCTGGCAAGATTTGGTTTTTAATGTGTACGGCTGTTTTGCATGCATACACATGCACACTCACACGTCTGTGCACCGTGTGCATGCCCAGTGCCACTGGGGACCAAAAGAGGGCAGCAGATCCCATGGACCTGGTGTTACAGATGGTTGTTAGCTACCATGTGGGTGCTGGGACTCAAACCTGGGTCCTCTGTAAGAACAGCAGTGCTCACTCCAGAGGCAGAGGCAGACAGATCACTGCGAGTTCAAGGCCAGCCTGATCTACAGTCCAGGACAGCCAAGAAACTCTGTCTCGAGAAAAAACAAAAACAAAAACACAGCAGTGCTTTTAACTGCTAAGCTATCTCTCCAGAATCCATCCCTCTTTTCCAGGTATGGATCTTAGACATCTGAGCCAGCCATTGCCCAGCTTCCGAGCTGACTCAAAACTGCAAGAGGAAGACTGAGGGATGAGCTTAACGTCTTTAGGTCTCAGAATATAGCAGCTGCCATGACGCCCCAGGAAGACAGGGTGAGGCAACAGACTGGTAAAATGAGGCTGAAAATAGGCCTCAGCAGGCTCACATAAATGCAGGGTTCTCACCTCCAGAGGCTGGTGTCTGACGCCAAGACTGGACTCTGCCAGCTCTTCATGCTGAATGTTACCGCAAGAGCCAGGTTTCTTGCCCATCCCCATCCTCCCAGTGAGCTTGCCCCCCCCCCCCAATCTCACACACACACACCCTGCAAGAATCGCTCAGGGTGGATGTTCATATCTCCCTAGAACCTGAAAGCTGCCACAGAGCCCCCTCCTGAGCCCCTCGGTGCTGCCCTCTACCAGACTCAAATACAAACTGTGAGCGGTAACCACACACCCTGCACGTCACACACGCCCTACCCCTCCCCACACACGGATTTTTCTGGTTCTTATTAATGTAAATGAAATCTGCTCGGAGCTAGCGTCCTTAATGGAAAGCGTTCCTGGAATTTGTGCACACATGGGGCAGGGGGCGGGGTGGGGGTTGAGATTAACTCTTGTGCAGCCAGGCTCAGGCTAATCAGGTTGCCGAGACCCTGGAGCAGCCAAGGGACTTGGTAAAGACCAGGAGAGTTATTCCTAGAATTATGGCCTTGGTGGCAAGAGTGGCTAAGGAGCTACATTTACAGTCTACCCCTCTGCATCAGCCCAACAGACAGGTGCAGAGATTTCTTACCTGAAAAGGGTGCACTGGACAGGAAAGGGAAATTCTTGATCAGGATGCAGCCCCAAACCTCAAAGAAGAGAGGTAACTAGCTAACAGACGGTGTCTTATGCTCTCTCAGCTATATACCCACATTTGGGAGGTGTAACCAAGACACCCCATACAAAAGCCCACCTTTCAGCCTCTCTCGATCTCCTCCACTCCATAGATGTTCTGGGACTATTTGTCTGGGGCAAGGACAGTGAAGAGAGGGAGCTTGGGACCTCAGGTTGGATGCCCATGGCCAGTTGGCATGAGGGGATCAGGGCAGAAAAGCTCTGGCTTGGAGCCTACAATATGCCCTGCTTGGCCTCCTTCCCCAAAGCTGAATGCTTGTTCTGGCACAGCCACGGGCTGGCCCCAGTGGAGCTGTGTTTTACTGCCTTTCGTGGCCCGGACAGGGATGTCTGCTTCATTGGTGGGGGTAGGCGAAGAGTCTAAGATTTCAATTTCTCCCAGGTGTGGCTCAGTCTGGAGGATGCCTTAGGGAGGCTGGCTGAACCGCCCTACCCCGCCCCCACACCTACAGGTTGGTGTGTAGCATACCCAAGAAGCTCCCGGGCGGGGAGGGGGGGCCACGAGGCAGGAAAAGGGGGAGAAGAGGAGAGGGAGGGAGGACTTCCCTGGGAGGAGGTAGTGGCCCTTTGAAAGACAGGGTCTGGGAGTGGGTAGAGGGACAGGAGGCTTAAAGTGAGTTGGGGGACCAGAGCTAAAAGATGAAGATGGAAAACAGCGAGCTGGGGAGCTGGTGACCACCAGCTGAGGGGTTGGTGGGCAGGAGCTAAAGGGGGGGCAGTGAGGGACAGGGGCCCAGAACAGAACTGACTTTCAAGAGGGACAAAAGGCTGAGATGCCTCCTCCCCACCCACACCTGTCAGGCAGCTGGGGGAGGAGACTGACCCACTTAGCTGCCTCTCCCCGTAGGCTTCTGCTAATGAGCGCTCTGGGCTTTGGGAGGGAGCTTCGCCCCCAGGCTGTGCCTGAGGCTGTCCCTTCCCCCAAGTCCCCTCATTATCTACTGGGGTGTTCATTGGCTCTGGGTGTCCTCCTTATCTTTAGCAGTGCTTGAGAAGGAAACACTGGACCCCCAAATATGCCCTCTGTACCCTTAGTCCCCATTTCCCCAGGCTGGGGAGCCTTTGTCTCCCGGATCCCGGCTGTGCCGCTGAGCTCTGTGCTGCGGAGAGCTTTGATTCCACCTGTAGGTCTCACCAGCATGCCAATGAGGAGAGGCAGCTGCAGGGTGCCGGTGGCGGAGAGCTAGGCCGAGGATCTGACAAGACCCCTCCCCCAGGTGGCCATCCTGTTTGGCTCACCTAGGTCTGCATTGCCTGTGGTTAAAGAGGAAAAGGGCCCATGATGGGTGAAGGGGGCCCTGACTCGTGGGGGAGCACGGATCTGGAGGCTGGAGCAATGGGCTCAAGAAGGAGGAAAGGCCCGGAGCAGTTTTAGAGAAAGGTGTGGGGTAGGAGAGATGGTGGCAAGAGGGAAAAGGCTTGGTCAAGGCACAGACCCCCCCCTCACTCCCCACCCCCTCCGGCCCCCAGCAAGCTCTGCCCACACTTGGAGCTAGAAAAGGCGTTGCTCTGAAGGAGCAACTGTGGCTGGGAGTGAACGGTGCAGAATTCCTAGGACATTTGGGCAGTGCAGGTCTAAGCTCTGTGGGGAGTGAGGTCACACCAGGAGGGTGATGATGGTAAGTGTCAACTGTGGGGGGGTGTGGGGGTAGCAGAGCTCTCAAACACTGTTGGTGGGACAGCCCTCTAAGAAGACTACAATGTCTCCAGTAGCCTTGCTGCTTTGGCCTCCTCCCCTGTTTTCCTGGGTACACAAGATCTGCTTGCTGGATTACACCCAAGCTCTGCTTTACTCTGTCCCGCTGTCCATCTGTCTTCTCCTGCCAGAGGATCCCAGGACAGCAATCTCCCCTCCCAGCACCCTCATTAGGAAAGGGCTTAGAGATCCTTCTACCGCATCTGCCCCCCCTGCTCCCCACCTCTCTCCTAGCCAGCTGCAGGCTCTAGCCCCTGGAGCCTGATAAATATTTATGCAGAGATAAGCAGAATCTGCCAGGTCCTGGCCCAAACCTTTGTCCTGAAAGCGGGGAAGAGGCAGCCTCAAAACCGCAAGTCTTTAGCTTCTGGGGCAGTCTGATCTAAGCAGTCTTAGAGCTTCCTGTTGGACAGGGGTGGGTGGGTCAGATACAGAGAACACCTACTGGTATAGGACGGGGCTCAGGAGCAAGGGGTTCAAAAGAGCCACTTAAGATGCCACACTAGAGCCAGGCAGTGGTGGCGCACGCCTTTAATCCCAGCACTCGGGAGGCAGAGGCAGGCAGGTCTCTGTGAGTTCGAGGCCAGCCTGGTCTACAAAGTAAGTCCAGCACAGCCAAGGCTACACAGAGAAACCCTGTCTGGGGCAGTGGGGGGAGGGGGAAGATGCCACACTAGCCAGGGCCCAGCACCCCTGCACCCCTCCCCACTGCCAGGCTGAGTCAGCCAAGAAGGAAGACAGCCCTCTTGCTCTTCATCCACCAAGATGCTACCTACCGCTCTACTCTGGCTAATGACTTAACTAGCCTCTAAGACAAGTCAACCAGTGGGGGCTGGAAGGAATGGCAAGAGAGCCATTCACTACACTTCTGAGAAACTACTATAGGGGAAGAACCCCAGCATCCTATCATAGGTTATAGAACCCAGGACATGCTTTCCCGGGCTGGTCCTCTCCTCCTCCACATATGCTTCCCCATGGGAATGCCAGGACCAACAGCAGGAAAGACTAAAAGTTGTTCAGTAAGGAAAGCAGAAGAACCCAGGGGGAGTGGTGGCACGCACCTGTAATCCCAACACTCTGGAGGAGGTAGAGGCAGCCAGACCTCTGTGAGCTCGAGGCTAGCCTGGTTTCATAACTAGTTCCCAGTCAGCCAGCGTTACTTAGGAGACTCTGTCTCAATAATAAGTAAACTAGCTAGTCTGCATGGTGAGCGCTGGTGAGCGGTGAGGTCTGTCGCTGCTGGATGACACAGCCAGGCTCCAGGCCATAGGCATGCTGTTAGGAAACAAAACAACCCAAGTTTGAGGTAAACACTGTTCTGAGTTCATGAGCAAATACTGCATTGGAGACAGGAGCACCAGGCGGGGGGGTGGGGGGGCGCATAGAATGTGGGTAAATATTAGTGATTTCCGGACATAAATATTGTCTTTTGTTCGTGGGCGTACATTTGGCACCTTGAACAGAATGAAAACGCTGCATGCGCAGGGTGGGAGAGTAACATGGTGGATGTGGTAGTTTGGACCTCATGTGGAGTTAGGGCTGGGGTCAGGGTGGAAAATGAGCTTGAGCTCCTATGTGGGCAACACCACAGCCACAGTCCTTAGCTAAGGCATTCAAAGCAAGCCTTACTTAGCTGGACATGGTAGCTCATGCCTGTATTCCCAGCACCCTGAGGCTGGGGCAGGAGTTTGAGGCTAGCCTAGGCAACATCATAAGTTAGACCACAGTGTGAGATCTAGTCTCAAAAAAACAAAACAACAACTCAGGAGGCAGAGGCAGAGGCAGGCGGATCTCTGTGAGTTCGAGGCCAGCCTGGTCGACAAAGCGAGTCCAGGACAGCCGGGTCTACCAGAGAAACCCTGTCTCTAAAAACCAAAACAACAACCACAATAGCAAAAACATCCCTGAAATGGAGTCATTAGCAGTGGAAATGCCCCTGTGGAAGGCCAGGCACTTCTGTGCCAGGGCCTGAGGCCCAGGTGACCTGTGGAGCCCGCCATGGTTTCAGCCCCTGTTGTCATGTATACTCGCTATAAGGCTTTAGGCCAGGCAGGCCAGCCCAAGCTAGGTTCATGGATTTGGGGTGCCTAGGGTGAATCCTGACAAACACCAAGGCGCCTTCTACCCTTTGGCTCCTGCCTGTCCTATGGAGCCCCAGACTCTCCTGCTCACAGAAAGCTTGGGAGCTGCCCAACAGAAGAGCCAGGTGCATTCTGTACAGGCTGGGGGCACAGATGGACCCAGCCTGGGGCTAGAGTCCTCGGGTCAGCCTGGTGCCTAAGCCCCGCCCCCCATGGTCATATCTGCAGGATACAGAGCAGAGCAGAAAGGAAGAGTACCTGTTCACGGGGACAACAGCAGCTGAGTCCCACAAGGCCTGGCTCAGCCCAGATTCAGTGAAGATGAAGATGGGCACAGACTTGTCAGCCAAGGACACTTTGAAAGTGTCTATCTGGAGAGGGGTCTCCGCCATCTTAGGACAAGCATGTGCATGCAGTCTATGTATGTGTCCACGTGTGGGAATGTTGATATGTTTGATAGGATATGGGAATATGTGGATATGTTTGAGTTCCCTCCTCGTGCCCAGTCCTAAGAGGGGGACAAGATCAGTGACTCCTCCCTGCCAACTTCAATGGCTTCATGCCAAGAGCCCTGGATGATGAAGGTTCCAGCTTTGCTCTTATTGGTCTTTGCTTCCTCCAGGCTGGTGAAAACAGGACACAGAGACATGTTGGGTGGCCTCTGTGCTTCACAGAAGGGCGACTGTGAAGATGGCTGCAGCCATTTTAAGTAGCCACCCTGGGACCAAGCTCGATGATAAGTTCAGTCTCCAAGACCCACATGATTGGAAAGAACCAACCTCTGTCCTCCACAAATGCACTCAGACACAAATACACAAATAAACATATAAATACACACAAACAAACATAAGAAAGATGGTAAAGCCGGACGCGGTGGCGCACGCCTTTAATCCCAGCACTCGGGAGGCAGAGGCAGGCGGATCGCTGTGAGTTCGAGGCCAGCCTGGTCTACAAAGCGAGTCCAGGACAGCCAAGGCTACACAGAGAAACCCTGTCTCAAAAAAAAATCAAAAAAAAAAAAAAAAGAAAGAAAGAAAGAAAGATGGTAAAAAATAGCCGGGCATGCCTTTAATCCCAGCACTCAGGAGGCAGAGGCAGGCGGATCGCTGTGAGTTTGAGGCCAGCCTGGTCTACAAAGCGAGTCCAGGACAGCCAGGGCTACACAGAGAAACTCTATCTCAAAAAACCAAAACCAAGCTGGGCATGGTGGCGCACACCTTTGATCCCAGCACTTGGGAGGCAGAGGCAGATGGATTGCTATGAGTTTGAGGCCAGCCTGGTCTACAAAGTAAGTCTAGGACAGGCAAGGATACACAGAGAAACCATGTCTCGAGAAAAAAGAAAAAAGAAAAGAAAAAACAAAAAACAAAACAAAATTGGCCTGGTGAGCAGTCTGGGAAGGTATGTATTCCAAATCCCCACCCCCTTTGCTGACTTGTTCATGAGACGTCCCCTCTCCCCACCCCTAGAGCCAGGTCTCCAAGGCCACAGACGGCCACTGTAACCTCTGAAGCTCTAAAGCTTGGCTCCACTAATGCATTAATGGAAAAGCCTGAGACTCCAGGAGCCACAAGGCTCCCAGGTGTGTCTAACAAGCATCTTATGGTGTCATTGAGTAACCCAAGAGACTCACTCCGCTAGCAGCCGAATGTCAGGCCGTGAAAGCAGCTGGCCTGAATGCCCAGTCAGTCCTCAGCACAGGGCCTATGTGTGTGAAAGGTCACAGATGCAATGCTGGCCCCATAGTAGTCAGGGCTGAGGCTGCATCAGAACATCCTCAGTTCACCTGGGGCTCTAGCTGCCAGATTTGCCCTGAAATCTCTGTGAGTGTCTTCGGGGACAACAAAAGGACCCTTTTTGCCTCTCTCTGGACCATCACATCAAATTAGAGTCTGGCGACTCTGAAGATCAAGTGTGTAGATAAGATGACTGTTTCCTTCAGACAGTATGGCAACCACCATCCAGGTGTGTGTATCAGCCCTTCAGGTGTGTGCACATCTTCAGCATACTGTAAAACTGTCCTCTAGGTATCCAGGCCTGGTCCCTGCCATCTACTACTTCCTCAGGACCTGGGATGAGAGATGACTCTCCTGCCTGTAGCTTTCCAAAGTCAGAAGCCAAGCCAGATAGTTTCTAAGCTCTGAGTTTGGCCCAGCTAGAAACCCAACATCTCAGTTCAGTTTCCCAGGCTGGAGATGATATGAGATGAAGGTGGGTGGGTGGTGGGAGCCAGGGGATTACGCCTCAAAATTCTTTCTCTCACGACCCTGCTACTAGAAAGAAAAGATTTAGCCTGGCCTTCTGGTCCCCTGAAAAGATGAGGGGTGAATAATTCTAGACCCTCTAGTCCCCCACCCCCAACTGCTCTAGCCCAAGCCCGCCTCCTCTGCCCACCCCCTCCGGCCATATCCCAAATCCCCAATCCCAGCAGCAGACCTCGGTGTTTGCCTGTTGCCATGGTGATGGGATGCACCTTTCTGTTACTATGGCAACCAGCCAGGGGTTTTTAAAATTCAGTTGAGGTAATTTCCACCCCTCAATCCTCATCCTCAGACACCTTGTTTCTTCTCTTTTCTCTGACTGTTAAGAGTGTTGGGGGGGGGGGTGCCCCTAGCACCAGCTACGGGTAGTGGAGGGTTAAAGGACTGGCAGCAAGACAGGTCCAGTGCCTTCCTGAGGGGATCCAGGCTAGATCCTGGAGAAAAGAATGGCTCTCTCCCCACCCCTCCCCAGGCCCAGGTCAGGATGAGATAAGAGGCTCACATGGCTCGGCAGGCAGAGGCCAGCAGATCTGGGGCCTGGGTGAGGGTGTACCTCATGTGGGTATGTGGCTATAGAGGGGTACAGGAACACAGAAAGTCCACAGGGACCCTTGCCAGCCCTCCCACTATGTCCCCAGGGCTCATCCTAGGATCTCAAGACATCAGAGCTCAGACCCTAGGCTGAGGGACAGATGTTGTTTGTGCTATGCCATAGTGCTAAGGAGCTTAACATAGCAGAACCCCAGGCTGACCTCAGATTTGGACAAAGGGCATCTCAGAAGGGAGGGCTGGAGGGAGGGGGCCCAACCATATTGTCCAGCAACTTCCTGTCCCTTTCCATCCCTAGACACCTGACTCATTAAGTGTACTCATTGCAAATTCATGAGGGTCAGCATCCCCTGCTGAGGAAGAGTCTGTGATAGCACAGGACAGACAGATAGATGCCTTCGACTCCAGCCAAACAGAGTAGTCTAGGTCTGAGAGACAATGGGGTCACAGGCAGAGCAGAAATGCTGAGACTGCCTCACCTGCCTGTCACTCTTTCACACCTTGGCCTGTCTCTGGAGCAGGCAGGCAGACAGACAGAGGAGCTTTTAAGAAGGGGGGGGGGGGGGGGGGGGGGGGGAGACAGGACTTTCTTCTCAGGTTGTTTATGGATTCTCAATGTAACTCCAGCCCCAGGCCTACTTTCCCAAAGCCAGGGACTGATAGGTGTCAGAGACGAGAAGCCACTCTGGGCTCCTCTGTCCCTTTGGCCATAGCAGTCCTTCTGAGAGTCCAGCTGGATCAGCCAACTTCGGGATGCTACAGGTAAACTGAAGACCTACCCGAAGCCCTGCCCCAAGCAGGGAAGCCAGAGAGACCAGAGTGTTGAAGGGGTGAGCATGGCTCTTTCTGGCCCCAGGCCCAGATTGTATTCCACTTGGGGTAGGGAGGGAGTGATAGGATAAAATTGTGATGGGTGGGGGTACCCTTGGTGGGTACCCTCTAATGTAAAGAGGTTTATTGGGGGAAAGGGAGAGCAAAAAGCCATCTTAGAGTGGGGACATGAAAGAGAGACAGACAGACAGACAATGATAGAAAGGCATGAAAGAAACACACTAGAGAGGGCAGAGAGAGAGAAATCTGGGGTGGCTGGGGGCCCTCTTATACACAGCACCTAGCTTACCTAGTGGTGGCAGGTGATGATTTAAGCTGCTGCTAGGTCCCTGAGTGCAGGCCACTGGGGGCCACCTGACAACTAACAGGGAGTCCCTACTGCCCTTTCTGCCTAGGCCTCACAAGGCCCTTAAAGGGTCCCGTCAGACCCTGAACACCTGGGTCTGTTGTCTTCCTCGCGCAGGATAATAAAGTCTGTATTTGACACTTTTTGTGAGTTATTATCCCCACCAGCCTTGTAGGCCCCACTGGCCCAGACAAAGCCACCACAGCTTTCAATGGCAGGCACCATTAATTCTTGGGTCCTCCTGCCAGCTGGTGTGATGGATGGAGGAGGAGGGGTTAAACCAGGACCGCAGACAAAGGGGTGGAGGGGCAAGAGGGGGTAACAAGCTTGGATGAAGGAGTGCTACCTGCCTTTTCCAGACTCCTAGACTAGAGAAGCCTCAGGCTAGGCGTCAGAGGGGTTAGGGGGGTAAGCTCGGGGGGGGGGGGGGGGGGAAGCCCAGATGAGGAGGATGTCCCAGGCAAGCAAACTCTGGTCCCTAAGCTTCTCCCTCCTGGGGATTTCTCATTGTTCCTGTCCCAGGCACTTAACTTTCTCTAACCAGTCGTAGGCTCCCAGAGTCATGCAAGACAGGAGCAAGGCCCAGCACTTGGGAGGCAGAGGTAGGCGAATCGCTGTGAGTTCAAGGCCAGCCTGGTCTACAAAGAGAGTTCAGGACAGCCAGGGCTACACAGAGAAACCTTGTCTCAAAAACCCAAACAAACAAAACAAAACAACAACAACAACAACAACAACAAAAAAAAAAAAAAAAACAGGAGCAAGGGATGGCTCATGTGATTCACCAAAGAGCTCCCTGGGCCGGGGAAGCTGATTTTGAGCTACACTGCTGAAGCCTCCACACTTGAGACCCCATGGCTAAAGTCCTGGGGATAGGATGGAGCAAGTGTGACTTGCTCAGGCTTGCCATCAGATCCAAAAAGACCTCTGGCCTTGGAAAGCACACTCATTTGAGGCCTGCGGCTAAGAGAGCATGGGGGGTGGGGGCGGGGCCTGTGGAGGCTGACCTGAGGTCCTCCGTTGGGGCTGGCCAAGGCTCAGCTTGATGGGAAGGAAGGGGTTCAGTCTGCGCTGGGCGCTGCCTAGACTCCTGGCACCTTGCCCCTCCCCCAAGGCGTGCGTATGCAGGAGGGAGCTGGAGAGTTCCTTAGAACAGCCTGATTCTGAAAAGCGAAGTCAAGACGCTCCGATTGCTCTGCCTTGGTGGAGAAAGGTCCCTGGGGCTCCAGGATCAGCTATCAGGGCCCCAAAACCCGTCTCTTTCTGTGTTGGGAGTGGGGTCATTTAAGAGAACGCTGAGACTATGCCAACAAGTAGCTATAGTCTAAGGCGTGTGCCAGCTCAAACAGAGAATGTGTCCACGTTCTCTGGGCAACCACTTTAGGCCAGGGGTGTGCACCTCTAATCTGTGAGATCATCACGATTCAGGGTGGCAGGTGAGTGGGTGGCTTAGCTAAATCCTGCAGCATCATGTACCACTGGCCTCATCTCTTGATGCTCTGTCTGCCCCACCTAGTACCATCCTCTTTGGCTGTCTCTACTGCAGCTCCTTTCCCTAAATTCTAGTTCTGTCTTTCTAGAAGATTCTGAGCTCCCTAAAGGCAAAAACTATGTCTAGCTGATGTCTACAGCCCTCCCCGCTACCTGGAGAAACCCTATCTCGAAAAACCAGAGAGAGGGAGAGAGAGAGAGAGAGAGATTAAACCTTTGAAAGGTCTTGTCTCTTAAGATCTATATTGGTTAAGCCGGGCAGTAGTGGCCCATACCTTTAATCCCAGCACTTGGGAGGCAGAGGCAGGCGGATCATTGTGAGTTCGAGGCCAGCCTGGTCTACAAAGTGAGTCCAGGACAGCCAAGGCTACACAGAGAAACCCTGTCTCGAAAGGCAAAAAACAAAACAAAACAAAAAGATCTATTGGTTGGTTGGCCGAACTGTTAGTGTCCCCAAGGATGACATCTGACCAGTTTGAACCTGCTTTACTTTTGGCAGAGAAGGGCAGAGGAGAGGTGCTAGGGAAAGGGACGCCTCTTTGTTCATAATTGATAGCCTGGGGATGTTATGTCAGAACAAGGCAATGCAGAGCTTGGGTCATTTCCCAACCATGACCCGAAGGACAAGCCAGCTCAGATCTTTCAGCAGCTGTTGCACTGATCTACCTGGAGATTAAAACCAACCAGGAAGTCATTAGGAAGCATCTAGGGCACAGCATTCTGAGACCAGCACAAAGGGTCCCTTCTAACCTTCTCATCCGGACTCGAGCTGTGTTCTTCCCCGGGGTCTGCCAGGTAAACCCAGACGCACAAGGCATGTGTATACCTGCTTTTCAGCCTATTGCCCCTCCCGGGACGTAGGGGTCAGTTTGTCCACATCTGGACAGGGGAAGCCCGTTTTTCAGCGGCCGCCAGGATGGAGCCAGCCTCCTTTCTGGGAAAGTGACTGCCTAGCTCAGGTTGCCTGAAATGGGCACCACCCTGTGAACAAAGCAAGCCTGGGTGGTGGGTGGGGCTGAGGCCCTCACTAGAGTGTGTTGTCCAAGTGGCTGGGGAGGGACAGCCCCAAGAGCCTACTCTGGAGCTCACAGAATCCCCACAGTTGTTCTGAACCTCTACCCCCCAGCCTGTGGCTAACCATTGTCTTAACATTGTCAGCCTTGCTGAAGTTATCTCAAGGTCTCCTCAAACTCTTCTTCCTGGTACACAAGTGGCTTTTGCTTCCCTTCAGGAAGACTGCTCTATGGTCCTTCATTGCCTTTCCTGTTTTGTTTTGAGGTAGGGACTCTACATAGCCCTGGCTGGCCTGGAACTCACTCTATACACCAGGCTGGCCTTGAACTTACAGATTCACTTTCCACATGCTGGGATCAAAGGTGTGTGCCACCACCGCACCCAATTGGTCCTTCATTGCTTGAAACCACATTGAAGGAACCAAACTGTCCTCCCCAGTGTCCCAGAGCCTATCACTACCCAAATGCCAAGGATATGTTGGCATAGATAGCACTAGTTATGCATTTTAGTCTCTGGCCACAACTCCAAGGTGACATGTGACCAGTCCTAACAGTCTGGACTCCTCCTTGTTTCTTCAAGACCATGGTTTGCCTTAGACATGGAACTAAACCACCCAGTTGACCTTACATCTCTCCCTGAGAAGGAAGGAAATAATCTAACCCATCTTCTACTCTCCTAACTTGTGGAATTAGCCTTGGGGTAACTGTTAGCATACAGGAGGTCCCATTGGCCTGCCTTTCAGGAGCCCAGCAACCTCTGCTGTCATCACCTGCCGTCCTTCTCTCTGTCTCTTTCTCTCTCTGTCTCTCTCTCTCTCTCTTTTCCCACAACAAACCTCCTTTGTACTAGATCTGTTGCAGTGGCATCTTTTTTAATGTACATTTGGTGTTTGGCATACATGTATGTCCGAGTGGGAGAGTCGGATTCACCAGAATTTGAGTTACAGACCAGACAGTTGTGAGCGGCCATGTGGGTGCTGGGACTTGAACCAGGGTCCTCTGGAAGAACAGCCAAAGCTCTTAACTGCTGAGCCATCTCTCCAGCTGCTGCTTAATCATTATTATAACAGTAACCCTGTGGCCCAAAGATAAAGGCATGTGGTCCAGCCTCAGAGCACTCATCTGGGAAATGGGGGCGGAGGTGTGTGTGTGTGTGTGTCTGTCTGTCTTCATTGATGGGCTGTGGAGCTGGTGAGGACCCCAGGGTCTAAGCCTTAGGACATTAGGACAGATGGGTTAGCCTTGACACATCTTTTCCTTTCATCAGTTCAGAGCTCTCTGTATCTTCTATATTTGGAGCTGACTTTGAATTTGTTTGTCTCCTACTTAAGCCAGCATCCCAAGTAACAAGAAGTGCAGGCCTGAGCCACTACGCTACTAGCCTTGGCTTTTTTGTGTCTCTGTACAGTTACTTTTAGACTGTTCAGCTGTGGGCTATAAGGTCCTGCATACTTTTAAGAGTTGGGTAAAGGGTTCTAGAGGACCCAAGGTTACACAGGATACTCTGGCTCTACCCTTGCTGCGAGACCTTGGACCAGTGGCAAGAGTGAGATGTGCCAACTCCTCCTCCCACTGGGTTCTCCAAAAGAGCAGCAACTACACTCATGAAAGTTCACTTCCCATTTCCTGTTGATTGGGTCTCAACCAGACCGGCATCCTCTCTCACCTCCCAATCACCATTTCCGCCAGCCTCTCTCCCCGCCCCCACCTAATGAGAACCTGCCCCTACCCCAACTGAGCGGCTTCCCCTCACTGCTTCTCCATCCCTCCAGTTAGGAGGGGCCGTAATCCTCCGACCCTGCCCTGCTTCAGGCGAGCCGTCCTAGCCTCTCTGCTCTTCAGGAAGCCCTCATCCCATTCTGAAACACCCCACCCTGCTAGATCCTCTTTCCCTAACTGAGGTTCAGGGACCCGACCCCACCCCCAACAAACTTGGCTCCTTTCAGCTCCCCTCCCTTGTGGGCAGAGGCAGGGCGTTCAAGTCCATTTAATCTTGGCAGAATGCAATTTCCTGCTTCAGGGAGCTGGCGGGTTTAGGAGGCTTAATGAGGGGGGAGGGGGGAGGAAGACAGGCAAGACGAAGCTGAGAGAGGTGGAGACAGAGCCCCTGAGAAGGGTGGTCCAGGAAGCCTAGGAGGTGTGTCTGGGATTGCCCCAGGGTGGGGGATCTTTGAGATCACACAAGGGTCAGGTCCGGGGCTTTGGTCTCCCACTGGTAGGTCAGGGACCCCATCTGCAATGCTGTGCATGCTCAGCTACAAGAGTCAAAAGAAGGTTGTGTGTGCGTGTGTGTGTGGGGGGGGGGTGTCACTGTCAACAAAATGTGTAGGGTCAAGGATAAGGACAATGTATATGGTCAAGCGAGCAGTCGGGGGGCGGCTCAGTGGAGGAGGGGGGAGGACTTGGTGAAAATGCACAGCTAGAGTGTAGAGCTGTAGGTGGAATGTATGCGTCGGGTGAGTCCCGAGAGAGTGTGCAGCTGGCGGGTCCCAGACCCCCAGGGGGTGGAGTAGCTGCCAGGTTGGAATTTCAGCCCAGAAAGGACTGCTTATCTGAATGCTGCCACCAAAGAGGCAGAGAAGATAAGGGACAAAGGGGCCTCTGAGGTGCCGGAAGCCTCGCACCTGGTGGGGGTAGGGTAGCCTAGAGCCTGCCTGACACCTGGAGCACAGACAGCCCCCTGGGGGAGACTGAAGCTGACTGTTCTCCTATGCTCCCTGCCCTGAATTCCCACTTAGCCCCTGTCCCCGGGCTCTACCCCTAGGTGGTCTCCCTAACCTCCTCAGAGGCCCTCAGTAGAGCCACAGCTCCTGCAAAGGAATTTGGAAATAAGTAGTCAGGGACTATCCAGAGGGTTCCCCATCAGGCAGAGGCTGATGAGGGGCAGAATGGAGCAGGGTCATAAGGGTGGAGAAGCTCTTCTGAGCCTGGGCTGCTGGGGAGGGGACAAAGGAGGGCTCAGAGAGGCAGGACCAAGGCTGCCAGAAGCACCAGATGTCCAGCCGCCGGCAGCCAGAACCCCATTCTTCCTGCTGTGAAATGGCATTGCCAGGACCTAAGAGGATGCTAAAGCAGGTGATGAAGTTCCCTGCCCCTGGCATTTTGGATTTGGACAAGGCCGGCTCCCTGGGCCTCAATCTCACATTTATGACTGAGGGTCACAACTGCTTGACTCAACAGGGGCCTTGCCTCACCTGCCTCAGCCCTGGGGTCATCCGTGGGTGTGCTTGAGTAGCACCCAGATTTGAGGAGGACTAGGAAGGCAAGCGTGACACTGTGGCCTTGTGCGCTCTCAGAAACCTTGAGGTCCCTCAGCTTGTCGGCGTTTGTGGAAGCAACATATCCCATAGAGGTGATGTCCAGTTCCCCTGGAGAGAGCTGTCAATCAACCAACAGAGACATCAAAGGCCTCACAAGCTGGGGGTCTCCCTGAGCATCCAGCCCCTTGCCGGGGGGGGGGGGCAGGGGGGACAAGAGGGGGTGAGGGGGGGGTGGCTGGCTCTGCACCTCTGACCAGCTCTGCAGCTGCCTCCTCCTCACCTGACACTGACTTCTAGCGGCATATTTCAGCTCTCCCAGCTTTTCCACTTGTGTCCCTAGGTCAGATCGTCTCCCTGCTGACCCCATGAGCTCCTGTAGCTCACAGTTTGGAGGAAGTACAGGCTGGACATCAAGGGTTGAGGCTGTGGCCTGTTTTAAAGGAAGGGGCAGTATTGGACCCAGGAGTCCCAGGGAGGCTGCTTTGCTAACACTGTGTTCCCATGACAGCCTACAAACAGGTTCTCTCCCAGGGGGACAAGGAGGTTGCCTTCCCTAAGGAGGCTCCAGTGGCTGTGAATGTGTGTATCATACATTCTACTGCTGGGCCTGAACACCCGGCAGGCAGTGGCAGGAGATGGGCTCATAGGAAAGCAACTATGATGAGCACAGCTTGATAGAAACGGACACCAGGGGCAAATTAAAACCCCTTGCAAAGCCAGGCATGGTGGTGCGTGCCTGTAATCCCAGCACTCAGGAGGCAGAGGCAAGCAGACTGCCATGAGTTCGAGGCCAGCCTGGTCTACAAAGCAAGTCTAGGACAGCCAAGGCTACACAGAGAAACCCTGTCTCAAAAAACCAAAACCAAACAAAAACAAAACAAAAACCCTTGCAAAGCCAGGCATGGTGGCACACGGCTGTAATCCCAGCACTTGGGGAGGTAGAGGTAGGGGGTCTCTGAGTTCAAGGCTAACCTGGTCTACAAAGAGAGTCCAGGACAGCCTGGGCTGAGACCATTTAATACAGTTCTTCATGATGGGGCTGGGCCCTGACCTCAGGTCCTCTTTACTGCAAGTGCTCTTTATTGCTGGGCCATCTCCTGCCCGTACACATGTGACACACACACACACACACACACACACACACACACACACACACACACACACTACAAAGATGAAGAAAGCAATACATAGGTATGTGGGCATCCTGCAGGCCTCAGTTTCTCCTTAGTGACTTTGAGGAACTCAACCCTCTGTGAAGTGCGGAGGCCACCTCCTTCCTTGGTAGCACTGTCCCTCTACTTGTGTTCTGGGCAAGAAGTTGCCCAGGACTGGGCTGGCTAGGAGGAGTCCTTGAGCCTCCGAGAGCTTCCGTGCTGTAAGCTATGACCATTGTGGTTGGTGGATTCAGGAGGGGCACACAGTAGGCAGGTTGGGGGTGCATGAACGCATTCCCCTGGCTGGCTGACAGGAACAAGGTCTGCAAGTTATTCTGAGATTTCTCAAGCCAGGAGGACAGAGTGTGAGATCTGTTCTGCTGTCTCAAATAAACCCTGCCCCTCCCTTCTTTCCCCCCTACTCTACCCTCCCCCCCCTCCACCTTGTTCTTATCCCTTCATCTAGGCTGCTCCCTGCTGCTCTGACAGCAAGCTAGGGCTCTGTACAAACTTGTCCTCGGATTAAGGTTTAAATCACGCTCTCGCTCTCGGAGAGGAGGGGAGGGAGGCCTGCCAAGCTGGCCTTGCACCCATGGGTAGAAGGGCTAGGTAGGCTGCCTGTCTCTCCAGTTCAAAATCCAGATCAGACCCATTGGGTTGGAATTTTAAAAAAAGCTGAGTGGGACTCTTGGTTACCTCTGAAAACATCTTGAAACATCCCAGTGTTCCAGACAAATCTGGGGCCACTCCCCTGGATAACACAACTTTCTTTAAAGATTTGTTTGTTTATTATGTATACAGTGCTCTGCCTGCATGTACACCTCCAGGCCATAAGAGAGCATTATATCACATTACAGATGGTTGTGAGCCACCATGTGGTTGCTGGGAATTGAACTCGGAACCTCTGGAAGAGCAGTCAGTGCTCTTAACCTCTGAGCCATCTCTCCAGCCCCTTCTTTTCTTTTCTATGTAGCCCTGGCTGTCCTGGACTCACTTTGTAGACCAGGCTAGCCTCGAAATCACAGAGATCTGTCTGCCTCTGCCTCCTGAGTGCTGGGATTACAGGCATGCGCCATCGTGCCCGACATGATAGCCGCAACTTTCTAGGACCACATTAGCCAGTGATCTGAGTCAGGGCTAGGAGTGTAGCTCAGCTGATACATGACTTGCTTAACATGTATGAAGCCCCAGGATTTGATTCCAAGTACCACATAAAATCAGACCTTGTAGCACATGCTTTTATAATCCTAGCACCTGGGAGGTGAAAGTGCGAAGATCAGAAGTTCAGTGTCATCCTCATCTACATAGAGAGTTGGAGGCCAACCTGTGATGCTACATCAAATAAGCATGCAAATTTAATTAAATCAAAGTCAAAGCATGCCACTCTCAAACAGTCTCTTTCAGAGGTTGCACCCCAACAATCAAGGGAGTCCTGGTCTGGAACCCACATACAAAATCAGATAGGTTTTTGTTTTGTTTTGTTTTTGAGACAGGGTTTCTCTGTGTTGCTTGGCTGTCTCACTTTGTAGATCAGCTGGCCTTGAACTCACAGTGATCCACCTGCCTCTTTCTCCCAAGTGCTGGGTTTCTTGGTGTAGCCTTGGCTGTCCTAGACTCCCTTTGTAGACCAGCCTGGCCTCGAACTCACAGCAATCTGCCTGCTTCTGCCTCCCGAGGGCTGGGATTAAAGGCGTGCACCACCATGCTATCAGATAGTTTCTTATTCCTCAAGCCCTCTGTTCAGTGGATGTGTAACGATGTACAGCCAAGGTGAGTGCAAGGCCTGACCCCACAGATCTCCAATAACATAGCTGAGGCTCCCTTTCCCATCCTTGGATGAAGGGCCGGAGACCACAAGTGGTGAAGGTCCCCACTCTGCCCATTTATGCTTGAAAAACAAGCCCTACGAGGACAGAAAGGTATCCACTTGATTTGGCAACCACACAGAGCATGGGGAGCCAGCATCCTGGACAGACAGAGTAAACCCAGGGTTGACTTAGGTCCTGGCATACATGCCTGGCATTGGCCCTGATGCCCCGCCATCCTGCAAAGCTCTGAGACTACACTCTGTAAAGGAGAGATTGTTCTAGAAGCCGCATGTCTGACTGGCCCAGTGCTGGTGACCTTGCTTGTGGAAGCCTCTCAGATTCCTGGATCAAGGAGGCTAGGGATCTAATTGGGATGCTCTGGCCTCGTCTCTCTGGAGGCAGGGAAGGGATGGCAACCTTAAATTTCAATCCCTCTTCAGCGATGACCTGTAGCCAAGCCTTGGAAAGGAGGCCTGATGGCCCAGTGCCCAATGTCTGTGCACTAACCCTTCCCCCTCCTATGGGGGGGCTGCCTTCATCTGGGCCCCACTCCCCTGCTGGGAGAGAGGGACTGGGGGACGGGGAGGGAGACACAAGCCACCGCCACCACTGTCACGGAAGGGACATTCCCCAGTCATTTGGAACTAAGTAAGTCCAGATCCCAGCTTGCAAGCCTGGCTGCAGAACCCTCTTTGGGCCCCCCTCCCCCAGGACGGGGCCACACAGACACATGGAGGGAGTGTGCGCAGCAGATGCGGTCCTGGGAAGTAGCCAGAAACCTCACAAGACCAGAGGCTGCCATGGTCCGCTTTGTCAGTGAGCTGCTGGGGTCTCTCCTACCCCTGAAATCCACTCTGCCTAAAGGACTGTGCCTGCCCCCGAGAAGCTCACAGGACGCATTTCTCTGCCTTTTAAGTTAGAGCAGAACCCACCTTGAGTCCTTGCTGCTGCAGCTGCTACCTTCAGGAGTGTCTCTCCTGATGCCAGTTCTTAAGGGAGAAGCATCACACAAGTACCTTCGCTGGGCGTGGTGGACACATCTTTAATCCCAGCACTTGGGAGGCAGAGGCAGGTGGATTGCTGTGAGTTCAAGGCCAGCCTGGTCTACAAAGCAGGTCCAGAACAGCCAAGGCTAACACAGAGAAACCCTGTCTTGAAGAACTAAACAAACAAAAACAAGTACCTTTTTTGCCCATCCCTACCCCCCCAGTGCATGTGAGCAGAGGCTCCAAGGTGGGAAAGCAGCTCCCTGCCATGGTCAGAACATGGAGCAACCCTCAGCCTCAACTGAGTCCTTCACTCACTATTAGGAGACTTAACAATGTGACTGCCCTCTTGGGGCAGACTACCCACTGGTCATGAAAACAGGTCTGTTATGTAGTATTGCTGGGAGGAGAAATGAAGATGCTGTGAGCATCAGCGGTCAGAATGGACTGACCGAGAAGAAGACAGTCATCCAGCAGAAGCGTGGTCAGTAAGGTCATGCAAGCAAGCACAGAGGCCCCCAGGCTGGACCGGCTCAGGTATGAAAGGAAAAGGCTGTAGCCAGGAGGGCAAGAGTCAGAGAAGTAGGGACAGGGCTGAGTGGGAGATAGCCAGTCTAGGGACAGCTTTCCTCCCCCTCCCCCTCGGATGGCTCCTTCATTGCTGTTTATTGTTACATTTTTGTTTAGTAAGGGAGTCAGGGGACAACCCGAGGGAGACTTCCATCATGCGGGACCTGGGGGTCAAAGTGAGAACTCAGGCTGTGGGATTCAGGCAAGTGCCTTTAGCCAGCCGGCCACCCCTCCCATTTCTTTCTTTCTTTCTTTCTTTTCTTTTCTTTTCTTTCTTTCTTTTCTTTTTCTTTTCTTTTCTTTCTTTCTTTTTATTTTTATTTATTTATTTTTTGTTGTTGTTGTTGTTGTTTTGGTTTTTTTGAGACAGGGTTTCTCTGTGTAGCCTTGGCTGTCCTGGACTCAACTCACTTTGTAGACCAGGCTAGAACTCCACCTGCCTCCCAAGTGCTGAAATTAAAGGTCTTTTTCTTTCTTTCTTTCTTTCTTTCTTTCTTTCTTTCTTCCTTTCTTTCTTCAGGGTCTCACTATGTGGCCATGAACTCACTATCCTTCTCCCAAGTCTAGGATTATAGGATTATAGGGATGCACTGCTATACCCAACTTGGCTTTAACTTCTAACAAAGTAGGAGCCGTGGAGAGCTTTGGGTAAGCAGAGAGAAACACAGACATGACCTTGCATCCACCTTATCAGAGTCAGATCCTGCCTCAGGATCCTGCCTACGCTGTAGGAGGAAAGAGCAGAAGGAGGGAGAAGGAGGAGGCGTCCACAGCGTCAGACAGAGAGCGAAGTCAGCTTTGGAGGTGGTAGCTGTGGTGACCAAGTAAGCTGGTGGTCAGGGAGGGAACAGGATGCCCTGTCCTCAGCTGGCATTTTGCACATTTTAAAGGTGAAGCTGAAAGTATTTGCTAACGCGAGAATCCAGACAAATTTAGGTTTTCGGGGCCTGTACTGCTGGGTGGACTGTGCTCAGAGCCAGGCAAGGGCAGGGTTACCGGTGTGGCAGGTGTCCTCAGCAGGTTCATTGCACTGCTGCCCAATCGTCACTGCCAGCTTCTCAGAGGAACCCTGAGTTGTCACCCAAACTCTTGCTGGGGTATGGCTCTGCAGAGCTAGGTATGGACTGAGTTTTAGACCTGGCTTGTGGCTTCCTGTGCAGGCTGGTCATGCCTCACGGGCTGCAAGGAGGGCTACGAGGCCTCTGTCTAAACAGGATGTGCTCAGGATGGCCCTCGGCCATGGGTCACGTCAAAGTCAGCGAGCTTAGGACTTCTCAGTTCCACCTTCCTTAACACACACACACACACACACACACACACACACACACACGCTCACACACACACACACACGCTCACACACACACACGCTCACACACACACGTTCACACACACGCTCACACACACACACAGATGCTCACACACACTCACACACACACGCTCACACACACTCTCTCTCTAATGCACATATTGAAAGGCAAACAAACAAGGATCTTAGCCCCATGTGTCTGTCTCTGTATTATTTACATTGAACTCACACCCGGGCGGGCAGCAGTTGCTGATAGTTCTCTGACCTAAAGAATGTGCAGTCGGCAGGGCTGTGGTGGTTCACACCTTTAGTCCCAGCACTTGGGAGGCAGAGGCAGGTGGATCTCTGTGAGTTCGAAGCCAGCCTGGTCTACAGAGTGAGCTCCAGGACAGCCAAGGCTACACAGAGAAACCCTGTCTCGAACCTCCCACCCCCACCCCTGGGATAAAAAGCACAGTGTTCAGGATCTTCTGGTGTTTAGATGCCCCCCAGGAAGCTCCAATTCAACTGTCCTCGGGACTGGCACACATGAGAAGGCTCCAAAGTGAGAGTCCCAAAGTTCTAGAAGAGGCTAAGGATGCTTGAGGGGTCCAAAAGTGAACTTAGAGGATGCTGGCAGCCTTGAGAAGGGAAGCTGAGCCCAGTGTTTATGGGTGAAAGAGATGACCCAAGGTTCAGTCCTGGAGCAACGGCAGGATCTGGACTGTCATGGGTGCCGGGGAAGAACATTCCTAGTTGAAGGAAATAGCAGCAGAAAGGCTGGTAAGCAGCCAGGGAGGTGGGCCATTCCAGCTTTTGATCGGCTCGCAGCCAGCCTCTGGGGCAGGCTGGGCATGAGGTGGAACCAAACCTCATCCTGGCCTTGAGCCAGGGGTGACTCCTTACTGCCTCTCCCTCCTGGTGCTGCCCAACCGGCTGCCCCACATCCCCGGCTCAGGCCCCTTCCCAATTCTCCCCCCCCCCCACCCCCCGTTCCAGTTCCGGGGGTGGGGGCTGGGCGAGAGAGCAGGCAGTGGCGCCTGGGGCAGGGGAGATGAGAAAACCAGAAAATAAGGAAATCTGAGCCAGCAATGTTGGGCGGGCCAGGGCCTGCTCTGCCTGCTAGGCCCGGGAAACAGGTTCCCTAGAGACTGGTGCAGGGGAGGGAGTGTAGACACCAACCACCTTCGTCCAAGGGGCGTGTCGGGTCTCTGAGGTCTTCCAAGTCCAGTCGTCATAAGCAGAGGGCTGAGGGCTGGTCCCTCTCAGGTTAGGTTCCTCAGGCTTCTGTCTCTAGCCCCGTGGTAGGCTTGGCAGCCAGATAGAGGATGTATAGGCAGCAGGAGGCCAAGAGGCTGCAATGCAGTTCCCACAGAACAGCCTGGAAGAGCTACAGGAAGAGAAACAGAAACAAAAGCTGCCAAAAATGGTTTGGGCCAGGTTGAAGGGCTGGATGACCTGGAGAAGAGGCTTTTCTCTTGTTTTTAGGGAGCACTGTCACCTCAGGTGGGGAACAAGCCAGTTCCTGCCCACCTGGAACCCCTAGAAAGGTGCAGAAAGCCAAGTCATGAATGCCCTCTCCTGACTCTGTCATGTGACTGGAGTGGGAGCTACAGAAGACACATGTCATGCCTGGAGCTGAGGGTCTTACAGAGGAGGCATGGAGAAGGCCTTTTTTCCCCCAGAGCTGAGGACCAAACCAAGGGCCTTGTCCTTGCTAGGGAAGGACTCTACCACTGAGCCAAATCCCCCAACCCCCGCAGGAGGGGGCCTTTTTGTTTAACCCTGTAACATCCTCTCAAGGGGAAATGTGATCAGCTAATGGGTGTGTGTGTGTGACAAAGGGACTCTAGGTGACAGGAATGCATAAGGCAAAAGAGAGCCAACCCATTGAGCTAGGATGTTAGCTCTCTCACCTCTGGGCTTCTTGGCTTACGTTATCTTTTGCATGGATCTAGTGCTACAAGGGTTTGCTCTCATAGTCACTCAATAAAGATATATTGAACTCTGTAAGTGAAGCTTGGGGCTCCAGCATTCTGGCAATCCCAGAGCACCGACTGGGTCTGTTTCATGCCTTTGGTTCCCTGTAGGCCCCAGAGCCTGCCTGGCCTTCTGCCCTGGGGCTTCCTCTCCACTTCTGAAAATGCCTGTTTTCTTCAACCTGGTGGTCACATGTCTTGCCCACTTCTCTCTGTCTCTTCCTCCATCCTATGGTGGGGACAATGGGGCCTATTCCTAGAAAGATTGAGAAACACCCACTGGTTGGGCGGTGGTGGTGCATGCGTTTAGTCTCAGCACTTGGGAGTTAGAGGCAAGCAGATTTCTGTGAGTTCAAGGACAGCCTGGTCTACAAATAGAGTCCAGGACAGCCAGGGCTCTGTTACACAGAGAAACCCTGTCTTGAAATAACAGAGAGAGAGAGAGAGAGAGAGAGAGAGAGAGAGAGAGAGAGAGAGAGGGAAACACCCACTGGAATAGGAGTCCTCCCAACTTGTGGTTGCTTTTAGCTTTTTTTTTTTTTTTTTAAGATTTATTTATTTTATTTAGTTCATATGAGTGCTTTATCTGCAGAAGAGAGTATCAGATAGCGTTATAGATGTTTGTGAGCTACCATGTGGGTTCTGGGAATCGAATTCAGGACCTCTGGAAGAGCAGGTGACACTCTTAACCACTGAGCCATCTCTCCAGCCCTGTTTTAGCTTTTTAAAAAAAGTATTATTTATTTTTATTTTATGTACATTGGTGTTTTGCCTACATGTATGTTTGTATGAGGGTGTTGGATCCCCTGGAACAGGAGTTGTAGACAGTTGTTAGCTGTCCTGTGGTTGTTGGGAATTGAACTCAGGTCCTCTGGAAGAGCAGCCAGCGCTGAGTCACCTCATCAGCCCTTGTTTTAGCTCTTTGAGACAGAATCTCACTATGTATCCCTGCCTGGCTTGGGTGTTACAATGTAGACCAGGCTGGCCTGAAACTTACATACATCTGCCTGCCTCTGCTTCTCAAATGCTGGAATTAAACCAGGGCTGGCTTCCACCCTTACCCCCCACCCCGCCACCCCTGTGAGACAGTGTTTCTCTGGCTGTCCTGGACTCCTTTTGTAGACCAGGCTGGCCATGAACTCACAGCGATCTGCCTGTCTCTGCCTCCCAAGTGCTGGGACTAAAGGCATGCATGCGGCACACCTGACCTCAGGCCTGGTTTTAAAAGTTAGTTCTTTAGGGGCTGCAGAGATGGTTCACAGGTTAAGAGCACTGACTGTTTTTCCAAAGGTCCTGAGTATAAATTCCCAGCAACCACATGGTGGCTCACAACCATCTATAATGAGATCTCTGTGCCTTCTTCTGTTGTGCAGGTGCACATGTAGGTAGAGCAATGTATAATAAATAAATAAATAAATCTTAAAAAGAAATGAAAGTTCTCTGAATCCCCAAAATCGAAGACTAGATTGCAGAAAACTACATACTATTTCCTTAGATGATTTACATTACATAGCTGAGGATGGAGCTTTGTTGACAGACTTACAAAGCATCCACAGAGCCTTGCTTTTGCTCTCAGTACTGTGTGCTGATACATGACTCTATCCTGCACTGCAGAGGTGGAGGTAGAAAGAGAATCAATACAAGTTATCCTAGGCTACTAGTAAGTCTGAGGCTAGCCTGAGGTACACGTGTCTAACTCACAGAGAGAGATCTGCCAGCCCCAGCCTCCTGAGTGATGGGACTGAAGGCCTGTGCCACCACCCCTGCTTGTATTTGTTTTCTTTTCTTTTTTTAAAAAAAGATTTATTTATTTATTATATATGCAATGTTCTGCCTGAATGTATGCCTGCACACCAGAAGAGGGCACCAGATCTCAATATAGATGGTTGTGAGCCACTATGTGGTTGCTGGGAATCGAAATCAGGACCTCTGGAAGAGGAAACCATGCTCTTAACCTCTGAGCCATCTCTCCAGCCCTGTGTTTGTTTTCTTTGGACAGCATCTCACTATGCAGCCCCAGCTGGCTTCTAACTCTCAGTGTTGGGATTATAGGATAGGCCAGTGCTTCAGTAATTAGCTTAGTACTTGGGGATAGTTGTGGGCTTTTTTTTTTTTTTTTCCCCTCTTCTTTTTCCTCCTTTTCCTTCAGGATTTTTGAAATAGGGTCTCATGTAGCTCAGGCTAGCCTTCAACTTGCTATGTAGCTGAGGATGACAACAACATTTTTTGGTTTTTGTTTTTGAAACAGGGTTTCTCTGTGTAGCCTTGGCTGTCCTGGACTCACTTTGTAAACCAGGCTGGCCTCAAACTCACAACCATCTACCTGCCTCTGCCTCCTGAGTGCTGGGATTAAAGGCGTGTGCCACCATACCTGGCTGCCCGGCTCGCTTTAAATTTTTTTATTTATGTATTTTATGTGTATGAGTGCTCTGTCTATATGTACACCTGCATGCCAGAGGAGGGCATCAGATCCCATTATAGATGGTCGTGAGCCACCATGTGGTTGCTGGGAATTGAACTCAGGACCTCTGGAAGAGCAGCCAGCGTTCTTTCTTAACCACCGAGTTACCTCTCTAGCCCCTGGGATAGCCACTTAATCGCATAAAGTGAGTAGTCACTGTGAGCCTAAGCTGCCATGGTGATGGTGGGGCAGTGGTGGTAACCTGGGGCAGACCAGTGAGGATGAGGTGGGTGATGAACACAGTGATTTATTTATTTCTGGTGCTGCAGATTGAATCCAGAGCCTTGCACATGTTAAGCCTACGCTCTGCCACTGAGCAACACCCTTAGCTCCATCAGTGTGTGTGTGTGTGTGTGTGTGTGTGTGTGTGTGTGTGTGTGTGTGCACGTGCGCACAAAGCATTTTGTTTTTGTTTTGTTTTTAAGAATTCTTTATTATTATGTATACAATGTTCTGTCTGCATGTATACCTGCAGGTCAGAAGAGGGCATTAGATTACATTATAGATGGTTGCTGGGACTTGAACTCAGGACCTTTGGAAAGGCAGGGGGTGCTCTTAACCACTGAGCTGTCTCTCCAGCCTAATGTTTGTTTTTTGAGACGGGATTTTACTGTATAGCCTTGGCTGGTCTGGAATTTGCCATGTAGACCAAACTGGCCTGGAACTCAGATAAATGCTGGGATTAAAGGCTAAAGCCATATGCCACCACACCTAGCCTCTTGTTAGTGTTTTGAATGAAGCGTGACACAAGGGAGAAAATCGGGTGCTGTCACTCACTACAGTAGCCATAAACAGCAAGTAGATGTTCCCTCATGTTAAATGCCCAGCCTCTCTTGGAAGAAAGGAGGGAGACAGAAGTGAAGAGAGGAGGAGGAGGAGGAGGAGAAGGAGGAGGAGGAGGGAATAGGAGATGGAGGACAAAGAGGGTCAAAGCCTCTGGGGACCACAGCAGGACTGTGCAGAGAAGGGCTGAGAAGTGGTTCTGGTGGATGAGGCCATGGCCTTGGGGGATGGGCTGCTCACAGAGACCCTTCCTGGGGTCAGGGGAAGGTTCTGGGAATTGTTGAGGGTATTTGAAATCAAGTATGTCTTTCAGAGCAGAAGGCCTCGATGCATTATCTGAGTTCTTTTTGAATAAGGCACAGTAAAGGCAAAGTCTGTGGGAGCAGCTGGCTTGAAATAAGACTTGCTAGTAGTGGTTAAGGTGATCACTTGGAGCATTTGGGTAGCAGGACAGAGCTGGTGGCGGGCTGCACGGACTTGACCTACTCTGGAGGCAGCCATCTGTCGGAAGGTCCAGAAGTGCCAACCGTCCCAAGGGCTGCACCGCCACCTGCTGAGAGGCCTGGGCCGTCCCAGATCCTTCGTCGCGGGGCTCCGGCTGGCTGCAAGTAGAAAGGAGGAAAGCGGAAGGAAGGGGGCGCGCAGGTGAGTGCAGGGTTGGGTAGCTCCCCTGCGCGCTCCCAGCCCTTCTCATCAGGGAGTTGAGTGCCCGGGTAAACACCAGGCGCGATGTGCACGGTGTATCCAACGGAGAGACAAAGCCAGGGCGGGGCGGGGGCGCCGCCCGCGATGCCAGGGCGGGGGTGCAGGACGCAGAGCAGCCTCCCCTGGCGCGGGTGGCCCACCGCCTGGGAACCCAGAGCCCAGCCCACGGACAGGTGGAGCGGGGGCGGGGCGGCGGCCGGGAGGGTCCCGCCCCGGGGGTGGGGCCGGGCGGGCCCGGTGGGGCGGGGCAGTGCTATGCAAATGTCGCCCACGGGCGGCCAATTGCTTGCGCTCCGCGCGCGGCTTCTAGCGTCCCGTCCCGCCAGCGGCCTCGAGACCCGAGCAGCTAGGGAACAAACCGCAGCGGTCCAGGGAGCCCCGACCGCTGCGTAGAGCCAGGGCGCGCCTCGAGGACCCGTGCAGCCCCGCGCGGTCTCTGGGCCCTAGTCAGGCAGCCAGGCGAGCGAAGCGCCATCCGGCCGAGCCCAGCGCAACGCTCCCGTAGCCTAGCGCGCGCCGCCGCCCGCGCCCCGCACCGGGGAATGCGCCCTCGGCGCGCAGGCCAGGGGGCGCCCGCAGCCCGCCCCGGGGGAGGCGGCCCCGAGCGCCCCTGAGCCCTTCCATGGCCCGGGCTCGGGCCCGGGGCCTCGGCTGCTGACGTGCACGAAGCCAGTGGAACCAGTGAAGCCCCGGCCGCGGTGCGGATCCCGGCTCAGGCTCAGAGGCAAGAGGGTGCGGACAGGGCCGTGGCCCCGGGGGCCCGCTAGAGCGGACCGGCCCGACGCGAACCTTTCCGTTTGCTGCGGCGGCTACTGCTGCCCGGGCGCCCAGGCCCCGTCGCCGTGGACGAGGTGAGTACAGAGGCAACGCGACCCCCCGACCCCACTGGGACCCGCGGTACTGCAACTCTTTAGAAGTGCGGGAGGTCTGGCGAACCGTAACACACTGCCCGCGGGCACCAGGCGACAGGACTGAGATGTGCTTCATACCTGTCCCGGCAGCCGAGCCCCCTCAGCTCCCGGGGCAGTGTAAAGATGTGTGACTGAGTGATGTGGCCTGCGGGGTCGCCGGTGTGTGAAGAATTAACTTTTTCCACCCCTGCAAGGTCTGGGGTGGGTACCCTCGGCCTCGCGGAGTGGGAGTTCGGATCCTTCTGGTTTTAGCCCTCGGCGGACGCCTGCAGCAGCATTCTTTCCCAATGGGTGCGTATGCACTGCCTCAGTTTCCCTAGTTTCTGAAGACCAGGACAGTTTCCAGGGAAGGTCTAAATTGGAAGCCCCACGTGGAGGGTCGCCCGGATCAGAAGGGCAAGAGGCTTTTCTTCCAGCCATTTGGCGACCCCCTGGCTGTATCTTTGGTCCTGCTTGGCTGGCTTCAGGGGTGTGTAGGTGAGGTGTTTGTTAAGTTGGAAGAGCCTGCAGCCAAGCCCCAGTTTGAACTACGTGCCCTAGTGGTGAAGTGGGCGAGCGCAGGGTACCTAGAGCAGGTGGGGCAAGGAGAGTGTTAGCTGAAGAGTCTGTGCAACTAAGGCTGGGGGGTGCATTTTGCCCACCAGTCCACTAACAGCTGGGGAGAAGGCAAACTGAAGGCTCTCTCTGTCCACCGTGGAGCTGGGCCAGGTGAAGGGACCCCTGTAACCCCTAATTCACTCTGTTTCTCCAGCATTCGCTACCCTACTTACAGATACGGGAAAACTGTGTCCAGAGGTGGGATGGAGCTGCCAGGGGGGGCGGGGTGTGTGCCTAGACCCCCGCAGACTGTCTTGTCTGGGCCAGGCAAGGATGCAGGAATATCTATCCTCACTGTTCCCCCTTAGTTCCAAAGGAGCCAGGCCCGGAAGTAGGAAGGTGGGGGTTGGAGAGGCCAGCAGGCCAGCCTCAGCCCCCGCTACTCCTCTGCATACCTTGGCGGGTGGGAATGGAGCCTGGCCCAGGTGACCTTGACTGGGAAACCCTGGCTACAAACAGGGGGTTTCGGTCCAAGCAGGTCTGCTTCCTGGTCCATGAGGTGTTGGGGGAGGGGGAATCTGAGGATCCAGGAAGGAATCTGGGGGTGGGGGCCGGCTGGGGGTTAGCTGAGGAGCTTGTGGGGGGCGGGGGTACTGTTAGTAATTTCCTCCGTGTTCCCCCACAGCCCTGTTCTTGCCCTTGCGTGCCTTTAATCGAGGCAGTTCTCAGCTAGAGGAGCCCACCTCCCTTTGCTAAGACAGGCTCCCCCGACACATACACACGTATACATACATACGCTCACTCACATTATGAGCTTGGGAGGTCTGGATCAGGCTGGACAATTTGACCACCTGGCCCCCTGTCCCGCCCCCAGGTGCCTCTGGACCCCTTCCTCCGTCCGCCTCTTCCCTGCACCCCTTGCCAGCCCCAGCTCCTCGTTTCTTTGTTCAGGCGTCTCTCCTCCGTCCCTCCCTCTCTCCTCCCTCTCTCCTCCTCCCGCCTGCTGCCTCCCTCCCTTGTTCCCTCCTGCCAGCTTTCTTCTCCTTCTTTTGGGTTTTTCTCCTGGTGGGCTCCCAGGTGGCGGTGGCTGTTCTTTTCCGTCCACCTACTTGAGCCTTTCCTGACTTGGGGGCTTTGAGGGGACTGGGTCTGAATGGAAGGTATTGGGGCTAGCTGAAGGGAAAGGACTGTAGACGCCCCCTCCCCCTTCCCTCTCCGTCCTTCTTTTCCTCTTCATCCTTTTCTTTTCCTCTGCCCCCCCACCCCCTAGGCTTCCAAAGAGGGACCCTGGATTTGGTCTTGAGGCCCCAGCAGACTCCATCACCCCCCCCCCCCAATTTACTCCTTCAAGAGCCAGAAAATTGTGGGAGGACCCTGTAGGAGCCTCATGGAAAGGTCTCCTACTTTCCTGGACACCTTGAGTGAGTCCAACACTAGCTTTGGTGACCCTGACCTTGTCACTGTGAAAATGGATACTGGAAAAATGAGGTCATGGGGGGGGGAGGGTGTTGATAGGAGCCCCCTGATCAAAGCTTTCAGGAACTTCGGCTTGCATCTTGCCCTCCCAGCTTCCTTGAGCCGCACCCCACTCGCAGTTCAAGTTCTTGAGCAAACTCGTGCTTTGAGAAGGCGTGCGTGGGCATGCAGGTGTGGATATGTCTGTACGCAGGACTGTTCGTGGGGGCCTCCTAGAGAGCCCTTAGGGTGATGGAGGCTGCCTAGCGCTTTGCCCTCCTGCCTCCCTGCCGGAGCCTGCCTTGAATTCTGTCAGCGCTAGCTTTGTGCCCCCAGCAGATGGGGGAGGGGCTGGGTCTGATTCTCCCCTCCCCCAAGTCAGCCAGCTTCCCCAGGAGAGCGTGTCTGGGATGGGGAGATGTTGGAGGAAGGAGAGGTGCGCCAGGCACTCTGAGAGCACCGCTGGAGGAGTCAGCTGAAGCTGCACTTCCTGTCTGAGGAACCACCAAGTGGTTTTCCTTGGCAGGAGAGAGGCAGGGCTGGGGGCTGTGTCTGAGAGGGCACTGGAGTCTGTAGTGGAGCCCAGGCCTTGTCTCAGCCCTGCACAGTCCTGGCTCGGGGAGTTTATGACTCACGTGCTAACGGGTGTCCTGGAAATGGTATTGCTTCCCATGGGAAAAGGGGGATAGGCAGGGCAGATCTGGGGGGTGAGGCTGTTATTCTTAATGCCCCCACCCCCAGTGCTTCTGGATGAGGGGGTGGGAGTTGGCGCAGATTTCTATCGGGAGGGAGCAATATGTTTCAACAACTGGTGCTGGGCTGCGTTTAGCCAACAGCCAGCCGGCCTGGGGAGACAATATTTGAAAAACAAAGTATTAAAATTTGGACTTGTTAAAGATGTGGGTGACTTTAAAGGGAGCAATGCAGCTGACATACACCTTGTCACATCTCCAATGGCCATTCTAGTATCCTTTCCAGCTCCTGAGATGGTACTTCTTCATGGAGGAAGTCCTTCTGCCTGTCTAACCTGGGTGCTTCCTGCTTTTTAGTAAATTTGAGTATTATTATGATGATGATGATGATGTCGTCGTCGTCACCCCTCCTGTTTTGGGCCATCTGTGTGTCTCCTTGCTCCCTATCCTCCCATAATTCCCTTCCACTCCAATATGAGGTTCAGACTTTCCTGCACCAAGAGAAGAGCATTGGCTCAAGTTGACCTAAAGATGGGAGAGAGGGGCCAGTCTGTAGGTTGTGGGCACAGTGTGGAAACCTGCCGTTTACCACAGAGGGTTTCCATTATGTACTGTGTGTGTTCCAGCATGGAACTGAGGGGCCAGTCAGGTCAGACTCGCATCTCCAGCTCTCCCCACCAGTTCTCATACTCCCAGGTGGCCCACTACAGCATAGACTGAAGGCTTGTTGGTCATACTTTCCCCAGACAAAGGTAGGCATGAGAAAGTATGAGGTCTGTCCTGAGTTGAAGCTTGTGAACATGAGGACTCATACGCTCTTTGTTCAGGAAGGGAAACTGAGGTCGGACTAAGGAAGGTAGGCAGGGTGCCACCTCCTTGTAATCCTAGCGCATAGGAGGTGAAGGCAGGAGGATTGTTGTAAATTCAAGGTCAGAGGCTTCTGTAGTGAGGAAACCTTGTCACAAAACCAAAAACAAATGGCTCACATGTTCTAATCTTGTTCTCCAACCAGGTGTCTGCTTCCTGGGCCCTAGGCCCCTCCCACAATGCTTGTCCCTGGTCTCATCCTCTGGGCTTCCCTGCTGACTGGGGCCTGGCCAGCTACCCACATCCAGGACCAGCTTCCAGCCACACCTAGAGTCCGACTGTCATTCAAAGGTGAGAGGCTTCTTGGTTCCCCCCTCAAGCCATCCTTTCTTACAGTGTTGGTTTTACTGCAGAGGAAAGCAGAGCAGTCAGGGCACAAAACAACTGTATAGTCACTTGGGCTCTCCTAGGCAAGCAGGAAGAGAGAGGGGAAGCAGGGCTTGCCGGGAAAGTCTGGGACCCAGAGGACTCAGGCATTTGCTGATGTCCAGCCCATCTGTGCCCTAGGCAGCTCCTAGGGTTGAGGGTCAGACAATGAGGTAGGCTCAGCCAGCTGGGGGGTAGGGACAGTTCTGCTGGATGTGTGGGTGTCCGGGTGAGTGTTCCTGTGAGCTCTGGGCAGTGGGTCTTCAGGGGTCCCCAAGGGAAGGGCACTGTGTTGTGTGTGGAGGATTGTGGGGGAATAGAACACTTGATGGGCTTAGGGAGGGCATCTGCTGTCCTGAAAAGCACTAGCACTGAGCCTAATGGTTTTGGGAGGTCACTAGAAGATCTTAATAGACGACAGAGCGTTCTGTCACCTTTGCACCTAGCCCCACCTGGCAGGTGAATACACAATGAGAATCCAGGACACATAGCTTGTTAGACACTTCCTCAAGAGACTGTGTGTGTGTGTGTGTGTGTGTGTTGCACATTATAGGCCTGGAGTGAAAAACAATGGCCGTGCTAGAGTTGGGAACCTAGCGTTAGCGCTGAATTCTTTCTGCCTTGTCCATTCTCTGGCTAGAAGCAACGCTGGCCAGCCTCCTGCCCTGGGTGGGGCCAGTTCAACCCAGGCTGGCCAGATTTCCTAGCAGCCCTATTGGGTGAGAGGCTGGGCTGACCCTTCGTTCTTCCTTAGGCTTGGCTGAAACCTAGCCCCTGTATCCTCACCGTGGCCCCCTGGCAGGGCCCCTGGCCTCATCCCGCCCTGACACCTTGATTGGAGGAGTGGAGAACGAGCTGGTTAACTTTCCCTGTCCTGATGGGCAGACAAGAGTTAATCGGTTCTGGTTCCTAAAAGGACCTCCTTTCCCAGGCTTGGGAAGGTGAGAGAGTTATTCGGCTGAATACTTCCACCTTTCCCTGATGGAGTTCCTCAGAGCAGATTCATAAATCTTGCAGGGGCCCGGTCCCCCTCTCACCTCCCTGCCTAGGGCCATTGGAGCATCTCCTCCCCCAACAATAATATCACTTTGGGTATTATTTGTATTAACATTCATACCAGAAAGCATGCATAGGTGGTCTTCTGCGTGCTGCTTTTAAACCTTGTCGAACCTCTAGGGGCAAAGAAAGCAAAGGCTTTATTCCTGTTTTCCAGAGAGAGAAACTGAGTCTCAGGCAAGGGCGGGGCCAAGGTCAGGCAGGAGGCAGAGACAAGGCCAGAAATAGAAGCCTGGTGTCCCGGGCTTGCTGGCGCCCACATCAAGTTGGGTCGATTCCTTCTCAATTAGCTCTGAAGCCGACACCCACAGTGACTAAAAGCCCAGCTTCCTGGCAGCCAGCCTACGGTGTTGTTCGCTCGCTGTGGTCATGCTGGCCTGTGGTAGGGCTGGAGGATACTTGGGGCCACACCATCCTATCCTGGGAGTTAGTACCTTTGCCCAGGCAGGCTCATCAGCCAGAGAGACCTCCCATTCTCACCTGACCTTAAGTCATAGTATTGTGCTTAGATGTGACCTCAGTTTGGCTGTCACTTGAGCACCTACTGTGCTCTGCGCTTCACTGAGTCCTGGCAACTCTGCGATACACAAGATGAAGTGCACGTAGGCAGAGCGACGGCCCTACCGCAGATCGCAGGCCCTGTGGGGTCTGTGCCCTGCAAGCTGTTCAGGTCCACAAGAAATGGCTCTCAGTGAGGAGGAATGTTTGCAGGATGAGAGTGGGGACTGACTCAGAGACTGGGGTCTCGAACAGCCAGCTTAGGGCTGGAAAGGAGTGGGGATCTTTCCTTCCAGAGTATACAAGGGGTTCATAGAAAGTTGTTCACAGAAGCACTGCTGGTCACATGGGCTCCATGACTCAGTTTCTCCTTCATACTTAGATGGATAAGCCCGTCTTAATGCGCCTCGGGTGGTAGAGCAGAAGGTGCCACTTCCTGCTGGGTTTAGCTAGGCTCTCCTAGGCAGAGGTGCTGGTGTGAGGGGCCACACTGCCCAGGGAAGATAAAAGAACAAAGGCAGGAATTGGACCAGCTTCCAGCTTGCAGCCCACCCATCCGCCCAGGCACCCCAGATCTAGAGCCAGGAGGGCATGAGAGCAAAGGGGCTCCTGAGTTCACTCAGATGGAGAGGTCTCTGTGGCCCACCTCCTGGGCTTCCACTAGCAGCACAGAGAATCTCAGGCACAAACAAGGAGCCAAGTAAAGTAGGACCAACTTACAGGGGCACCAGATGTGTCTTGTCTTCCTGCTTCTGGATTCCTGCTTGGGGATCCTAGACAGTAGGCTCTTCCTCTTGCTCCCGATGGGGCCTGGAGTCCCCTTTGCCCAGAATCACAAGCCAAGTTTTGGGTGGAAAAGCTTTTCCTTCCCCTACCCTAGGCCACCTCAAGTCCTGGACAGAACCTCCCTCCCAGCAGCAGGGAGGTGCCAGGCCCTGCCAGGTCCTTTGTTCAGTGTAGAGAATGTTTACTTTTCCCCAGGAAGCCACCCCCCACCCTCAACATGCCACTGCTGTCTGGACCGCCTTTGGCCAGTATTTGGGGCCGAGAAGTGGGAGAGAGGGATCTTGTGGTGATGCACCGCAGCTGGGCTATTAGGGAAACTGGGGTGCAGGCATAGGGAGACGGGGAGCAAATGGTCTCTGTGTGAAGGGAGATCAGGAAAGAAGCAAATAACAGAAACAGAAGTGTGGACGCCTTTGCTGAGGTGAGAGCCAGGCAGGGCCCCCTAGAACCTCTGTGAATCTGGGCTGGCTCTGACCCCAGGTGCACCTGGCTCCTCAGCAGGGGGAAGAGTGCCCTGCTGGTGAGGGGTAGAGGGGCTGATCACAGCCTACTCCCGTCATTTGCATGTGGCACCAGAGGACCAGGTTGCTGTATCTTGTTGGGAATGACAGGACACAGGTTAGCAATAGTTGCAAGTCATTTACTTCACCTGGCGTGGGGACTGTGGGTTGAGGTGTAAGGGCTTGAAGCAAGACTTGACTGACAGAACCCAGGTTTAATTGGGGAATAAGGGTAGTCTGGAGAGCTATAGTATCTAGGGGTTCCCTGAGTCCCCAAACTCTATGAGGAGCTTCTAATTGCAGAGGAATAAGAAGGAGGAAGTGCTCCAAGAGCTGAGGCCAGTGGTGTCTGGCCTCAGGGAGCTAGGCAGGGGTCAGGTGGCTTTGACAGCTACCACAGGGTTTGGAGCTCTTAAACTAGGGAGGGGTGGGCATTCCAGGATGAGCCCAGATGACAGTTGGCTTTGGAGGAAATGGAGGCTGGGATCCCTGTGATACCACGAAGCAAATTTGAAGCAGTCAGGCTGGGAGCCTTGGCCTTTAACCCAGACCCTTCCCAAGCTTTGGATGGGACGCACTGGCTGGGCCTTGCGAAGCCTAGGCCTCAGCTCAGGCTCTGGCATGTCGCCCACCCCGCCCTGCTGGCTCCGGCTTCCCTTGGCACAGAGTGGGGAGCTGGTGCATGCTGAAAGAGTAAATCATGGTCCCTGGCAGCCCTCACAGCTTCGTAATCGTAAAGAATTTAAAGAGAAACTGCCAAGATAGAAATCTCACCCAGGGCCCCTACAGGCATCTATTACCCTGTGGCTTGAGGGGCAGCGAACCCCAAAGAAGGTTCTTGGCTGCCTAACCTGTGTGTGTGTGTGTGTGTGCGCACGCGCGCGTGTGTGTGCACCTTCCACCCCTTCCTTTCTCCAGAGGTGGCTCAGAAGGTGGTTTCAAGGCCCTGATTTCCTGGCGCCTGACTAGAAGACCCCAGTGCCTTCATGGTCAAACCCCTATCGTACTGCTGGTGGCTGTGTGAATTCCATGAAACAGCTTAGGCTCCCTCAGCCCTGTTCCCCTCTTTGTAAGCGGGAATCGATGACAGTGCCCTGAAAACAGCATCAACCGTAGGCCTGGCAGGCTTTGGATTTTGAGACCCTCCTGCATCAGCTCCTGGGGTGGCTGGGATTATGGGCCTGTGCTGCCGGGTGCATCCTGGGAGGAGCCTCCTGAGGGCTGCCTTGCTTGCCTCATGGTTATCAATAGACCCTGAACAGCGAGCGAGCTTGCCTCCATTCCCACTGCCTTCTGGAAAACGGGGCCACGAATAGTTCTGACTTCATTGTGGTGTTGAGAAGGATTAATTATGTGGTTACTGTCACTGTCCCCAGCAGAGAAGGAAATCTCAGTGACCAGGATGGTGGCTGGACAGGTGAGGGTTGATGGGGTATGCACCAAGGTGTCCTCCTCACCTTTCCAGAATTGTGACCTTTGGTTAGGGAGATGGCACATGGAAACGACCTGCTGGCGTAGAAGGTCAAGAGGGAAGGGATTCCTACCATGGGCGGGGAGAAGGCATGCAGGCTACATGGATGAGATGAGACAAGCGATTCAAAATGGAAAGAAGTGGAAAGAGCAGGGGGCGGAGGCAGGGTTCATGCCACCCAGCACCCTGTGGCCTTTAGCTCTGTTCCCTTGTGGCAGAGTCCTAAATATAGATGGTGGGAAACCTTCCCTAGTAGAGACACACCTCTGGGAAGTAAACCTCCTGAAGCACCGGCCCGACTTAGGCTCCCAGGGCCTGGCCCCAGCACCTGGGCATCTGCAGCAGCCACTCCCACTCTCCTGCGTGCTGCTCGGGCTTTTGTAGCTTGTCTTAGGGTGGCCAGCCCCAGGCTGCTCGCTGGGTAGAGGAGGTTTGTTGGCCTGGCCCAGCGCTATCCTGGGAATCTGAGCCGGGCCTCAAGGGAGCCCTTGGAGAAGCAGAGAGGATTCCTGCTGCATTTTTCTTAGAAATAGCAAGAGGGCCTTTGCCAGAGACTTGGATGCCAGAAGGCTACAGCCTGAATCTGAAGCCCAGCTCACGTGGGTGCCTGAGCTTGGCAGGCCTGTAGCTCCCACCCAGGCTGTTCAAGCCCCAGAGAGAGAGAATGGAGACATTCTGGGCTCCAGACCCTGACTTGTGGTCCTGCCATAGCAAAGAACGGAGCAATGGCTAGCCAGTGGCTACTGGTCTGGGATCCGGGGGCCCGTCTTGGGGTAGCCTCAACTAGGCCCACTGTGAGGTACTCACCGATCTGCTTGCCAGCACCGGTGTCTGGGGCTGGCTCTACACAGCAGGGACAAAGACAGCATCAGGCCTCTCCAGGGACCAGGAAAGCTGGGAGTCTGGAGACCTTAGGTCCAGCAGCTCCTTTCTTCTTTCCTTCCCCCAACCCTCTGCCTTGCCCATAGCCTAAATGCCACCTGTGTGGCTTCCTACAGACCCAGGCTTTCCTCCCGTAGCTAAACAAGAGCCTCATTTCTTCCCACTATGGACAATCCTAGGGATCCTGTACAACAGGCAGCTAGAATTTGGGGGATTCTGAGACTAGGTGGGTGGCACTCTAGGGGGCTGCAACAGAGCAGCTGTGATTTTTAACCCTTTCCTGACCCAGCTCTACTGCAACTTCCAAGGCTGATCCTCCCTGCCCGCCCGCCCGCCCCCCCCCCCTCCCCCTCCCCAGCATCTTTGTCTTCTGTCTTCTGTTCTCAGCGTCCCTAGAATGTGACTAGGGACGGGGTTGGGGCTAAGACTGGGGCATCCCGGAAGGGTGGTGGGAAGGGGCCTGCAAGAACCACGGGAATCTGAGGAGGAGAGCAGAGATGATGGCTGGGCCTAGGGCAGGGGGAGGGCCCTGACACCCACCGGCCTGTCGTCTCATCCTGGCCTGTCTGTCCCGGTGATTTATAGCAGTAAATGAGCCATGGAGAGTTTGTTGTCTTTTGCAGTCATGGGGGAGGAGGAGGAGGTGGTGGAGGAGGAAGGAGTGAGAGGTTTCCGGGCCAGGTCTGGAATGTGGGAGGAGGGGTGAGTCCCTGGGGCCCTTGGAAGTGAAGACCTCTGAAGACTGGTTGACTTTCTACCTGAGAAATGGATCAGCGGTCCCCAGCCTCTTCCCTTACTCCTGTAACATTTCTTGAGGCACGCTCTTGAAAACTGTGATTGCCTGGCCTTAGTTACCCTACTCTGTTCACCTTCTCCCACCCGCCCCCCAAGGACATTTCTGAAGTATGCTGCATCTTCAGTCTGAGTCAGGACCCTGGCTTCTGCCCATACACTTTCATAGGGCACCTGTGCACAGTAAGGGCCCTTGTAGGACCCCCTGGCCTTCTATCCAACAGCCAGGCCTAGAGCCATCAGATATCATGGGGCCATGGTATAGGCAAAGGTGAGGGGGGCGCATCCAGGCTGGAGAGCCCTCCTTTGCTGGGACAGAGGGTCGGAAGTGACTGGAGATCTTTAGCACAAGGAGGTGTGGACCTTCTGATTCTGGGCTTGTGTGAGCTTGGGTGGTGTGTCACGACCTCATTGCTTCTTCCCTCTGGCTCTTCCTGGCTTCAGGAAGAGCAGGCTCCCAGTCCCTTGTCTGCCCTCTCCTGGGCGGAGCAGGTGGTCAGTGGGGCAGAACGGCCGTGGGAATAGCAAGCCTGAGCCTACTGGCCCCTGCCCCCGGGGGGCTCCCACCCCCAAAATGGGAAGGGAGATTGAAGGAGCCGTAGTCTATCTGGGTGGCTCCTACTCTCGCTTGGTGTTTACTGAACAGCTGGGATGTTTACAGTAGCCCTTAAGAAGTGGCCGCTTGTTCTAGAGGATTTTCCATCTGGAGGGTCCCACTGGGGCCCCTTCCTACCTTTCTACCTCCCTGCTCCTCTGGGATAGACGTATAAAGGGTATATGGACCTGGAAAACTAATGCTTACCCCCCTCCCCTCCCCTGGAGTAGGTTTTCTGGAAGTGGCAGCTGTAGGTGGTGAAATACGGTAACTGGGTTCCCAGTTCAGACATTTAAATTAAATTCAATCAGAGTGGTTATTGAATATAAACACACGGAGTCATTTACATGTTAATTATGTTGAACGGACTATGAGGCCATAATTAGTTGCTAATTGGGTGAGAGCGGCTGTAATTGGTTTTGTTGGCACCGACTTGGCTCACCTGCCTGGTAGAGGGGCAGTGCCTGAGAATCCTGGGAAGGCTCCTGGCTCTTAGTCTCAGTGCCTGGTCAGGAAGGAGATGGGGAGAGATGGCCAAGGGACCAGCAGATCCCATGCCCAGCCCTAAGTGCCCACAGGAAGGCCCATGGTGGCAACAGCAGGTACCACTGTTGTTAATAGGCCTGGAGTTGACCTGGCCGATGGCTGAGGTCTTGGCTTTGGGTATCAGTGGATAAAGTATGCCAAGCTAGGGGGTAGAACATACTAAGGCTCCTGGGAGCCCTGCCCCCAGCTCAGCCTGACTAGGGCTCCCAGGGTTACAGAGTTGTGGCCAGGGGCTGAGGCCTTCCGGCTGGCCGCTCATTAAAAGAGGATTAGGCTGGGAGCCAGGGGGCCCAGGCCAGCCCCTGGGCCTTCCTCTGGGGCCCCTCATAGCTTTGGAGAAATGAAAGATGCTAAGAACGACCCTTCCCTAGGGCCCATGGGATGTTGGATGGGTATTGCCTGGACTCTGCCACTCATGTCACTATTAATGTATATATTATATATAATGTCAATATAAAATAGTCATATAATATAATCACTCATGCACACACACACATGCATCTCCTTGTCTACCGCAGTTTCTGTCCTCAGGTCAGGAGGGTTGTCTTCCTGGTGGTTGATGCATTAACAAAGATTTGGACTGGCAGCCCCTCCACACCCAATCCCCTGTCTCTTCAGAAGCTCAGGGATTAGGGCGGCCACTAGCTCACAGGAGGTCAGAGGTCAGAGCTAGGCTACAGGGGACCTGTCTATCACTCCCTCCTCCCTAGCCCTTTTGGGGGAGGTCAAGCTGTCTGTCAGAGCCTCCTGCTTTGTGGAGCTGTAACCAAGGGGGCGGGGCACCCGCCTCTGCTCCAAGATGCTTCTTTTTGCGTTAGCCTGGCCTCACTGGTAGCAGGTCTGGTGTCCTAGAGACAGGCACCAGGGGGTGGGGCCCGCCCACTCAGGGTCTCTGGTGAGGGCTGTGGACACGCCTACTGACTGCTTTAAAGTAATGCATCAACCATTGCTTCCCAGAGATGGAGAGTCGAGACCCCCAGGATCAAGCCCCTAAGGCAGTGAGATTGTTCCTGGCCCTGGACGTTGGCCAGGCCGTTCTGGGCCAGGACAGAGTGTCTAACAGCCACAGGAGAGGTCTGGAAGCTGGAAACTGCTGCGGAAATGAGGTGTCTGATGCCAGAAAAGGCTCTTCCTTCCCATGACGGGAAAAATCCTTCCCGGATGCCACCCCACCCAACCTGTGCCCAGCCTGGGTGAGAGCAGTGGTGTGGAGCTCTTCCCAGGAAGCAGCACCCAGACTCCCACCCTCCCCTGACATGCTCAAACTTATTCAAGCTTGAGCCCTGCTGTCACATACTGAGCAGAGGTCAACACTGGTCTGAAGATATGACCAGGCTGGGTCTGAATTGGCTCCACAGGCAATGATGCCACCTCAGGCCCCTGGAAACTTTTGGCCCAAGTCCCTTTAAGGCAGTGGTTCTCAACCTTCCGAATGCTTCTGTGATCCTTCAGTACAACTCCTCATATTGTGCTGTCCCCAACCACAAAATTATTTTTGTTAGCCGGGCGTGGTGGCGCATGCCTTTAATCCCAGCACTCGGGAGGCAGAGGCAGGCGGATCGCTGTGAGTTCGAGGCCAGCCTGGTCTACAAAGTGAGTCCAAGATGGCCAAGGCTACACAGAGAAACCCTGTCTCGAAAAACCAAAAAAAAAAAATAAATAAATAAAATAAAATAAAATTATTTTTGTTAGCTGGCCATGGTGGCACACGCCTGTAACCCCAGCACCCTGGCAGGCAGAAGTAGGTGGGTCTCTGTGTGGTCGAGGCCAGCCTGGTCTATTTTATTTTATTTTTTAAGATTTATTTGTTCATTACATATACAGCACTCTGCCTGCATGTACACCTGCACATCAGAAGAGGGCATCAGGTCACATCATAGATGGTTGTGAGCCACCGTGTGGTTGCTGGGAATTGGACTCAGGACCTCTAGTAGAGCAGTCAGTGCTCTTAACCGCTGAGCCATCTGTCCAGCCCCACCAGCCTGGTTTATAAAGCGAGTCTAGGACAGCCAGGGCTACACAGAGAAACTCTGTCTCAGGGGTGAGGGGATGGGGAAGAAACAAAAATATATATATATATTGTTGCTATTTCATGGCTGTAATTTTGCTATGGTTATGAATTGTAAAGTAAGCATCTGATATGCAGATGGTCTTAGGAGACCCCTGTGCAGAGGTCATTCAGCCCCCAAAGAGATCACAACCCACAAGCTGAGAACAGCTGCTTTAAGAGTACTGGACCCAGTAGGATCTGCTAAAACTGTGGGTGTCAGCTAGGGCTATCTGCTTGAGCTCCCCTCCAGCTCTGAACCAGGCTTCATGGGGTGGTGGGGTGGGGGTGGGGGGTAAAGGTCCTCAGATCCTTTGCCCTATGGCACACAGGTTAGGGTAGGTCAGGAAGTTAATTCTGCTTTATAATCTTCCTGTCTGCAGCTAGGGATGTGGGCTCCTTATTCGCGTCGTCTCGGGATGTCTAGCATGAGTGGCATTAGCACTCCAGCCATGAGCTAGCAAGGCTAGACACTGACACACGATTCTCTCTAGGTCTTGAAGAACTACCCAGCTCTGCCATCCGCTTGTGTCAGCCGGCTCTGTTTCTTTGGACGGGGGGTTTGGGGGGGGACATGCTGGTGATGCGGAGGTTGGGCTGAGTCAACAGGAAGCCCCTTCCGTCCCCGTGACCCTCTCTGCCCGTCTCCCCAGCACTAGGAAATGGGGTATCAGGGATGTGAGTGGATGTCCTTCAGGTGCTGGCGACATCTGGAAGGAAGCCTGCTTCCTCAGGAAAGGATCTGGGAGCACCAGCCTGTTCACCGGTACCCCTCAAGATAAATACCCCTGAAGGATGTGTTGGGGAGGCCAGAGGAGCTCTCAGGAGCAACAGGGCCACCTTGAATATCAGATTCAGGAGGCCCGTGAAATGAGGCTCAGAGAGCCAGGGGTTCTTCAACAGGGGTGGGGGTGGGGTTAACACGGCCCTTGGTGGAAATGGAGCCATAGCCAAGGGTTCCTGACCTTGCGTCCCACATCTCCTCCATCCTGCACTGCCTCCTGGGGGCTCACCTCTTCCTCACCATTTCCACAGCAACTAAAGCATCATGTCCTGTGACATCAGAGTGTCCTCTAATACCGGAGCCATTGACGCCCATATCCCGAAGCCACTGAGAGGAATCCCTAGGGTTCTGAAATCATGTACCTTGATGATGAAGGACGAGTCACCTTCCGGCTCTCCATCTCCTGGCAGGCAGTCTCTTTCACCGGGACTGGCTTCCATGGGCTCCCCAGCCTTCACCCATCAATCTTCATGCAATCTGCCTGTCACTTCCCTTCCCTGCACCCCAGGGTCCTCACTTGTGAACAGGGTGTAAGCTCAAAGCTCTGAGGATAGCACCTGACTGAGAGGCACCCTCTACCTAGGAACAGAGATACAGGGCCAGTGTGTGTTGGATCAAGGAGAGTCTCCTGTCCCCTTTCTAGAACTTTCTCTCCTTGTCTGCGCAATAAGACAGCTGGGGCCCTGGGAGCAGATTGCTGGTTTGGACTTGGATCTTGGGTCCTGGCAGTCATGGCACAACATGGGGCAGGGGTCTCAGTTTCGGGCCCAAGAGTGAGGAGGGATATGTGAGCACAAGACTTTGGGATTATGGCTGCTTGTGTGTCTGGGGGCTATCTCTCCGAATCTCCCCCTGCTGATCTAGGTGCTACATTAGATGGTGTCCACTTGACCTTCTGCCCTCCTCTCTTCCATTGTCCCTGAAGTTCCCCCACTCCACCACCCCATGTAACAGGATGAATAAGGGCACAACCAAGGCCATGCCCCCAGCCAGGGTATAAATAACCCCTTGGCAGGCTATCCCAGCCTTGGGGGGGCTCCACTGGCAGCCCCACTTCCTCTCTGGCCACTTCCCAGCCCTGGGGGTGGGGGAGTGTTTACTTTCCTGTTGTCACTATGACTGGGTGGCCAGGCAGGAGACTCCGAGTGACCCAACAACAGGTGCAGGACAGGTGCCCAGGCGGCCCTGCCCAGGACTTCAGAGGCGCCGCCGGACAGGCGGGTGAGGCCATAGCCAGGCAGGGATCGGCCCTTTGATCTTTCGGCGTCCCTGCATCCCTGTGTTCCAGTGTTCCAGTGGCTGGCCAAGGTCATCACCTGTATTCCCTTGTTGCTACATAATCCAGTCTGAGCAGGGCAAGGCTTCTCTGCACTGCAGCTCCAAGCAGTAAGGTCCTGAACCAGACGCGGGCTCTAGGTCGACTGTCAGTTCTGCCACCACAGCCTACCCCACCTCTTCCCTTCATGTGCCCATACCAGCCTGCTGCTCTCAAACAAAGTCTCTACACATCCTGGGGTCTCTACACACCAGTTGGAATCAGAGCCAAGCCAATCAGGGACAGCCACCTGCTGGTACCACCTTCAGGATGTGTCCAGAGCTCCAGAACTCAGCTGTTCCCTCCAGGTGTCTACTCTCCCCCTCCCCCCACTGCCCCACCTGTGAAGTTGGGGTACCAGCTGTGGGATCAGGGTGTATATATAATCCAGTAGACTCATCTGTTGCAGAACACATTTGCATACCTACTACATGTGTGTGCATGTATATATCCTTCTGACGCTGCCACCAAAGCCCCCTGTGTTGGTGAATATTCACAACACTCAATCACAATTTTTTTTTCTTCCTGAGCTAAAAATATCTGGAGGTGGGCAGGAGGAGACAGGCTTGTCAAGTGGACCCTTTGGCTGCCCCAAAGACAGGTTCATAAGTTTCCAGGATTCCTGTGTGTGTCCCTGGTCAGCCGTTGGCTGGGCTACCTGTTGTTCAACCCGGGAGAGACTTCCTTAGTGTCCTGGGGATGGGAGCCAAGGCTGCTGCAAACAGGCAAAGAAAAAACAGAAGGCCCAGTTGTGCCTTGTCCCAGGAGCCCACCATGTGGCTCCTGTGGCATTGCTGGGAGGAGCCTCCTTTCCCATCCTGACCCCTCCCGGCTACTTCAGAGTAGGCTGCCCACCACTGTCAGCAGCCTCTGGGATCTGCTGGACCTGAGTTTGGTAGAGTTTTATGGCTCCTTCAGGGCTTTTTGGTGTCTAGCTGGTCTTTTCAGGTCAGGCGAGGACCCTGCAGTATACCAGCTGTTGTCCCCTGCCTGGTGGTCAGCTAGGGTGAGGCCAGGGTACCCAGGCTCTGTGCCAGCGCGTCTACAGCATGTCCTACCCCACCACTACTTCCCACCTGCTCATTAACCCTTTCAGGCGGGCCCCTATGGGAAGTCGGCCCCACCCTGAGTGGAGGCATCTTCCCCCACCTGAACAGACTCTTTGATGCCATCACACACCCTGGCTTGCATCCACGGCCCTTTCATTGGGATTAGCTTGGGCTGCCTATGAATCAAGGGTTTAGCTTTGGGTGTGGCCCTTCTCTGGCCTGCCTGAATGTCCCACTTTTATCCTCCATGGCTGTCAGCAACTGGAGACGGAGCTAAGTAGGCCCTGGAGAGGAAAGGGAAGTTTAGGACAGCTGTGGCCTCAGTGTTTCTCTGTCAGAGTGTGCCTCTTGAAGGCTCTGACCGGTGTCCTGTCTTTCACCCACAGAACTTAAGGCCACAGGTACCGCCCACTTCTTCAACTTCCTGCTCAACACTACAGACTACAGAATCCTACTCAAGGATGAGGACCATGACCGCATGTACGTGGGCAGCAAGGACTACGTGCTTTCCCTGGACCTGCACGACATCAACCGAGAGCCCCTCATTGTAAGGGCTGGCCTGGAAGTGGGGCAAGGCAGGGTGGTGAAGGGCATGGAGCCCAGGGTCAGGGACCTGGCCGGCAGGCTGCACCCTCTAACCTCCATCTTTGGCAGATCCACTGGGCAGCCTCCCCACAGCGCATTGAGGAGTGCATCCTGTCAGGCAAAGATGGCAACGTGAGTGTCACGGGGTCTATAGAGGGTGAGGCGGTGACCCCAGAGAGGGAACAGAGCTGGACAGATATCTGGGCATCTACACAGCCTTCTGTCTGACCACAGGGGGAGTGTGGGAACTTCGTCAGGCTCATACAGCCCTGGAACCGGACACACCTGTATGTGTGCGGGACCGGTGCCTACAACCCCATGTGCACCTATGTGAACCGTGGCCGCCGTGCACAGGTAAGCACCTTCCTGACTCTGTTGCGGTTCCCTCTGGTGGCTGCGTTCCAGGGAGGATGCGCTTGAGCCCCATCCTTACCACTTCCAAGCCCTGCGACTTTGGGTGAGTAAGTTCTTCAGCTCTCTGAGCCTTGGTTTCCTCACCTTTAAATGGGGCTCATGGTTCCCTTCTAACAGGTGTGAGGAAGAGGCAAGAGCTAGTGCTCTCCAGCTCACTGTGCCTGGCGCATATTAAGCTCTCTTGGCTGTCTGTGGAGCTGCCAAGTCAGAGCGCATCTGGCGGGGTCTTCGGTATTCCAGAAGGCTGGAAGCCTGGGTCAGCTTCCACCCTGTGGCCTAGGGAAGAGCTGCCCTCCTCCTCCTGGTCCAGGGGTTGAGGGAAGTTGCCCTTTACCCAGCTCTGCTCCACCCTGCCTGCTTCTGCCCTCTTCCATTTCCATGTGGGCATGTATGTGGATTGATGTGAGCTCGTAGGGCATCTGTGAGAGTGACTGGACATAAGGGACACATCCGTGTGCAGGCCTGTGCCAAGCGTGTGTGTGTGTGTGTGTGTGTGTGTGTGTGTGTGTGTGTGTGTGTGTGTGTACACACATGCATATACGTTCTCTGGGGCCCATGCGTGTTCCTGGCCTGTGTGGTATGAGAGGCTGGCAGCCCGAGCCCGCTCCCCCCAGCCCCTGCCACCCCCAGTTCTAACCTCTCTATTCCTCATCTTCTCAGGCCCCGCCATGGACCCAGATGCAGGTGGCCAGAGGCCGAGGCAGCAGGGCCACAGATGGTGCCAACCACCCGACGCCCACAGCCCCACGCCAGGTGGGCCTTATCCTTCGAGTCTTTTCCGAGCTAAATGACCTCTGAGCTCAATTTAGCCTGGGCCTGGCCCCAAGGCCAGCCTCCCCCAGTCTCTCCCTATTCCCTCATGCCCCCACCCCGTTCCCACCCCTTCCCCTGCAGTGCCCTCAGGTTCTGAAAGCAGTTCCAGCTGGACTCTTGTCAGCCTCAGTGGGACCCCTGCAGGCAAGAAATCCTGAAGCCACCAGGTGGGGAAGACAGGAGTCGTGGGTACAGTCGTGCCTCAGCCCTGAGAATATGTGCGGAGACACATACATGAGCACTTGCCAACATATACCTGGGCACATCTTATTATCCACAGTGGGTTTGGCACATGGCTCCTACGTGTCTGTTCCCATGTCTCCTGTGGGTCATGTATGTAGATAACAGGTGTCCTGCACACTCACATATGGGTGCTCTCCTTTGAAGTAGTCAAGACTGGGGCGGGGCGGGGCTGGGTAAGGCAAGCTGGGGCTGGGCAGGGGCGGGCAGGGGGGCAGGGGCTGCCGGTGAATGACAGCATGTGAATATGTGTGAGAGAATATGTGTTTGTGCCTGAGTGTGTGTGTGTGCGTGCGTGCGTGCACGCGCGCGCGTCTGATGGGAGGTGCTGAAAATCTAAAGCTGTCTAAATTCCGTGCGTGTGCATTTAGGGTGAGCAGTGGGTTTTGTGTGCTGGTTGTGTTGTCTGCCAATCAGTGTGCAGCCCCTGTGTGTACAGGAACTTATGTGAGCAGAGTGTAACTGAGCGCAGACCTGTATGCACCTCCCAGTCACCATCCTGCCACCTGCTGCCACTTCCTCTGTGCACGTCTCCTCTTCCCGCTCCCCTGCGTTTCCCACCAGGCCTGTGACCTCGTGCTGGTCCCAGAAGCTTCACAGGCCTTCCTCCTAGCATCTTCTGGGGGTGATATGGGTGGTTGGGGATGATGGTGGCTAGCTTTGTGAATTTCACATGGTGTCAGCTGGGCCCCCCAACTTGGCTCTCTGGGGGAGATGTGGAGGGGCAGAAAACCCATGTGCTCCACCCTGAGGCCTAGAGGTAGAGCGAAAAGCCTGGGGAAATAACGTTTGGAGCTCCCTGGTTGGACCTGATGTTAGAACAGGACCCCAGGCCCTTGAACTATGCCCCCTGCCCTACCTAGGTCTGCAGCCCCTCTGTGGCCCAAGATAAGCAGCTATAGCTCAAACTATCAGGCCTCTGTGGCCCAAGGGGGACTTGCTGGCATCTTCCAGAGCTAGTTGGCATGGAAGGACCTTAGCCCCTATGACCTCACCCTATGGTCCCCAAGACCTGGACCTCTGAGATTTGGTTCTTAAGTCTTGCCTGAGTCATAAAACCAGAAAGTAACTCCCTTGAAAATAACATGGGATTGCGCCTGGACACCTGGCTGGCTGGAATTCAAATCCAAGGACCCTTGGGGAGGAGTGTAGGGGGTGGACTCAGGGCAGCCCTTGGGGCTCATTCTTGTCCTCGGGATGTTATGAACCTTCTTGTCTGGGACTGGCCGGGATGTGCTGAGCCCCTTTCTACCCTGCAGGATTACATCTTCTACCTGGAGCCCGAGAGACTGGAGTCAGGGAAGGGCAAGTGTCCATACGACCCCAAGCTGGACACAGCCTCGGCCCTTATCAGTGAGTGTCTCCACTCCGCCCTGGTCCTATGGCCTCAGTGTGTAGCCTTTGCCACTAGAGTAAGGGGAGTGCCAATACTGTGGGTCAAAGACCATGACCCTGTCCCGTCAGCCCCTAACGGGGGGGCATAACCCAGAGGCAGTTGGGATATAGTACAGACCCTGGTATGTGCTGAGAAGGAAAGACAAGGTGATATAAACCCCTACCTAACCTTTTTGGATGGGACACTAAGGGGACAGTTCTTTCCCTGAGACACCGGGTGTGGTCTTTGTAAAGCCTAGAACCCTCAGAGCCATAGGTTGCCTAAAAGAAAAGATGAGCTGGGTTTGTACTGGGAGTGGGTGGGAGGTCCCATAGCCCTTTCCTATGTCAAGGAGACTGGAAGAAGCTCACAGAGAGGCACCCCCGACCAGCTGAGGAGGACGTGTTTCTAGACTAGGCAGGTGCCTGGGAGAGTCGGGGGCCCTTCTGGAGGAAGTGTCCTATTTGAGGTTCAAGAGCAGCTGCCGCGCCTGCCCGTGGGTCAGGGAACTTGCTCCTGGGCTGGCACTCTGCCTGCTTTTTGACTGTTCATCGCCAGGTGTCTCACAGGGCAGCTGCCAGGTGCTGTGCCACCTGCAAGCCTGCTTAGGCCCCTGGGGTTGTGGGGGTATGGGATGCAGGTGTTTTCTCCTTGGTGAATGAGAAGGTGCCAGCCTGATAAGAGTCCAGACCAAGGGATGCAACTGGGGGAAGGTCGGACTTACCCTGGAGAATCTCAGAGGGAAGACATGAGGGGCTGGAGCCAGCTCAGCAGTTATGTTCTCGGGATTTCTGTGCTCCAGTTGTTAAACACAGCTATTATTGAAAATTAAATTATAAAGGCTCACAACCAAATAAATTGTATTAAGCCAGAAGTACTGGCAACAAATATAATAAATGCTCAAAACTTATTACTTCCTAATTGCTTTACCACATGCCAACATTGTAATCTGTGCTTTTGAGGTTGTTTAGGTCTGTTGTGAGTGTGGGGTAGAAATCCTGTAAGATGACGTTGTGTGAAGTCAGGTTAGCAGTTTGAGATACGCTGGGATTGAAGGGTCACAGGGACCGATCACAGTGCCACTGACTGTACCCCTCCCAGATCCAGTTGTGAGCACTTACTGAGAGATGATTGTGCCCCATGTCCTGGGGCAGCTTGAAGGGGGGGGCCCATGACTATGTCGGGGGGCGGGGGGAATCCCTAAAGTCTGAGCAGTCCCCTGAACTGACCCAACCGACACTCCTACAGATGAGGAGCTCTACGCAGGCGTGTACATCGATTTTATGGGCACTGATGCGGCCATCTTCCGCACGCTTGGGAAGCAGACGGCCATGCGCACAGATCAGTACAACTCCCGGTGGCTCAATGGTGCGCTCCACCCGCAAGACCCTGGTGGGAGGTGGGGCGGGGGTGGGGAGTGTGAGTCTGTGACTAGTTTGGCTGGGCCGGGTCATTTTTCCCCCTGGGACTCTGTTGGGGGTTTGTGCGGCTGACCCCTGCCCACCGCGTCTACCCACAGATCCTTCATTTATACACGCTGAGCTCATCCCTGACAGCGCCGAGCGCAACGACGATAAACTCTATTTCTTCTTCCGCGAGCGCTCTGCAGAGGCTCCACAGAACCCCGCTGTATACGCCCGCATCGGGCGCATCTGCCTCGTAAGTGCCGCTCCCTCCCCACAGCGGCCTGCTCCAGCCTGGCCTAGGGACCAGTGAGCTCCTCTAACCCAGCTCCCTGCCCCGCCCCCCCAGAATGATGATGGTGGCCACTGCTGCCTGGTCAACAAGTGGAGCACCTTCCTGAAGGCACGGCTTGTCTGCTCCGTGCCAGGAGAGGATGGGATTGAGACCCACTTTGATGAACTCCGTGAGTGCTCAGCAGGCAGGCAGGAGGGATGGGGGCTGGATCAATCTTCAGGGCGCCCCCACCTGAGGGGAGGAGTGGGTGGGTCCACAGGCCACCTCCTAAGGCAACGTCCCTGGTACCTTCTCTTTTTTTCTAGAGGATGTGTTTGTCCAGCAGACCCAGGATGTGAGGAACCCAGTCATTTATGCTGTTTTTACCTCCTCAGGGTGAGGCTGGGGTCATGGCAAGCACTGCCAGGAGTGGGAGGTTATGGCTTGTGGAAGACCCCAGCCTGGCTTTGAGCTGTGGAGTAGACGTGGTTGGGGAGGGTTATGGGTCCAGGGTCTGTCCCAGCCATAGCAGAACCTGCTTGCATACAGCTCCGTGTTCCGAGGCTCTGCTGTGTGTGTCTACTCCATGGCTGATATCCGTATGGTCTTCAATGGGCCTTTTGCTCACAAGGAGGGCCCCAACTACCAGTGGATGCCCTTCTCAGGAAAGATGCCCTATCCTCGGCCTGGCACAGTAAGCACCCACTCTGTTTCTTCTCCTCCTCCTCTTCCTCTTCTTCTCTTTCTCTTTCTTTTTGTTTTTGTCTGTTTGTTTTTGTTTTATTTGTTTGTTTGTTTGTTTTTTGGTTTTTCGAGACAGGGTTTCTCTGTGTAGCCTTGGCCATCCTGGACTCACTTTGTAGACCAGGCTGGCCTCGAACTCACAGCGATCCGCCTGCCTCTGCCTCCCGAGTGCTGGGATTAAAGGCATGCGCCACCACGCCCGGCTCTTTGTTGTTTTTGAGACCCGATTTCTCTGTGTAGCCCTGGCTGCCCTGGACTCACTTTGTAGACCAGGCTGGCCTTGAACTCACAGAGATCCGCCTGCCTCTGCCTCCCAAGTGCCCAGCTCTCTCTCTCTCTTTTTTTTTTTTTTTTTTTCCTTTCTTGAGACAAGGTCTCACTGCATCCCTGGCTGGCCTGGAACTCACTATGTAGATCAGAATGGGCACAAACTCACAGATGTCTGCCTGCCTCTGCCTCTCAAGTGCTAGGATTAAAGGCGTGTCTTCTGGTTTGGTTTTTTTTTTTCCCCCCCTGGTATGTTCAAGAGTATTTGGCCTGCATGTAAAGACACATGCGTGCCTTGCTCCTGCAGAGGCCAGAATAGGCCAAAATTACAGATGGTTGTGAGCCTCTATGTAGGCTGCTGGGAATTCTCCCCAGACTTCTGGAAGACCAGTGAATGTTCTTATCTGCTGAGCCATCTTTCTAGCCCCTCTCCATTGTTTTGGCTTGGTTTTTCGAGACAGGGCTTCTCTGGTAGCCTTGTCTGTCCTGGACTCAATTTGCAGACCAGGCTGTTCTCAAACTCATGTGATCTGCCTGTCTCTGCCTCCCTGAGTGCTGGGATTACAGGCATGTGCCACTGTGCCCAGCCTCTTTGGTGTGTGTGTGTGTGTGTGTGTGTGTGTGTGTGTTTTAAGTTTCTTTGTTTTTAAGAGGCCTACTCAGACCCTCTACAGACACGGGCTCCACTATAATGAACCTCCCAACCAACAGGAGCAGTGAAGCACAACACACTTAGGAAACTACTTACAGCCAGGCATGTTGTCAAACTCCTTTAATTCCAGCACTCAGGAGGCAGAGGCAGGTGGATCTCTAAGTTCAAGCCAGTTTGGCCTAGTGAGTTCTAGGACAGCCATGGCTAGAGAGAGAGAGAGAGAGAATATCAGGTTGTAAAGAAAGCAGGCTCCAAGCCGGACGTGGTGGCGCACGCCTTTAATCCCAGCACTCGGGAGGCAGAGGCAGGCGGATCGCTGTGAGTTCGAGGCCAGCCTGGTCTACAAAGTGAGTCCAGGATGGCCAAGGCTACACAGAGAAACCCTGTCTCGAAAAACAAACAAACAAACAAAAAAAGAAAGCAGGCTCCCAGGATCCTGAGACAGACAAGGGACCAGGGATGTGGGCTGCTTCGTGGAGGGTATTTCAGGCAGCTTTTGCGGAGGTGAAGGTTAGCAGGAAGGACCTTTGAGGCAAAAGGTTGAAGTCGGTTCGGCTGGCTAACAACAGGAAAAGGTGATGAGGAGTGGGTAGGGCCAAGCCGTGCTTACTCTCTGCAGCAGTGTTGGGTGCCCTCTCACTTTATCTGGGTACGGCCTGGCCCTGCCCGCCCACAGGAGACTGAGTGTGCAAGCCCAGACATGGTCTGACCTAATGCAGTGGCAGATGTGACTCTGGGGGGGTCAGTACTGGCATGAGGAAGTTGGCCTCTGAAGGAGTCTGGGAGGGCTACTTTCCAGAATGAAGTTGGAAGGGTGCTGGGCTGAGCCCAAGGCAGAAGGCGTAGCATTGAGTGTGCCCAGTGTGTGTCAGGGTAGTGAGGCCATCAGCCCAGCTGCACAGGAAAGAGCAGTGAAACCAGAGGGACAGCCAGGGAGGAAGGAGACAGTTGGGCGGGGATGAGAACATGGGAAGGGAGTGGTCGGCTCAGCCAAATGCTGCCGCAAAGTCATGAGGCATGACAGCAGATAGACCTGGTGGAGGGCAGAAAGCAGGAAAGGGTTTGAAGAGAGATGGGGTGGGTGTTGTGGGGACAGGATGGAAGCTTCTGAGCTAATGGGTCCACGTGCCCCACTGGACAGCCTGGACTGATACACCTTGCCTGCCTGCAGTGCCCCGGCGGAACCTTCACACCATCGATGAAGTCCACTAAAGACTACCCTGACGAAGTCATCAACTTCATGCGTAGCCATCCACTCATGTACCAGGCCGTATACCCGCTGCAGCGGCGACCCCTGGTGGTCCGTACAGGTGCTCCCTACCGCCTCACCACTGTCGCTGTGGACCAGGTGGATGCAGCTGATGGGCGCTATGAGGTGCTTTTCCTGGGCACAGGTACCCACTGCTGCTCTCAGACCCTCCCACACTGGGCCCACTGGATGGGAGGAACTGATCCTGGGGGGCCAGATCCTACCCGGCTAGGGGTTGCTACAGACTCCTCTATGGGAGCCATCTCTCCTTGGCTAGAATACCCAAGACTAGGAATGGGAAAACCCCATCTCCATTCTCATTTTGAGGGGGGCCAGGAAAGTAGGGACACTAGGCACCTTGGTGCCCTGGTATAGTTTAAAAAGAAAGTAGGATAAAGGGATCTAATTGCATGCATATGCCTACACACACACACACACATACCAGTCACAATTGTAAGAGCGCCCAACTCATGTGCATGCCTGTACACACACACACACACACACACACACACACACACACACACACGTCACAACTGCAACAGCACCCAACTCAGTTGCCCACTTTCTGTTCTCAGCAGGGCCCCAAACAAGAGTCTGGGTGCAGGGGCAGACCCTGGCTAGTCCCCCCTCACCTCTCCCCTTGAGCCCCAGCATGAAAGCCCTGCTCCACTGCCCCAGAGGAGATGGGGTTTTGGTGGGGAAGGGGCTGAGGCTTTGCCCCTTCCCCAGCATCCCCAGCCCCACTGAGGTCCTGCCCGGCCCGTTCCAGACCGCGGGACAGTGCAGAAGGTCATTGTGCTGCCCAAGGATGACCAGGAGGTGGAAGAGCTCATGTTAGAAGAGGTGGAGGTCTTCAAGGTAAGTGAAATACCACCACCCAGTCCTGTCTCCTCCACCTGGGGCCTTTCAGGTCCCATTCTCAGACTGTAGACCCAAGCCAGGGTTGGGAGGGGTCCTCAGGGTCCCCAGCTGACCCCTGCTTTCTTCTAGGAACCGGCACCTGTCAAGACTATGACCATCTCTTCCAAGAGGGTGAGTCTTTGGCAGTGTGGGCTGTGGGAGTGATGTTGGAACCTGTGTCCCACTGGGGGTCATGCCCTTGGCATGAGAACTAGGAAACTGAAACTTGAAACAAGGAAGAGAAGGAATCCAGCCCGACTGGCCTACTGACGGGGCTGTCTGTGAGGAGGAACTGACACGCCCCTGCTCCTGCCCCCCAGCAACAACTGTATGTAGCCTCAGCCGTGGGGGTCACGCACCTGAGCCTGCACCGCTGCCAGGCGTATGGAGCTGCCTGTGCCGACTGCTGCCTCGCCCGGGATCCCTACTGTGCCTGGGACGGCCAGGCCTGCTCCCGCTACACAGCGTCCTCCAAGAGGTACAGACTGCCAGACCTTGGGATTTTGGGGGTGGGGTGGGATATGGCTAAGACGTAACTGCCCCTGGCCACCGGACCCTGTTCTAGAGTCTTGGGGGTGCAGGAAACCTGGGAGCAAGCCTCCCAAAAGCATTCCTTCAGGAGTTACCCTCATCCAGGCGGAGTCGCCGGCAAGATGTCCGCCACGGGAACCCCATCAGGCAGTGCCGCGGGTTCAATTCCAATGGTGAGTCAGCATGGTGCGCCTCCTGCGGGATCTCCTGACCAGCCAGCCTATGCCCACATAACACCCCCACAGTACACAGACTTGCAGATGGCCACTGGGTGGCAGGATCGCCCTTAGGTCTGGGGTTAAGACATCCTATGTCATAGATGCCTGCTGATGCCCCCTCTTTCTGTGTGTGGGTGCCCCCTTGATTCCTGCCTCTCCCTACTGAACAAATACCTAGGAGCAATGCTGCTTCCACTCAGGGCCTTCTTGATCCACAGCAAACAAGAACGCCATAGAGTCTGTGCAGTACGGAGTGGCTGGCAGCGCGGCTTTCCTCGAGTGCCAGCCTCGTTCACCTCAGGCCACTATTAAGTGGTTGTTCCAGAGAGATCCCAGTGACCGACGCCGCGAGGTGAGTTCCCGCGTTCCCCCCAAGGGGGGCAAATGCTGCACTGTGGATATGGGAATTCTTTTACAGTGGTGAGCCCATGTGAGAGAAATGTAGTAAGCCCAGCCTGCGGCAGCCTCCTCTGTGTGAAATCCCTTTTAAGATCGTCCTTACACCGAAATCATTTGAGTGAAAAGAGTTACATAGAAACTAAGGCATAGGCTTCCGTATATGGAAGCCATTCATAGGCTGGCTTCCCTTCATAAAGGTTCCATATGTGAGCCAGGTGTAGCGGGGCACACCTTTAATCCCAGCACTCAGGAGGCAGAGGCAGGTGGATCTCTTGAGTTCGAGGCCGGCCTGGTCTACAGAGCGAGTTCTAGGACAGCCAGGTCTACAGAGAAATTCTGTTTCAAACAAAACCATAACTGTACTCTGTCGGGGTATACCTCCTTGTATGGGACATCGTGTGGGTGAACTCCGGTATACGGAAGTTCTATGGGTATTTCCTGGAAGTGCCTTACAGGTGCTTCCCTCTTACATGGAAATGCTATGTGGGCGCGAAAACCGGGTATTCTCATTAAATGAAAATTCTGTGTGTACTCCAAATTTTTCTCATTCATTGTTCAGACCCCTCCCCCTCCCCACCCCCGCCAGAGTCATCATCCCTCCCGAAAGTGGGAATTTGTGTAAATGCCTTATTCAGAATCCTCTCATGTGCAAACAATACGTGGGCTTTTTTTTCTTTTCTTGGTATATGGAAATGTACCACATGGGTGTCTCTGCTTGGAATGGTCACCAAGGTGGCCTCATCTGGAAGCTGGCTAGGGCCTTGTAATGGTAACCCAGCCCCCTGAGCCCCACCCCCTGCCCCTGCAGATTCGCGCAGAGGACCGCTTCCTGCGCACAGAGCAGGGGCTGTTGCTTCGTGCCCTGCAGCTTGGTGACCGCGGCCTCTACTCCTGCACGGCCACTGAGAACAACTTCAAGCACGTCGTCACGCGGGTGCAGCTGCTTGTACTGGGCCGGGACGCCGTTCATGCTGCCCTCTTCCCCCCACTGGCTGTGAGCGTCCCTCCACCTCCTGGCACAGGACCCCCAACACCTCCTTACCAGGAGCTGGCCCAGCTCCTAGCCCAGCCTGAAGTGGGCCTTATCCATCAGTACTGCCAGGGTTACTGGCGCCATGTGCCCCCGAGCCCCAGGGAGGCTCCAGGAGCATTCAGGCCTCCTGAACCCCAGGACCAGAAAAAACCCCGGAACCGTCGCCACCACGCTCCAGACACATGAGGCTAGCTGCTGGAGGCCTGCACAGGACCAGCCTAGCCCCTCATCCCTTTTAATATAAAAGATATATATATATATATAAAATATCTATATTCTATACATACCCTACCCCTGCAAAGACAGTATTTATTGGTGGGTTGTATATAGCCTGCCTCAGTGGCAACACTATCCAGAACTTAGACCCATTGTTGGTCAGCAACAGCACGTGACTGAGCATGCCCATCCTGGCCTAGGGAGTTGCCAGGGCCAGGCCAAGAGCACACAGTCCCCAGACTCCGTGGAAATCTCCCTGCTCAACAACTGTCAAGATCTACAGAACACAGACACAGGGAGGGAGCGAACCCTGCTTGCCAGGGCATGGACCATACACCTTTGCTGATGAGTGTTGTCAGCTGCGCTGTGGCGTAGACATGGACACCAGGATTGCTGTGGAGTCTGGGTGTGGGGGACTCAGGGCATTCAGAGGAGGGAGAAAGGGGCCATCACAGGATACAGGCCCCTGCCTGGGTCAGAGGTGCTCAGTCAAGGCCAACCTTTCCCAGGTATTTATTCTCTTATTTATTGGGGACAGAAGAGAAGTCTGGGTGGGGCAGGACCTTCTCTTTTCCCTTGCTTGCCTGTCCTGGCAGGTCCACCCGACTCTACCTCCTTAGCTTTTCCTGTGCCACCTTGACTCATGGGTGGGGCCGGGTGCAGTCATGGCTCAAAAGGACCCCCAGCCCTGAGGACAGATGGGCCATGGTGGAGGTCTAGGGCCCGCGGGGCATCCCCAAGTCCCCCCTTTTACTCACTGCTTCAGGTGATGGGTGTAAGTAGCTCTGGAGGCAGTTGGGTAGGTGGGGGTGGGGCCCCTGCAGCCCTCTGCTACCCAGGCCACAACCACTCTTGGGTTCCATCTTGCTAATAAACGCTGGCTCTGGGATTAGACTTCGGTTTCTCTCCTTGGTGGTCGGAGCAGGGATGGAGGTGGGCTAGGCCCACAGTTGGTGAGAAATGCAAGCCAGGTGGGGACCTGAAGGTGGTGGGTCTGCCATATTTGGGAGGGGTTCGAGGCCGGCCTGGTCTACAGAGTGTATGCCAGGACTCCTGCACTGCCTTGAGCTACAGAGAGCCCTGCAGCCCACTTACAATGTGGAGCTGAAGTGGGGTGGAGCCCGAGGGCTGAGCGTGACGGATGAAGCAGGTCTCGCTCCTCAGCACAGTCTTCCTCACTCAGCATGAATGCCCAAATCACCAGTGTAAGGCATCTACTTCCTATATGTCCTGGTTAGGGACGACGCCATGCTTGGCGCCCAGGACCCTGGCACTCCCTTGTAGTCTGTAAGAGTTGAGCCTGGTTTCAGGAAAGTAGTCCGACGAGGAGGCTGCAGGCCAGGACAGAGAGCCTTGAAAGCCGAAGATGGGGTTTCCAGTTGTTCAGGTATGTCTCTAGTACCCAGGAACTCACTACAGGAGGCTCCATGCTTCACCAACTGCCATACCTCAGCAGGTCTCCAGACCCCTGAGTGGAGGTTGTCAGGTCATAGTGGAGTACCCTGTGCAGGTCCCATGTTAACGACTGGACCAGATAGAATCAGGGCAAATGAGTCCCCACTTTTCCATACCCCCCATACCCTGGGGAAAGCACCAGATCTGCACTTAGAACTCATCCACATCTGGCAATAGGCCTGCCAAAGATTCAAAGTTCAGCCACCTCTACAGTGGTTTTTGTTGCACACATACACATAGACACGTGCATGGCTTGGCACAGTCGAGCATGTATGTGCACACACAGGGACACAGGTGCACTTCTAAATGCATAGTCGAGTGCGCTGTAGTTTGTGTATCACAGTTACCTACATTTGCACAGGCAGGCAGGCACACGTGCACAGCTGTGAACCCACACAAAGCACTGTAAAACAAACACACGAACACCTATGCCTATACAGAGACGTGCATAGGATGCTGCGGGGTGCAGCTCAGGGGTAAAGTACATGCCAGCATGCAGGAATTCCTACACTTGATCCCCAGCATACATCCACAGGGGCACCAATGCACACCCACACATTGCATGCATAGTCACACAAACAGGTGTGTAAGGGTGCATGCACTCAAAAAGGTGCTAGCAGGTACATAATACATGCAGGCATACAGGCTCAACGATGTCTACTTATTGCTTCGCTTGACTGGAGTAAGGAACAGAAAGACACACCCAGGCATGTGTGACAGACTCACCCATCCACCAGCAGACAGCATGCAGAGACCATGCTCGGGGTCACGTTTAGCCCTGAGTGGGGCAAGTACTAAGTCACCTAGTCACCTATTCCCTCATGACTCCCTGCATGCCCAGAACCCTCTGATCCATAGACAACCCTCCCTACTCTCCAGAGCCACTACTGATCATGTGACCCTGTGAACCTCTCCTCCTAATCAGTAAAATGGGGCTGTGGTTTGGGCACCACCTTCCCCCAAGTTCATACAAGATACAGAGTGGTCATGACCTCAGCTAGGCAAGCAGTAGGTCCTCCGTGCCTGCCAGCACTTCCCACCAGTCCCCCTTCAGTTCTACCAAACAAACTCCTCTAGGACGGGGAAGGACTCTCTAGGGTCTCTTCTGGAGAACTGGAGGGGGGCAGCGGGGTGCAGAGTCAGCAGTGGGAGGATTGGGGCCTCGCCAGCCTGATTAAATGCTAGGAGACTGAGCTTCACCTGTCCTTGTCTCTGATTGGCCCTTGGGGCATCCCTAGCTCCCAAATCCCACTGAGCAACCCCACCAGGGCCTGTGCAGATCTGTGGAGAGCCAGTTGATTGCGAGCTTTGAGGCCAGAAGGTTGTCTGAGGCCGGAGGCTACCTACCCTGTCCCTTTGCCTGCTGCTGGTGCCATGGGGGCTGGGGCCAGCGCTGAGGAGAAGCACTCCAGAGAGCTGGAAAAGAAGCTGAAAGAGGATGCGGAGAAAGACGCGCGCACAGTGAAGCTGCTGCTTCTGGGTAGGGGCGTGGGCCAGTGTGGGAGAGGGGCCCTGCTACAGGCCAGCGACCTTTGCATGAAGCAGGGGTTCCATAGGGGAAGAAAGAATAACAGTGTGGTGGGGTAGGGCACAGAGTGGGAGCCATTCCCAGGCAAAGCCTGACAGGTGGTGATGTCCTTGTCCCCCAAGGCTAGATATCCCATCACAATTTTCTGGGGATACCCCTCTCTGCAGAAGTGTATACCAAACACACCTTTGTAAAAAAAAAAAAACGTGTGTGTTCAGGCACATTTTTGCCCTCAAGCTATAGCCTTTGGTTTTTCTAGGCCTGCTCAAGCAAAGCCTCCTTGGCCACTCTTTCTCCCTTGGGAATAAAGTCCTGGGAGCAAGAAGCCTCTAGGATCACCCATGTCCACAACGGCACTGGGTCGCAGGACTTGACCATCAGTAGACCTGGCAAACAGCTAAAGAAAGTGGAAGGATGCCAGGCAGTGGGAGGCAGAGGCAAGTGGGCCTCAGTCTGAAGCTAGCCTGGTGTACAGAGCAAGTTACAGAACAGCCAAGGCTACACAAAACAAAACAACAAAAATAAATAAGTAAAGTAGGGAATAAATAAAGCCAAGCCCATCATCCCATAGGTAGTGAGGGGAGGTGGGGGCACTACCATTGCTGAACTTCCATGGCAAAGTTGCTGGTTTAGGAGGGCAGGCAGAGGTCCTAAGCCAAGGCCCCCAGGAGAAAGGCCAAAGTTAAGCCGGAAATCCCATTAATTGTATCCAATACCCTTGAGGAGGGCAGGTTCAGAAAGGATGTCAGCTCTGTCTTCTCCCTCCATGTACGGGTGCTAATTCCCTCTGAGCCTCTCAGAAATGGCTTTCTAGTCTTCTGGTGAAAAAGATAATCCCGTGCATGCAGTGCTGAAAATCCCCACAAGGTGGCACTAGAGGGTTTCCTTATTTTGGCCTCATGGCATAATAAAGGCTCTATATACCAGAATCTTGGTGAACCCCCCCCCCCCTTCCCTCTGGGCATGCTGAACTGATGTACATCCTGTTCCTTTTGTCATTTACAACCATTTCCCCCTAGGGCTCTTCAAGACTTTACTTTGGATAGAGATGAGGGCAAGTGTACATGGAAGTCTAGTTGGCACCCACAGCTCTGATCCAAAGGAAGTGGTCAGTGTTGGTCACTGTGGCTCTGACTTACAGCTTCCCTTTCAGGTGCTGGTGAATCCGGGAAGAGCACTATTGTCAAGCAGATGAAGTAAGTGTTCCCTGGCCATCCTTAGGACCCTAGCAGTAGGCGCATGCGCATGCGCAGTGGAACCTACCCCCATTCCCTATCAGCCCAGGAAGCTCTGACTCTGCGGGTCTTGGCTGTAGGATTATCCACCAGGACGGGTACTCACTGGAAGAATGCCTCGAGTTCATTGCCATCATCTATGGCAACACTCTGCAGTCCATCCTGGCCATTGTTCGGGCTATGACCACACTCAACATCCAGTATGGAGATTCCGCACGGCAGGTGAGGCGGCGGGAGGCAGGCTGATATTAGTCCCTGAGGGCACAAGGCACCAGGCTAGGCTCAGGTTCACAACCACTGTCTTGCCCTACCACCAGGATGATGCCCGGAAGCTGATGCACATGGCGGATACAATTGAGGAAGGCACAATGCCCAAGGAGATGTCAGACATCATTCAGCGCTTGTGGAAGGACTCGGGTATCCAAGCTTGCTTTGACCGAGCCTCAGAGTACCAGCTCAATGACTCTGCTGGCTAGTGAGTACACAAGTGGATGATGCAGGGAGCAGAGGAGGTGGGTAGACAAGACCCTGCTGGTGTGCTCTCCCACACCACTCACCCACTCACGCCTGGTGGGTGGTCTTCTTCAGCTACCTTTCAGACCTAGAGCGTCTGGTGACTCCAGGATATGTGCCCACTGAGCAGGATGTGTTGCGTTCTCGTGTCAAAACCACTGGCATCATCGAGACACAGTTCTCCTTCAAGGACCTCAACTTCAGGTAAGACCTCCCTGCACTCGCCCAGCATGGTGGCGCACGCCTTTAAGCCCAGCACTCAGGAGGCAGAGGTAGGCGGATCGCTGTGAGTTCGAGGCCAGCCTGGTCTACAAAGTGAGTCTAGGACAGCCATGGCTACACAGGGAGACCCTGTCTTGAAAAAACAACAACAACAACAAAGACCTCTGCACTCATGTTCAGTTGGTTTGGCAGGAACTTCCGCCATCTTGTGTAAAGAAGGAAGGCCTTACCCTTGCTAGGAGAAAAGCTGGCAAAGCCATACGAGGGCTCTCGAGCCAGCTAAGGAGGACAAGGGGGGGTGCCAGTGGGCATATCCAGGTGACCAGATACATGGGTCTAAACCCAGACATGGGCTCTGATCTACAGAATGTTCGATGTCGGTGGGCAGCGTTCCGAGCGCAAAAAGTGGATCCACTGCTTCGAGGGTGTGACCTGCATCATTTTCATCGCTGCGCTGAGCGCTTACGACATGGTGCTGGTGGAGGACGATGAAGTGGTGAGTGCCAAGTTGGGCCTGAGTGTTTGAAAAGGGAGGTGGCGCTGGGGGAGCCACCGAAACCGGGAGCCCAGAGACCGAGGGGCAGCCTGCGCATAGCCTGGTGCCCGATAGCCTCTGCCCTCCCCAGAACCGAATGCACGAGAGCCTGCACCTGTTTAACAGCATCTGCAATCATCGCTACTTCGCCACGACATCCATCGTGCTCTTCCTCAACAAAAAGGACGTTTTCTCCGAGAAGATAAAAAAGGCACACCTCAGCATCTGCTTTCCCGATTACGATGGTGAGATCCCTAGTCCCAGCCGCCAGGCGGTGCCCCAGCCCCAGGATTCCTGCCGCACTCTCTTTCCCGCGGGAGAAGGTTTTCCCCGCGTAGAGTGAGTGCTGCCCTCTGCTGCAGGACCTAACACTTACGAGGATGCCGGCAACTACATCAAAGTGCAGTTCCTGGAGCTTAACATGCGACGTGACGTGAAGGAGATCTATTCCCACATGACGTGCGCCACCGACACACAGAACGTCAAGTTTGTCTTTGATGCTGTCACCGACATTATCATCAAGGAGAACCTTAAAGACTGCGGGCTCTTTTGAGGTGGGGTCCTTTGCTAGCCAGACCTTCCAGCATTCTTCTCCTTAATCTCAGAGCCCCAACCCGACCCCTAGTTCCTCACTAGGCTCACGGCTTCACACTGCAGCCTTCCTTGCTGCCCACGCCCCACTGCTCTCAGGTGCGACCCACTTCCAGAGGCCCCTCCCCCTACTTATTAGCTCACCTTCTTTTTCATCCTTTTCCAACCTCCAGGTGCATAGGTTCCAGGGCTGCCCCCACAATGCCTAATCCCGTTTATTTTGCTCTTCAAGGAGGCTGAGAGTCCATTCTGTCTTCTCTTCACAGATGCTGGGGTTCATGTGTGTCCATTGCCCTGAGACTCTGTAGCCCCCCTCCAAAAAACTCCTGTCCCTCAACGTATGCTCCACTAGCCACACACCCAAAACCCTGAGGTTTGAAACGCAGACCCTCCCCCAAGTCCCCAACTCTGCCCTTCCCTTCATCGCCTGGCTGCACTGGCCTCTTGTACCCACAGCATCCAGCCTCAACTAGGACTCAGCAGGACTTGGGACAGCTGGGACTCACAATGACTCAGCAGTGCCCGAGTGACCTGTCTCCGGGACACTCTTCTGCCACCCCCACCAGCAGCAGCTCACCTGGTGGATCTCGGTTCAGCAAACAGCCCTCCCTCCCTCCCTCCCTCCCCAGTTTTTATGAAGGACCTGAGGTATCCCTCCCTCAAGCGGCAGGCCAGTCCAGCCTGCCACCTACATATGACAAGTCCAACACCTGTCCACCCAGTGGTCAGTGACTCTCCCTCCCAGCTGCCTGAGGAATCCAAAGTCCAAGTGCTGGTCTTTGTAGCCTCATATAGAGAAATTAGTGACTTTGACGTGGGTGCCAGGGAGAGAGACACAAGCCAAACTCATCTCTAAATGCCAGGCTGGGGGGGTGCGGTTTCTCCTAGTCCTTTCTCCCTCTGGGTCTTCGCCCCCACGCCCTCCGTCCTTGGACACATTCACACCTCACCTTATCCACCCACACAGAGTACTCAGGGCTGGCTGGTCAGGGCATGGTGTATTGAAGGAGGGTACTATTGACATCAGTTACATCCAATAATCAAGCTATGCTGAGGGGTGGCTGAGGGCAGAGTCCAACTCCTATTGATCAACCATGGACAAAGAATATCCCATGTGAGGTTATGGGTAATTCCATGTGACCCTGCTGTCCCTCCTGACTCCTGGCCCATCCCTTGAGAGGAGGGAACTGTAAACCATGCCTGAGCCATTAGAGACAGTGTCCCACATGCTCCGGCTATTTCTCCCACTTTCTTAGCTTAAGCCTGTGGACAAGAGCCAGTGCTCCTGTTAGAGACAGTATGCTTGTGGCCAGCAAGGGCAGGGCACACCCGTACTTCCTTTAGCTAGCTGCAGCCTCAGCAATAAACCTTTGCACCGGGTCTGCTGTCCTTTTCTTGGGTGGCTGGGGAAAGCTTGGCTATCCTGCGTCCTAGACATTTATTAAGTTCCCAGTATTACACATGAGTGATGTAGCAAGGTGACCACCCTTCCAAGGTAGAGTGCCTGGCCTGGCCGGGCCTGTGGCATCTCAGAGAGGGTAATAGGTCCAGCTCATGACTCCCTTGGCAGAGGCTGAGGGCTATGGAAAATGTTACCAGGACAGGGAGGTTTTTGTTTGCTTGTTTTATGAAACTGGGTGGTACTGAGTTGCCTAGGCTGGCTTTGAATTCACCATCCTCCTGCCTCAGACTCTGGGACTGCAGGCATGCCTCTTCGAAGACACCTAGTGTCAGGGAGATTTGAGGCAGGAGTTCCTCTGACAGAGACAGTAGAGTGCATAGGACCTGTCTGAACACTTGGACCTGTGAGCACAGGAGCTCAGTGAAATAGGAGCAGAAAGAAGAAGATGGTGGGGAGACCATGGACAGGACCAAATGCCAAGAGGAGGTGGTGAGGACTTGAAGAAATTCTCAATGCTGGGATGTGATCATGCCTAAGGTTAGCATGAGGCAAGGGAGACTGTCATCTCAAGTGCAGAGGTGGCAGCAAAGGGCTGGGTGTGGGAATATATGATGTTAGTGCCAGCACTCAGGAAGCAGAGGCAGGTAGGTCTCTGTGAGTGTGAGGTCTCTTGGTCTGTTTAGAAAGTTCCAGGCCAATCAGGGTGACAGAGTGAAACAGACACGCCCATTTGTTTTTTGGTTTTTTCGAGACAGGGTTTCTCTGTGTAGCCATGGATGCCCTGGAACTCACTCTGTAGACCAGGCTAGCCTCAAACTCATAGAGATCTCCCTGCCTCTGCCCCATGAGTGCTGGGATTAAAGTCATGCGTGGCCCAGCTACCCCTTCCCTCCTTTTAAATTCTGAGTTAGGGGAACTGGAGAGAGCTCAGCAGTTAAGAATATACGTGACCAGCTGGGCATGGTGGCGCACGCCTTTAATCCCAGCACTTGGGAAGCAGAGGCAGGTGGATAGCTGTGAGTTCAAGGCCAGCTTGGGCTACAAAGTAAGTCCAGGACAGCCAAGGCTACACAGCGAAACTCTGTCTTGAAACAAAACAATAAAAGAATACACACATATTGTCCTTACAGAGGACCTGAGTCCAGTTCTCACTGCACACTGTTTGCAACCACCTGCCACTCCCTCCGGAGGATCTTACACCTGCTGGCTCTAGAAAGCACCTGTACTCACATCCATATGCTCCCACACAGACACAGACTGTAATTCCAGTTCCAAGGGTCCCAATGTCTTCTGGCTTCTGTGGGCACATGGCACATAGTCACTCGTGCGAGTAAACATCCATAGAAATAAAGTGAAATAATTTTGTAACTTTTAAATTTTTTACCTGGTTGTGGTGGCACACATCTTTAATCCCAGCACTCCGGAGGCAGAGGCAGGTGGATCTCTGTGAGTTCAAGGCCACCCTGGTCTACAGAGTGAGTCCAGGACAGCCAGGACTACAAGAGAAACCCTGTTTCAAAAAACCAAAAACCAAACCAAACCAAACCAAACAAACAAATCAGGAGCTGGGCATGGTTGCACGTGCCTTTAATCTCAGCAGCTGAATTCTGTGAGTTTGAGGCCACCCTGGTCTACATAGCAAGTTCCAGGCCAGCCAGGGCTACATTTTTTTTTTTTTTTTTTTTTTTTACAAAACAAAGTCTGGTGTGAGGGCACACACACCAGGGCTAGCAAGATGGCTTAGTGGGTGAACTATGTGAGGGGCAAGCCTGAGCTCCACACCCAGAACCCACATGAAGATGGAAGAAAGGAACTGAAAAGCTGTCCTCTGAGCTTCACATTAGCACCATGTCATATGTCAGAACAAAGAAAAATATCCATGTGTTCCTATATATGTTTTCTTTCTCTTTTGTTGCTCATTTTTGGTGGTGATGGTGAAATACATATACCATAGAATTTACTATATTATTATTATTATTATTATTATTATTATTATTATTATTATTATTGACATGGTTTCTCTGTGTAGCCCTGGATATCCTGGAAACTTACTCTGCAGACCAGGAAGCTAACCTTGAACTCAGAGATCTACCTACCTCTGCCTCTTGAGTGCTAGGATTAAAGGTAATTGAAACCACTGCCCAGATAGCCATTAAATATTTTTATTTGTTACTAGTTTGTGTGTGTGTGTGTGTGTGTGTGTGTGTGTGTTTTCAAGACAGGGTTTCTTTATGTTATCTTAGTCATCCTGGACTTGCTTTGTACACAAGGCTGGCCTCGAACTCACAGCAATCTGCCTGCCTCTGCCTCCTAAGTGTTGGGATTAAAGGTGTGCGCCACCACACCCAGCTTGTGTATGTGTGTGTGTGTGAAAGAGAGAGAGAGACAGACAGACAGACAGAAAGATAGAAAGAGAGACAGAGACAGAAAGAGGGACAGAGTGTGTGTGTGTGTTGCATACATGCCATGGCCTGTATGGGAGGGTTAGAGGACAACTTTGGGGAGTCAGTTTTGTCCTCCCACCTTGTTTTTGAGGCAGAGTCTCTCATTTTTGCCAAGCTGAGGACTCCATGAGCTTCCAGGAAATTCTGTCTCCCTCCTTGCTGTAGAAGCGCACTTGTGGGAACTGGTTCTCTCCTACCAAGTCATTTCCAGGGAGTGATCCCAAGGTACTAGGGATCGCTTTCTCCTTGAGCTATCTCGCCAACCCTGTTTTTAATTTTTGCAGGCATGTGCCACTGTACCTGGTTTCTTTTGGTTTTTGACAGGATGTACTATTTAGCCTTGGTTGGCTTGGACTAGCAATCCTCCTCCACCTACTAAGTGCTGGAACTGTACCTACTGAGTGCTGGGAATGGCCATACCACCATGACTAGCTCTTGTGTACCACGCTCACTTTTTTCTTGATCTGGAGATTAGTCCCAGGGTCTTGCCCATGCTAGAGAATTCTCAGCCACTGCGTGCTTAAGATATCTATATCGCCGGGTGTGGTGGCACACACCTTTAATCCCAGCACTTGGGAGGCAGAGGCAGGTGGATCGCTGTGAGTTCGAGGCCAGTCTGGTCTACAAAGCGAGTCCAGGACAGGCAAGGCTAACACAGAGAAACCCTATCTCGAAGAAAAAAAAAAAGATGTCTATATCTATGGTGTGTGTGTGTGTGTGTGTGTGTGTGTGTGTGTGTGTGTGTGTGTGTGTGTTCCCAAACATTAAGATAGTTTAAAAACGTTTCTTAAAGCTGATGTCAGGAGCAGGGGTTCACATGTGTAAACCTACCACTTTAAAAGTAGAGCCAGGAAGCCCGCCTGATCTACACAGTGAGTTCCAGGCCAGCCTGGACTAAAGTGTGAGAACTGTAGATGGGTGCAGTTGCACAGAGCTGTGATTCCACCACTCAGGAGGCAGAGGCAGATGGATCTCTGTGAGTTCGAGCCCAGCCTGGTCTACAGAGCGAGTCCAGGAGAGCCAAGGCTACACAGAGAAACCCTGTCTTGGAAAAACAACAACAACAACAACAACAACAACAGGAAAACAACACAAAATGATCAAGACAAGGAGAGCAAAGCAATGATGGTTTTGAAGGTAGCCTGGGCTTCCTAGTAAGTTCAAGTCTAACCTAGACTACATGAAACTCTTTTGAAAGAACCAGGGAAAGCCAGGTCTGTTAGTGCAAAACCTTTAATCCCAGCACTCTGGAAACAGAGGCAGGCAGATTTCTGTGAGTTCAAGGCCCGTCTGGTCTACATACAGAGTTCTGTATAGTGAGACCCTGTTTCAAAAAGAGAAAGAGAAGGGTGTGGGGAAAGGAAAGGGAATAAACGTAGAGGTTTTTGTTTTGTTTTGTTTTGTTTTGTTTTTGGTAGATCAGGCTGGCCTCAAACTCCTAAGTGCTGGAATTAAATGTGTGTGCTACCACTGCCCAGAAAATATAGTAAAATTTTAAAGAGGAAAACAGAAAATTAGAAAAATGTTATATAAAAATATATAATATAAAAAATAAAAATTAAAAAAAAATATATAAAATATATAGCTGGGCGGTGGTGGCATACACCTTTAATCCCAGCACTCGGGAGGCAGAGGCAGGTGGATCGATGTGAGTTCGAGGCCAGCCTGGTCTACAAAGCATGTCCAAGATAATCAAGGCTACACAGAGAAACCCTGTCTCGAAAAACCAAAATTAATTAATTAATTAATCAAATAAAATATATGAATATGTATTATATATGAACACAATTTTCCTGAACATGGAGAAAGAAGGATCTAGAAGACACAGGAGGAAGAGGCCATGTCCTCAGTATCCAACAGAGCCTGGACCTAAGGCACTCAGTGGCAGGACTCTGGTTCTCCGCAGAGTCAGCAAAGTACATCGCTTTGCCACAAAGAAGTGATGAATGTGCCGAGTCTATAATACCTGTGGCTGCCTGAGGAAGGAGTCTAGGAGGTAGATGGTCCTTGTGACTAGGCAAGAGGCAGAGTCCAGAGGCTAAAGTGGGACGTCAAGGCGGTGCTGGACTGTAGAAGGAGAGGAAGAGTTCCGGGGCCTGTGGCGCATGGGATGGATCCTGCATCACTCAGGGAGCCCAGAACATATGTGGGCAGCTATCCATATACTGTCCAGGAGCCTGAGAAGGGAAGCCTGACCAGCTGGGTGGTCCAGGGCCTGGCTGAGGTGTAGCTTTTGCCTCCGCTAAGACCCTCCCCTAAGCAGTTTATTAAGTGAGGTGGGGCTGTGGGGAATGACAGAGGGATTTTAGCCGGCAGAGGTCAGGGGGTTTGAGGAGCTGGGATGTTGGGAGGAGGGTGTATTAGTGAAAAAGGCAAAGCTGGGCTGGAGAGATGGCTCAGAGAGACTGCCCTTCCAGAGGTCTTGAGTTCAATTCCCGGCAACCACGTGGTGGCTCATGACCATCTATAGTGTGATCTGATGCTTTCTTCTGGCCTGCAGGTGTACATGCAGCCAGAGCACTGTATACATAATAATAAATAAATATTTTTTTAAAAAAAGAAATAAAGCCGGGCGTGGTGGCACACGCCTTTAATCCCAGCACTCAGGAGGCAGAGGCAGGCAGATCGCTGTGAGTTCGAGGCCAGCCTGGTCTACAAAGTGAGTCCAGGATGGCCAAGGCTACACAGAGAAACCCTGTCTCGAAAAACCAAAAAAAAAAAAAAAAAAAAGAAAGAAAAAGAAAAAGAAAGAAAGAAAGAAAGAAAAAGGCAAAGCTGTAGTGGTGCATGCCTTTACTCCTAGCATTCGGGAGGCAGAGGCAGGGGGATCTCTGTGGGTTTGAGGCCAGCCTGGTCTCCAGATCGAATTCCAGGACATCCAAGACTACATAGAAACTCTGTCTCATAACAAAACAAAACAAAAACAGAGAGACAGAGACAGAGACAGACAGACAGACAGACAGACAGACAGACAGACAGACTAACGGCGCCTCCCTCACAGCTGCCCTGTTTGGGGATAGCTGCCCAGCCTTCCTGAGTAAGGGGCAGAGAAAAATTTCAACTCTATGTGTGAATTGGGCTCCACCCTCCAAAGATGGTCCTGAGTCCATCCTCTGGAACAGAAGAATAATGCTCCTGCATCCTGTGTGGTAAGGACAGTGCCTGGCTCAAGCTGCCCTGTTGTGTGAAGAGAGTCTTCTAGGCAGAAATCCTCAGCTCCGCTTTACCATAGCAGTGTAAATGCACTCGGAGAAATAGACTCAGTAAGTGCCTGGTGCCTGAGTTACAGGCTAGGGCAGAGGATCCCAGAGAGCACCAAGCTCACATCTGTTGGGTGGTGGTGGGGGGCACGTCCTCTGTGCCCTCCAGCCATCCTGTCTGCCCTACAACCTCAAAGTGTCCCTGAGAGCCCTTGTGATCTTCAGCTCTGGCTCTGACAGGTCTACCCTGGCCTGGCCACCGACCCGAGATTAGACAAGTGGATGGTTAATGCCACTGACGTCAAGGCTTGGCTGGGTGACCACTGGGAGTCTGGGCCCTCCCATGGGCAGCAGCACACTCCATGTGACCCGGGCTCATTAGGCTGCTTCAGTGGCCAGAGAAGCCAGGGGCCAGATCTCAGGGGAGACAGGGCAGGCATGCCAAGCCTGCAGAAGGCCCAAGCTGGGGAAGGCCAGCTAGGAGGCTGGTCTATGGTCTCCATTCTCCTGCATTCTGTAGTGTGACCATTTAACTCCACTTGTGCCCAAAGAGCCACCTCCGGGGCCCTAAACGATGAACCAGTGTAGTCAGGAGCAAGGGTCCGGATCTTCCACTCTGCAGTGTGAAACAAGATTCCTCTTCTCCTGTGAACCCTTCTGAGTTTCCAACATGTTTCCTTAATAAGTACGTCACCTCTATATATAGCCCGGAATCTACTAGCGGTGGCCCTGCCGTGTACCTGACATGTCTCTTCTGTGCTCTGCACTGAGTCTGGCCCACAGGCTGCTCCTCCACTGAGCTTTCATTCATGTGTGCACTCATCCTGGTAGGCATTTCTGGTCTAGATGTCTTATGCACAGCACATGAAGATGCTGAGGCAGGGGCTTCCGGGTGGGGGGTGGGGGGTTGATTGGGTGGCCAAGGCCTGGTGTGGGCAGTGCTCTCAGAGGCGATCACCTTTGGGTGCTAAAGAACAAATAGTAGGGCTGTGAGGATTTCATGCTCGGGGAGACGCAAGGGTAGAGGCCCAGAAGCATGGAATCTGGCATGTTCTAGAAACGTGTATGATCAGCCAGGCTGTGTGGGGAGTGGCCAGGAGTGGGTTGGGGTTGCATGCGTGTAAGTAAGGAGCCTGCGGGTCCATGCAACCTGCAGATCCAAGACCGACTAAGTTAGAGGTGAAGATGAGCATCCATGTTGAAAGGGTCTGGAGGAACCACGCAGAATGGGATATGGCGAGAAGAGGCTGCCCCTTTGGAGGTTGGCTAGGTAAGTGCTGAGAAAGGGGCAGGGTGGGGTGGGAGGCCAATGTGATCTTGGATCTGTAAATTCCTAGGATGCTAAGCTCTGTCCTATATGTCTGGCAGTCTTTTAGGCCTGTGTGAGGTAAGGGCTGGCCTGATAACCCCAGATAAAGCTTTCCCTCTCCTGGAAGTTACCCACAACATGGCTGTTGCATGGATGGGCATTTCCTCAGACCTCTGGGAGAAGGTGCCTGGCAGCTCTCAGCATCCTATCCTGGCTGTGCAGCTAATGCAGGCTGGGCTGGGAGATTCCGCAGGTGGTGAGAAAGGCCTCAGAGCTCTGTTTACCCTGGCAGTGGTCCAGGCCCAGCAACAACAAACAGTCACCCTTCCCCCAGCTTCACCATGACTGGCCTTACCCAGGGACCCCTTATCCCATTAGCCTCCCACAGCAGCCGGCCCAGCTAGTCTCTGCCGGTTCAGTTTGGACTGAGGACCCCAATACTCACATGCTGAGTGACCTTGAGCCTAGTTGGACTCTCAGGAACTGCCTGTGGGTGCCACTACCCCCTTGATAAACATCCCCTGTGAGTGTCCAGGTGATTCTGTCTCCTGCCGTTCTGTTCTCCCGGTTCCTCTCTGGAGGCCTGGCATTGCCGGCACCTGCCACCTTACCCAGTTTCTCACACTGTCCTAGAGGGAAGGAGTCTAATGGCTCCTCACAACATGGTAAGCTCTGGTCTGGCAATTGTGTCGACGGTCGGCTAAGGATGCAAAGCTTTCCTTCCTGTCATCTAGCTACCGGAAAGGTAGGATTTGATGGCCTGAGTTTCTGAAGCTGTCGCCCTCACAGTGCTGTTTTCTTTAGTCTCCCAGCTGGCCGGCCCTCCTGGGCAGCGTCTAAGTCTTAAGCTCATGGCTTATAGTTTTCTCTTCCCCTGCTTCTCTCTGGCCAGAGGGAAAGACATCCATTTCCTATGATACAGAGGGAAACTGAGGCACGCTTGGGCTTGGCTGTGGTGGTGCTATGAGTCAGCCGCAAGGGAATCCAGGACGTCTAGATTTGAGGAGTCCTGACTCCCAGCCTGGGGCAGAGAAGGGATGAGACCTGGCCACTGAAGGCACGCTCCACAGCGTCAGGAAGTAGATATGACATCAGGAGGTAGACATGACAGAGAAATCCAGCTCAGAGATGAACAGCAGAGGCCATGGAATTAATCGGATCAGAGCCAGTGGCTGAGAAGCGAGGGGCACAGCTGTTCTCTGTTGTCAGCCCTCCCCCACCTCCCTAAAAGGTCAACACCTCCCCTAGTTCCCCAGCATACCAGAGCCCTAGGTGGGAAGCAGGTAGAGGTGGCACTGACTGCGAGCCAAGAGTGAGTCCTCCCTGAAGTCCCCTCCTCACAAGTACTGTCCCCCTTTCTGGCGGGCAGGCTGACAGCAGTCACTCAATCCTAGAAGTAGAGGGCATAGTCGGGCAGAATCTGAAAAGAGCATGTGTCCGCTGCAGCCTCGCTATCTGGGGTGAGGAAAAAAAACAAAAAAACAAAAAAACGTATCCAGACAGCTTCCCCTCCCACCTCCAGTGACAAGCAAAGGCGACTGAGGCAAGGTAGAAAAGGCGCTAAGTCTGAAAACCGTCCATTCAAAGCCCCTCACCGAAGTTAAGCCTTGGGGTACTCCCATTCCTGTCATGGGGGGGGCAGATTAGAAAAAAGTAGGGAGAGTGTTTCAGGGGTTCAGAGCAGCCACAATCCTCACAAAGATCTCTGCTTTGACCAGAACCATCGCCCTGATCCTATAAGGCTCAAGCGACCCCTCCCCAACCAGGCTTTTCCCCCTACGGTCTCCAAGGGCTCCCGAGAGGGCACCGATTGCCCCTTTGAGACAAGCCGGCCAGGCCCCCGCTCCTCCCCGGACCAGCCCCTCCTTCCTCCGGCAGCCGGGGATTGGCGGGCCGGGGGCGGGCCAGGGGCGGGGCCGGGCACCCTTCATCCCCTGCGGCTGCAGTTGCTGCTGCAACCCTGCGCTCAGCCTGGAGCAGAGCGGATCTCACCCTCCGGAACGGAGTGCTGAACGTGCCTACCACGAGGCCAGGTACGGCCGGGGGTATAGAGCCACTAGCCCAGGGGCACTGGGCGGGCTGAGCCCACTATACCTTCTCCAGTCCATAGTGGGCTCTGGGCCCCTCTCCTTGTACCCCGAGACCCGAGCAGGCGTTCCAGCTTTCCGAGCTATGCGCGCTCCAGGCTACAGGTCTGTGAGCCTGCCGGTAGGTGCCCAGCTCCAAGCTTGCGCCAAGGTGCCGGGAGGGGCACCTCGTCGACTCCGGTTCTTGGTGGGGCCAAGCTGGACAGCAGCCCGGGGTTAGATTCACAGGACACCTAATTTGAGGCTCAGGAGACGGTGGACCGATTTCCCGAGTCAGGACCCGCGAGCACCAGCTAGAGAGTGGCCCGGGAGTAGACTCTGGAGCGCTGCCCCGACGGGCGCCTGAGAGGCAGATCCGCTGGCTGGCACGCCGGCAATCTGGGTATATTTATCCCGCTTGCTGGGCAGAGTTTGAGGGCAGATCGGGCCGGGACGCCTGAGGGGCCGCGGGGTACATGCTGGCCCCAGAACCAGTGCCATTTGCAGTGGGGCCAGCGGGCACCGCCTGCTCTGGGTTCCTGTGGCTCTTTGGCCTGAGGGCGGGGTGCAATAGGCGCTCCTTTCCACCTGTGGACCTGCCTGGCCAAGGTGTGTGATCTAGCTAGGACCCAAGACTTAGTTTCATCAGCCCGCCCCTGCTGGACTGGCCCCTTTCATTGGCTAGGGCGAATACATACGTGCCGTTTGTTTACACTAGAGAAGGGGACCAAGGGTGGGGCATGTGAGAATCGCGCCCCCGCCCCCAGCTCTGTGACCTGAGACCTGAATCCAGGTCTGCCTTCTCCTTTGTACTGAGGAGGCGCACATCAAAGGCTCTTGTGCGCCCTGAGGAGTACCATAAAGGACCTATCCATAAGCATTCTTCCTTTAGCCTACCAGCCCACCAGCCCTTACCTCTTTGATTCCTCCACTTTCCGCCATTATGTTGTCCCTGCGAGAGATTCCCTGGCACAGTCTGGGATGGGGGCTTATTTTCCAGAAGGGAAGTCAGTCCCTTGGAGCACTCATTGTGTGTCAAGGGCCTTAGAAAGCTAGAGAAACTCAAGGATAGTTCGATTTGGAAATAGGGAACTTTGTGCACAGCTGTGCAAACCTATCGACGACGGAAGCCCCATAGTGGGAGGGATCAGGTGTGGGTGAGGCCATGCCTGGCACATTGTGGAGAGGCTGGAATGACTGAAGCAGGAATGGCATGGACGTCTCTAGGAAGGAAGCGGATGTATATCTCAGAGCTTTAGCCGGCCTGGTTCTGGGGAGCACACCTCCTCCGTGCCCTCTCAAGCCATCAGGGCTGACTGTTGCTTGTCTCAGGCTTCCTGTACGCTGCAGGCCAAGGCTCCAGAGAGCCAGGCTGAAGGAGCTGATTATACCCCCTACCCGTGTCACCGGCCTACAAAGGAGCCTCGGAGTCCCACACAAACAGAGAAACGGGCACAACAAAGGCAGGTCGATCGTGAACTCTAGACTGGACCGGGAAGAGATATGAAGCTGCACGAAGCATACCCTGGGCGTCCCGGCTGGGTGTGGGTGGAAGCAGAAAGCTTGAGGGCAAAGCATGTTTACAAGGAAATGCCTGCTAGGGAGATGCAGTTTAGGCATTTGTGTGCACAGCAAGCTGGGATGTGGTGTATAGTCTACCCTGGCGTAGAAAGGGGCCCTGTGGGAAGAGTTCTATTGTAGTCATCACCAGGGACCGGGCCCTACAGAGTAGGTGAGTTGGACTGAAGACTTCTAGAGGGCTTTGAACCCGTTCCATACAGTCAGTAATGTTTCCTAAACACCTACTATGTGTCCTGCTCACAGTATGGTGGGTGGAAGAGGACTGAGGAGGCGGGGCTTTGACTTTGGATGGGAGGACAGATGCAGGAGGGTAAGGTGGGAGTTCTAGAGGACCAGGCAATGCTTCTGGGCTTCTGGGGGCCAACGGGAAGGACCAGCTGCTGGGGCAGGAGGGGCTTTCCTGCCAGTGGCCTAGGGTTGCTTGGTTTTGAATTTCCGCTCTGCGGGCCACGTCCTGTACACAGCCTCTCAGGCAGCACGTCTGCACCTGTGTGTGACACTGACAATAGGAGTCACTCCAGCTGACCATCGATGCTGCTTGGCCCTTTCATGGTTCAGGTAAATAAGTCCCAGGCACAAGCTACTGAGCGCTCCAGTAGAGCCTGGCCTTACCCGCTTCCCAGGCTTGGCCCCACTGGATGACCCTGCATCCAGCTGGTGGGATATGGCCTTACCTGATGAAGAGCAGAGGTGCACTGGTGGCCTTACGGAGTCTCTCCTGGGTTCTACCTGGGTCTGACACACTCCTGCCTCATACTCTACACTTGGCATTTTGGATCTCTCTCCCCTTCTTTTTATTTTTCATTTTTCGGTTTTTCGAGATAGGGTTTCTCTGGGTAGCCTTGGCTGTCCTGGACTCGCTTTTGTAGACCAGGCTGGCCTCGAACTCACAGCGATCCACCTGCCTCTGCCTCCTCGAGTGCTGGGATTACTGGCGTGTCGCTGAGCCCTGCTGTTTTTGTGAATTTTTTTGTTGTTGTTTGTTTGTTTTTTTTGAGACAGGGTTTCTCTGTGTAGCCTTGGCTGTCCTGGACTCGCTTTGTAGACCAGGCTGGCCTCGAACTCACAGCGATCTGCCTGCCTCTGCCTCTGGAGTGCTGGGATTGAAGGCGAGCACTACTACGCCTGGTTCCGAAATGTGTTTCTTTTTTTTTCCCTTGCATTCTCGCCCCTCAGATCTCTCCTCTCTCCCCTTCTCTGTCTCAATCCTCCTGGCCTTGGATGTCTCCCCTCCTCCAAGCTGACCTTGCTTTAGCGCCCCGCCCCCATCAGGGGCTACAATGAGTCCCAAACTGCCCCAGGCCTGTGTTCCAGTTTTCCTTGGGGCCAGAAGTCCGGCTGTCCAAATATTTGGCCACCTCCAGGGGATTCCGGGTCGGCAGGGAGGAAGATGGGCTGGCTGGCGCAGGGTCTCCCCTGCCCTTGGGGGGTGGGGTGGGGGCGCACGGTCACGTGATGTCCTGTCCTTTGCCTCAGCGGGACCTCTGGCCGCATGTCCCTCTGAACGAGTTGGCAATGGAGTTGGGGGAGGGGGCTGCTGCTGGCTCCTTCCCCAATCAGACCGGAGAGGTCCTGGCTGCAGCCTTCCTTAGAGCCTGAGCCTCTAGTCCAAGCCGAGGTAGGAGATGAGGCCAAGGTGGCTTGTAAGCCTTTGCTGGTTGCCTAGGAAATATACCCGCGCCACAGGAAAGCTTACCTTCCGGCCCCAGCTGAGCTTCTTAGATCCTCCTAGATGCTTCCGCATAGCCAAAGAACACAGACACAGGCTACAGATCCCAGGGCCAAGGAGCTGCGGCTCAGGCATTGGGGTGCTCCGGGTATCAGTGCTCTAACCATCACCTTTACCCTGGCTTTGCTGTGCTCTTGCATATGCCCCTCCAGGTGCCCGCAGTCCAGGCCACACACTGGCCACATGTTGCTTTCTCCTGTTAAATTGTGCTGTCATGGTAAGACAGCAATAAGTATGGGACTCGAATCTTCTACCAAATGTGAATGTGTAACCTTGGGGGGGAACTAGGGGTGGCCGACTGCTCTGACAGCCTCCTACTTGTTTTTCAGTCTCTTAAAGCAGCAATAGCTCCCAGCCGTCCCTGTGGCTGTGAGTTTTTGGGTTGTTTGTTTGTTTGTGTTTGTTTGTTTGTGTTTGTTTGTTTGTTTGTTTGTTTTGAGACAGGGTCTCTCTATGTAGCGTTGGCTGTCCTGGACTTGCTTTATAGACCGAGCTAGCCTAGAACTCAACAGCGATCCACCTGCCTCTGCCTCCCGAGTGCTGGGATTAAAGGCGTGCACCACCAAGCCCCAGCCCCTGTGGCTGTGAGTTAGGGACAGTACCTGGTACGCACAGTACCAGGATGGGCCCTTATCTTGAAATCTGGAGTAGCTGGCTGGCAGAGGAGAAGCTGTCATAATTGGCTAAACTAGGAGCCCACGGTGAGAGGCTCTGTGACCCTTCTTCGTGCCAAGCAACCTGCTTCTTACCAGGGCTTCCTTGGGCTGAAGTCAAAAGCACCCAGACTCAGGAAGCCTGGGCTGTAGAAATGAACTTCTATGACATCCACACCCCCTCAGAACATATGGCTGCAGGACCTGCAGAAGCGCAGTTGAAGTGCAGTTCACCCTTTAGCCCAACCACCCCTGCAAACAACACTTATGTCCCTAGGAACTCTGACGTAGGACAGAAAGCTGTGTTTCCCATAGTGGCTGATGGAAGCAACCAGCCCATCCTGGCCTGGATTCCTGGGCCTACAAGTCTTTAATTAGCCAGAGTCGACACCTGCTGAGGTGTGCCTGCTGAATTCTCACTCTGTGATGCCCGCGCGCGTGGGCAGGCGTTACTTGATGCACAATCCAGCTGATGCTGCCCCCTCCCATCTCCCAGCAGAACAAACAAGCTTTGGAGCAGTGGCCTGGGCCAGGCCATCAGGTCACTACCCCCCGCCCTTACTACTGATGACTGATGCTGTTCTGATGCCCTGCCCAAGGGCTCAATGGTCTCTCTGCCCCTAAGGCCTGACCATTCTTTGGACACCCGTGGCTGCTCTTGGAGGTAAAACCTCATTTGAGCTCCCTCATTCTGTTGTCAGCTTTGGTCTAGCCTCACAGGGCCCCTAGAGCTTAGGGGCAGTGAGGTCCTGGATGAGGGTACACTGTCCAGGTTGGATTATGAGGCTGATCTGGGCTGGGGCCTAAGTCTGGGCTCTCACCTCTGTGGGCCAGGCTCTGCTGGCAGCTTTCCTTAGCTAGGGCTTCTCTCCTGAATTTACCCTGACTCCTTGACACAAACATGAGCAGGAAACAGCAGGCTTAAGGGTAGGAGCTGTTAAGGTACGGGTTGGCAGCCTTAGGAAGTACCCCAGGTCTCACTTACAGGATCAAAGCCAGTTTCCACACTGGGGCCCTGGTCCTGAAAACTGAGGTGCAGATCTTGACTTGGCCTTTAAGGCTCTGCAAGGTTTGCCTGTAGGTCTGTCTGTGGGTCTGTCTGTAGTTTGTCTGTGGGTCTGTCTGTGGGTCTGTCTGTGGTATGTCTGTGGGTCTGTCTGTGGTATGTCTGTGGTATGTCTGTGGGTCTGTCTGTGGGTCTGTCTGTGGGTCTGTCTGTGGGTCTGTCTGTAGTCTGTCTGTGGGTCTGTCTGTTGTCTGTCTGTGGGTCTGTCTGTAGGTCTGTCTGTGGATCTGTCTGCAGGTCTGTCTGTGGGTTTGTCTGTAGACTGTAGACTCTTCACTCCTCCCTCACCACCTGCTGATACCACACCTCTGAGCCTCTGCCCGTGCTGTGCTCTCTGCCTAAAGCTCTGCTCCTTGCTTCACACTTCAGAGCTTCTGTTAGAAATTTTAGAAATTTAGGCCTGGCTCTCCCACCTCCTCCAGGAACTCTTCCTTCATACCCCGCTCCCCTAACTTGGTTTTTTGCAATGTAGTTTCGGGCATGGAACCTGCGGTGTTAGGGGAGCCAAGGAAAGACTCTACCACTTAACTATATACCAAACTCTCCTCTCTGCCCTTTTCTTTTTTTCTTTCTTTTGGTTTTCAAGACAGGGTTTCTCTGTGTAACAGCTCTGGCTGTCCCGGAACTCACTCTGTAGCCCAGGCTGGCCTCGAACTCACAGAGATCCACCTGCCTCTGCCTCCCAAGTGCTGGGATTAAAGGTGTGCGCCACCACCACCCGGCCTCTCTCCCCTTTTCAACTCCCAGAAGAACACATTTCACATCTAGGTGTAGCAGGAGTTATAGAGTAGTGGTTGGTGGGCGGGGGTGATGGGACATGGAAAGGTGTCACCTCTGCCAGATTGGAGGTCACCTAAGGACAAACATTCCGCATCCTTCCTGGGATCTCAGGGCAGCCTGAGCCCCGGCAACGACTGGTTATGAATAATAGCCATCAGGCCCCAAAGGCTTTAGCCCACATCCTGAAAGGGACAGGGAACCGAGAGCCAGGACCTTAGGCACCTCCCATAGCCATTCCATGCACTTAGTCTCCCTGGAGGCAGTGCCAGGCTGCTGGGTATCCCGATGCCAGAATAGAATGAAGCCCTGCACACACCAGCCCAGGCAAGCCCTGGGTGGGGGGAGGTGGGTTCTGTCATTATGGCAGAAGTGGTTGCTTAGCCTAGACTGCTGACTCAGCACACTCCAAGGGCTTGTTCCAGCTTGCCCAGGTTGGGGACTGAGTGCCAGGGGGTACTCTAGAGGTACTAAGGGGACCTGGCAGTGGTACTTAAGCCTAGGTGAGATCCTGGCAAGGCTCAGGAGAAGGGCAGCATGAGGACAGCCTAGGGAGTGATGGATGGTGTCGGGGAAGCGAGCCCAAGAGGAGAGGTCATGGCCAGGGTCCTGGGTAGGTAGGCTGGAGGATAAGGGGCTGAAAACCAACAACCAGGGAGACAGAGGTAGATAATGGTGCCAGGTGTGGCGATCCCTGTGCTAAGGTATTTGAGATCTGAGCTCTGGGCTAGGGCAGTGGGTGAGAGAGGTGGGTGTAGGAAGGCAGATGTCTACAGGGTACCGGGGCCTCAAGACCCATACTGTATGTTTGTTTCAGCTCCTTGGAGCTTGTCCCTTCAAAGCAGACCTGAGACCATTAGGAACTGAGGCAGGGGAGTAGATTCAGTGCCCGATTTGGGATGCCCTGCTTTGCCTCACACCTAGGCTCCCTGCTATCCTGCCTGGTAGAGATAGCCATTTCTGGTCTCCACTCTGGCTCAGCTCTCCTCCTGGCCACTTTGGCCCTTAGGATGCCCCGACAGAGCCTGGGCATGGTAGGTAACCCCTTGGCCACAGTGAATGGGAGAGGGGCCAGGGAGTTGTCTGAGCAGTGCTCAGTGGGGAGCGAGGAAGCTGGGTCTTTTGCAGGCCGGTGGAGCCAAGCCCCAAGAGAGAGAGAGAAGGGGCACCCAGCAGTGACCTGGGCTCCTCCTCAGCTGGCCAAGCCCTGAGCTCCTGGCCCAGGGAAATGAGGGCTCTGTTTAGAGGGTGGCACGGATGGCAGGCTCTGAGGATTAGGGTCTCCTTGGCAAGAAGGCGATGCTAGAAGGAAAATGTGATCCTGAGGCCAGGGCTATGAGGAGCATGAAGAGCAAATGGCCTGGAGAACTGTGCCCTGGGACATCCATTTCCTGGAAGGGCCCCTGAGGGCCTTTCAGCACAGCCAGGCTGGATGAGCCCAGGTGTCCAACCCCAGCACCGCCTCAGGCCTCCTGGCTCTGGAGGGGGCACCCTCTGCGCCTGCTGTCCACAGCGCCAGCTCTCAGCCCACAGAGGGCCCTTTGTTTTGACTGCCAACAGAGCCCGCCGGGCAGCCGGGAACAGGGCCCACAGCCCTCACCCTCTCCCAAGGCCTCCAGCCGTCGGCAGTGCCATTCTAGGTTGGCCAGGAGGCCCCTGGCATACAGAACCAGTTCAGGAAACTGTGTCCCAGGACGACTGTAAGGAAGGGGATTCAGCCCAAGGTGCCCACGCAGAGTGGGGTCAGGACCCAGGGTTTTAGCGTTCAGGGCTTCTGGCGCCACGCGGCTAGCAACTCAAATGACCCTCACTTCACAGGTAGAGAAACTGAGGCCCCAACAGCTTACTAGGACTGGTCTGTTGGGGACTTGTACCTTATGGGTCATCCATCAGGATGTCCTAGGAGCTCAGACATTCAAGCTCTGCTCCACACCCCAATGTCCGACTCCAAGGAAGCAGCAGGTCCCAGTGAGCCTTCATGTGCCTGTCTGTCCCATGTGACCCTCTCAGAGATATACTATGGCCACTGGCTTCCTGTGGGAGACTAAACCGTGACCCCAAGGATAACCAGAAGGACTGACTGCTCCACAGACATCTGACTGTGTTGGTGTGAAAGCGGTGCTCCAGCGTGGTCTCTGAGCCATGGAGGTACCCAGGCAGACAGAGATGGTGGAACTGGTACCCAACGGCAAACACTTGGAGGGGCTTCTACCAGTGAGCATGTCCACAGCAGATACCCAGAGGTAAGTAGGAGAGGGTCCTGGGAGTAGGTCAGGGCAACCCCCGGCTAAGGCAAAGGACACAGGGCTGAAACTGAGTCACAAGTACTGGCCTCCTTTTACAGGGCTGAAGACACCCAACACTGTGCAGAGAGCAAGGGCTTCCTTCAGAAAAGCACCAGCAAGGAGCCACACTTCACCGATGTGAGCTGGGCAGCCTGAGGAACCTGGGGGACTGTTGGGGGGGGCGGAAGTTGGTCACAGTGATGAGGTGTTCTGGGGGACAGCAATGAGGGAGAACGCCACAATACCCCATTTTTTATAATATTAATTAATTAGTATGTTGATGCCCCACATTTCTCCATCCCACTTTGGTGCCCACAGTTCGAGGGGAAGACATCATTTGGGATGTCAGTGTTCAACCTCAGCAATGCCATCATGGGCAGTGGCATCCTGGGGCTCGCCTACGCCATGGCCAATACCGGCGTCATCCTCTTCCTGTGAGTGCCTCTGCAAACAGCTCTAGACAGCTGCCAACCATGACCTCCCAGGACCTTCCAACTTGCTAACCAGTGGGTGGGCACTTCTTACTCTGTACGCAGTCCACTGCTGCAAAAACATCGACAGCCAGGCAAATAGACCTCACTGCTCCTCAAACCCACAAGGCCAGCCTCACAGGCCTGTGTCTGTTCTACTAGGTTTACACACGATGGCTGAACCCTTGTGGCCAGGCCTTGTGTGGCCACACGTGTCCTTGATTTGGTGGCTCTGCCCTGAAGCCTAAATGGAAAAACATGTTTGTCCCAAAGACTCAAGAAAAGGAGGAACTCAGAGGACAGGCACAGGACACTCTTGACCCAAAGGGCCCCCCCACCTGGGTCGTACTGCACCCTGGGTCAAAGAGAGTAATATTTGTAGTATCTCTGGAGTCTCCTGACTGGCACCCACTCCCACTGGGTAGAGTTCAGACATTTATGTCACCAACCCCTTCTTCCTAGGCTCTTTGAGCTCACAACTCCCTGCCAACCAACCCCCAGTAGCCTCTTTTCCTCTATGGTCTCTAGGTTCCTGCTGACCGCTGTTGCCCTGCTGTCTAGCTACTCCATCCACCTGCTCCTCAAGTCTTCAGGGATCGTGGGTGAGCGTTGTGCAGGCTTGCAAAGGGGCAGGGTTGAGGTGACGTGGGGCAAGCTCTCAGCTATCCCGACTGACTTCGCCCCCCACCCCCCACCCCGCCGTTTCTACAGGCATCCGTGCCTATGAACAGTTGGGCTACCGTGCCTTTGGGACCCCGGGGAAGCTGGCAGCAGCCCTGGCCATCACGCTGCAGAACATTGGAGGTAAAGCGGTGGCTGGGCAGTGGTGTGTGTAGACCGAGCAAGTCTGAAGGCTGCCTCATTCGGCTGACCTCAGCAGCTGTCCCCCTGCCTCCTCCCCAGCCATGTCCAGCTACCTATACATCATCAAGTCTGAGTTGCCTCTTGTCATACAGACCTTCCTGAATCTGGAGACGCCGACCTCGTGAGCCTGGGTGATGAGGGTGGGAAGCAATGGGTGCCCACACCCCCATACCCCCCGCTAACCTGATAGACAAGGCAGAAGTACGGCTGGTGGAGAGCAAAGAACTGCAAAGAAAGCCACATTCTGTTCCTGTTTGTTTGGACATGCAGGGAAACCCCCAAGAGGGGACTTTTCAGAGCTAGAAAGCTAAGGCCCATGTGACCCAGGACCCTGCACATGAGCAGAAGGGCCTCAGGCTTAACTCTAAGCACCTGCTATTCTTGACCATGGGGTCACCCTCCCCAGCCGCCACCACCAAGAGATTAAGCCCAGGGCATGTGTGTGGGGGTGCCTACTACTTAGCACCAGCTAAGCATCACCAGCTGAGCATCAACCTTGTTATGTGTTTGAGGGAAGGGAGCAGAGGCTTACCCCTGCTCTCGACTACCCAGTGGCCACAAGCAAAAGGGGCCCGCATGACTGAGAACAGTACTGTGCACCCAGGGTCCCAGGGATCTTCCCCAAGGAAAGGCCTTTGAATTTGCCCTAGAAGAAGAAATGGTCCTGGTCCTTATCTATGCCCCGTGGTGCTCATTTCCAAGAGAAAGAAGGGCCAGTGCAGGTGCAAGATGCAGGTGCCAAGAGAGACCACAGAGGGCACAAGTTATTTGAAAGTCCCTGAGACTCCCTACCCCGCCCCCCATGAAAAACACAGACCCTCCCTGAGCCAGGGTCCTTTCATCCTACCAGCGCCACCCACCCCAGGAGGCTGGGCCCAGATCTGCGCGTGCTGAGAAAACACTACCAGCAACTGCAGTCATAAGGGGACCCTGCACGAGCTGTGTCCCAGGCCAGCTCACCCTCACTCAGGACTGTGACAATGAGCCCATTTCAGAGAAAGCTCAGAGAGACTTTTGCAGTTGTAGTTAAATATTCGTGGGGGAGGGGGGACACGGCATGATGTCACTGGTGTCCAACTGGGAGAAGCCAGTGGTCCCACCCCAGGCTGAGGAGGCTCTTCTTTCTCCACTTTTTTTTTTTTTTTAAAGATTTATTTATTAAGTATACAGTGTTGTCTGCTTGTAGGCCAGAAGAGGGCGACAGGTTACAATTATAGATGGTTGTGAGCCACCATGTGGTTGCTGGGAATTGAACTCAGGACCTTTGGAAGAGCAGGCAGTGCTCTTACCCACTGAGCCATCTCTCCAGCCCTCTTTCTCCACTCTTATTCCTGCAGGGCGTGGTATATGGACGGTAACTACCTGGTGATTCTCGTATCTGTCACCGTCATTCTGCCCCTAGCACTAATGAGGCAGCTTGGTGAGTCAACAGGGTCAGGCTGTAGAGGGGATGCTAAGGGGCACAGGAGAGGCCCGAGCCTCACTGTCCCCTCCTTTGCAGGCTACCTGGGCTACTCCAGTGGTTTCTCTCTCAGCTGCATGGTGTTCTTCTTGATCGCAGTGAGCCACCCTCCATGTTGGTCAAGAAAGAGCAGTAGCCCCGAGGGAGGGAGTCCTCTGTCCGAGGGAAGGGGCGGGGTCTTGTGGGAAGCCCAAGTGAGAAGGCAGCTTGAATATGGCTTCCCGAGTCACTTTGCAGGCAGCTTAGCCTGACTCTGACACTCTCACCCTTCCCCACCACCCCAGGTCATCTACAAGAAGTTCCAAGTTCCCTGCCCACTGGCACACCACTTGGCCAACGACACAGGGAACTTCAGCCACATGGTGCTAGCGGAGGAGGAGGAGGCACAGCTACAGGGCGAGGCCGAGGCTGCTGCAGCCTTCTGCACCCCAAGCTATTTCACTCTCAACTCACAGGTTCCCAAAGGCCAAGCCAGGCCAGGGGAGTGGGGCGGGGTCTGGTGGGCAGGGCTGCCTTGACGTAGTCCTATGTGTCTCCAGACAGCGTACACTATTCCCATCATGGCCTTCGCCTTCGTCTGCCACCCCGAGGTGCTGCCCATATATACAGAACTCAAGGAGTAGGTGTCTACGGCTGGGACAGGGATGGCGGCTGCCTTGAGTTGGCCTGGAGAGAATAGATATGGTCTTGGATGTGTGTCTGACGGGAGAGGTGATAAGACGGGGGTCACCAGCCCAAAGATCTCCATGGTTGAAAGAATGGGACTTAGGAGCAAGATGGAGACTTTCCTCACTGCTGAACAGAGGAGTATGGTGCCAGAGAGACCTTCAGGTATATCCGGGTATCAGTATGGCTCAGCTTAGTACCACGCCCTCTCTTACTGTCTATAGCCCCTCCAAGAAGAAGATGCAACACATCTCCAACCTGTCCATTGCTGTCATGTATGTCATGTACTTCCTGGCTGCTCTCTTCGGCTACCTCACCTTCTATGGTATGGCTGGATCGCCATGGGTGGGATCAGAGGCCAGGCTGGGAGGCAAAGGGCTGGTCAATGGCCACAGTGACTTACAGGCACTCACTAGAGGGTGTGGTGCCTGTGTCCTGCTGCTAGGGAGGTGAGTCTGAGTACCACTCCCCACAGTGTCAGGAGTCCACCACCCCCTGGCCCGCTGACCACCCTCCCTGCCCGCCACAGATGGAGTGGAGTCAGAGCTGCTGCATACCTACAGCAAGGTGGACCCATTTGACGTGCTGATCTTGTGTGTGCGGGTGGCCGTGCTGATTGCCGTCACTCTTACAGTTCCAATTGTTCTGTTCCCGGTAAGATAGCGGGCAGGTGACTGGCTGGCTGGAGGGAGGGTCTAATGTGGGCCACCAGACTGACGGCTCTTCCCACGTGCCCAGGTACGGCGCGCCATCCAGCAGATGTTGTTTCAGAGCCAGGAGTTCAGCTGGTTGCGGCACGTGCTCATCGCCACTGGCCTGCTTACTTGCATCAACCTGCTGGTTATCTTCGCCCCCAACATCTTGGGCATCTTCGGGATCATTGGTGAGAGTCTGGCCCTGCTGTGCAAGTGGGATAGTGCCGCAGAGGCTTTCACTCCTACAGATCCTCTTAGACTCCTGAGTGCACCCCCTTACACTTAAGTGATAGGTGTCCCCCGTGTACATGGGTTGGCCTCCTACCAGATCTCTTGTCCTTAAGGCTATCACAATCCATTTCTAAGGCTCAAAACCCCTGAGTCCCGTCCTCTGTAATAGTTGATGGTGTGGAGCCGAGGGCCAAAGTCTCCACAAAACAGCTCCACTGGGTTGAGCATGGCAGTGTGTGCTTATAATCTAAGCTTGAAAGAATGAGACAAGAGAATCCATTGAGCCCAGGTGTTCAAGACCAGCATAGACAGCATAACAAGACACTTGACAACAACAGCAGAAGGGCTCATAATGTCTTACTCCATTTTACATATGGGGAGGCCGAAGTCCAGAGTGATTAAAGGAACATAAGAGCTGCAGTTGGTGAGTGGAGAGTCCTGATTCTGCTAATAAGACTATCAGACTCGTGGGCTGGTGGTGGTACACTTAATCCCAGCATCTGGGAGTCAGAGGAAGGTAATCTCTGTGAGTTCAAGGCCAGCCTAGTCTATAAAGTGGGTCTAGGACATCCAGGGCTACACAGAGAAATCCTGTCTCAAAAACAAACAAACAAACAAACAAAAAAGCTGGGAGCAGTGGCACACACCTTTAGTCCCAGCATGTGGGAGGCAGAGACAGGTGGATCACTGTGAGTTCCAGGCCAATCTGGTCTACAAAGTGAGTCCAGGACAGCCAAGGCCACATGGAGAACCCCTATCTTGAAAAACAAAGCAAAACAAAAACAAACAAAGACTATCAGACTCCAAGCTTGATGCTCTGTCTACTGTCCCATCCCAGGTGAGGGTTTGAGCTGGAAAATTAGACAATTCTGAAACATCTTTGGGGTGACCTAAGTCAAGGGACTGACTAACTCTTTGACCCTACCCCTCAGTCTGCCTCACTCATCTGGGTGTTGTGAATTGTAAAGTTTTTTTTTTTTTTTCTGAGACAGGGTTTCTCTGTGTAGCCTTGCCTGTCCTGGTCTCTTTGTAGACCTGGCTGGCCTCGAACTCACAGCAATTACCCTGCCTCTGCCTCCCAAGTGCTGGGATTAAAGGCATGTGCCACCACACCCAGTAATTGTAAATATCTTGAAAGGACTGCTTCCATATGTTCAAAATCATAGTCCAACCGAAGTCAAAAAACAGAAATGCATTGTTGAAGGGATGGAAAAGCTGTTGAAGGGATGGAAAAGCATCTTGGGAAACTTGATGTTAGTCAGCTCTTTGTCACTTAAGAGGATAGCTGAGGTGATTAAACTTATAAAGAGAGAACAGAGGGCTGGTGTGATGACTCGGTGAATAGGGTGCCTGTCATCAAGCCTGACCAATTGAGTTGACCCTCACATGGTGGAAGAACAGAGCTGACTCCTACAGATTGTCCTTGGACCTCCACATGTGCACAGTGATACACAGGCAGACACACACACACACACACACACAAAACAATAAATGTAAAAATTAAAATAAAAGAAGAGAGTGCACAGAGGTTCAGGGGCCAGGGACATAGCTCAGCTAGTACAGTGTTTGCCTGGCTGCGCATGCGTGACGCCCAAGTTGGACACCAGCACCTGTAAACAAGCTGTTGTGGCATATGCCCATATTCCCAGCAGTGGGAAGGTGGAGGGAAGACAAACTTGAGTCCAAGGTCATTCTTGGCTATATCCTTTGAGGCTATCCTGGGATACGTGCGACCTTGTCCCCAAACAAACAAACAGGCTCTTTTTGGCTCACACTTTAACAGGTTCCAGCCATGACTTACTGGTACCAGTTGGTGTAAGGGCTGCAGTGAGACAGCCCACCATGAGAGAAGTGTGTGGCCAAGGACTAAAAGGGAAAGGGGAAATAATGCGTTATAATCCCCTTAGGGGCACACCCCCATGCCTAAAGACCTCCCACAGGCTCCACCTCCTAAAGATCCTGCCCCCTTCCAAACAGCAGCAACCTCAGACACCCCTCCCCTCAACACTTGGGCCTTTAGCAGCATTCAAGATCCAAATTATAACAAACTATGTCAGGAACCCGGTTATTTTGTTCGGCTGCTCGTTTGGTTGGTTTTGATTTTGGGTTTGGTTTTTCGAGACAGGGTTTCTCTGCATAGCTCTTGCTGTCCTGGAACTCACGCTGTAGTCCAAGCTGACCTCGAACTCACAGCTATCCTCCTGCCTCTGCCTCCTGAGTGCTGGGATTAAAAAAAAACCTGTGCCATAGACGGATGAAATTCCCTTTTTTGGGGGAGGGGGTTCTTTTCTTTTTGTTTTTTTGTTTTTTGAGACAGGGTTTCTCTGTGTAGCCTTGGCCGTCCTGAACTCACTTTGTAGACCAGGCTGGCTTCGAACTCACAGAGATCCACCTGCCTCTGCCTCTCGAGTGCTGGGAGTACAGGTCTGCGCCACTGCACCCAGCTGGAACCTAGCATTCTAAAGGCTTTATTCTGTCCAGTTTCTTTTCTTCATGACTGGCTTTATTTACTGATATTTTCCTTACACGCCAACACCATCAGCCTTGCAGCCTGGTGGCTAGAGAGCAAGGGGGAAAGGCTGGTAGGCGCCCTGGAATCAGGCAGATCTCTCACATAGAGTGCAACGCGCCAAACAAAGAATGCTTGATCTCACTGGGAGTCCAGCTTCAGACTTTGGTCGATAGGCTGTTGCAATGCTCTGCTCTTTGCAGGCGCCACCTCTGCTCCGTGCCTCATCTTCATCTTCCCTGCCATCTTCTACTTCCGGATCATGCCCACTGAGAAGGAGCCTGCAAGATCCACCCCTAAAATTCTGGTAGGAGGGGCCCCCGGAAGCTGGTGGGCAGGGGCAGAGCTAAGGGATCTGTCCTCGTTTCAGGCTTGACTCTCACTTCTGACCCTCAACAGGCCCTTTGTTTTGCTGCGGTTGGCTTCTTGCTGATGACCATGAGTTTGAGTTTTATCATCATTGACTGGGTCTCTGGGACCACCCAACATGGAGGAAACCATTAGGATGACCCCCTCTGACCTTGTTCTGTGTATTCATCCTAGCACCTGTGCCCTCACTCTCCAGCCCCTGCTCCCAGCCAGGGCCTAAGTAAGGGGAGAAAGACTCTGTAAATACTATGGCACTTGGCTCCACCCATATCCTCTCTGTTGGAAGGTTTTTGTTGAAGAGCCAGGACCAAGGGCCCTTGGACCACCCCCCTGCTGGGCTCTGGAGCTGCAGGGGCTTCCTGAGCTAGGAACAGGGTGGGGCTGTTGCCTCAGATCCCACTGAAACCCTCCAGCCTCCTCCTGCAGCTGTGTACACTGAGGCCTAGCAGCCACCTCCTGAGGTCACTCAGGCTGTAGGGGCACACAGAGCCCCCCAAACCGAGGCCTGAAGATGATATCTCCAAGCTAGGAGACCGCACTCTGCATCCAGAGGGCTCATCTCTCGCAGCCTGCTGATCTCCCAGCCCTCTTTCCAATACTTGGGCCCAAAGTCTCAAATACTCTTGTCCTCTTTTTCAGTCTCCTTCATAGAAGGAGACCCTATCTCATCCCATATCCGGGTTCAGCATGTTCTGCTGAGGATGGGGTTGGTAGGTACTCCCCCTTGGAACCCTCCTTCCCTGAGGGATCCCTGCTGCAGACTTTCACTAGTCTTGGGGAGGCTGGGACTCCCATACCTCAAGCCTGGGCCATAATTTACATTCCACTACTGGGAGAAGAGAGGCCAGGCCCAGAGTACCCTGCCCTTGGGAGTCAAAGACCCCAGGAGCCACACTGGCACAGGGGTGAGGACACTGGGCTCTTATAAATATTATACACAAGACCAATTGTGTTTTATATTCTTGGTCTCCTTGGTCCTCGTGTTTCTGGGAAATAGGGTAGGGGTCAGTAAGGCTATGGAGGGCACTGGGGGTTCTCCTGTCTGCTTGCCTGCCTGAGAGTGGGGACTGAGAAAGACCCTCTACCCCCACCCTACCTCCTGCCTCTCAGATCAGCCAGTGGCATGCTCAGACCCAGCTCTGGGCCCGGGCCAAGTTCAGCACAGACCTGCTTTCTCACGGGGTGAGGTGGGGAGGAATTAATGAGGCCCCAGGAAGTGGGACAGAGAGAAGCCTGCGGAAGGAGGCAACGTGAGGTGCATTCCCAGCTGCTCCAAAGAGGGTCTGAGCTGGGGGCAGCTGAGCCTTGCAGAACCCTCAAGAAAGGGCCCCTGCAACCCACCAGCTCCTAGGCTGCTTGTCAACCCTTTGTCAATGCCTTGGAGCTGGAGACAAAAACCCAGGGATCCTTTGCCTTGCAGGACTGTTCTTTTTATTGACAATAAACACCTCTATGAATAAAGGTAGACTAGTGAGTGAGTGTCTTTGGAATTGAGATAGCCGGTCCAGAGTGTCTAAGGGAGGGTGAAGTCCGAGCAAGGCAAGGCAGGGACTTCAAGGAGGCAGGGCAGTTCCAGGTATCCTGGCCCAAGTGGGACTGGGAGGCTGCCCATTGCAGCTTGCAGGCCTGAATCAGCAAAGCTGAGGATAAAACTGCCTAGGCCTTGGCACCAAACCCTCATTAGGAAAGACCCTGCACTGGGCTATGCCACCAGCGAAAGGACAGCAAGAAAAATCCAGTTTGAACTTGAAAGGCAACTGCCAGCTTGGGAAAGCTGTGAAAAAAGAACTTCTTCAAGCTGGTGGCTGTTTGGCCCACAGCTGTGCCAGCTAGACAGCGGGGGGGTGGGGGGGGGCATCCTGAGTCCGAGTCCCATCGGTCCCAGGTGCCTGTGACTTCAACCAGGAGCCCCATAGCCACAAGACACATCTGGACACTGATCTAGTGGCCGATGCAACCTAAAAGGTACACTGTCAGGAGGGAATGTCCCCTGGGAGTCACCGGCCTCTTCTTCATTAGATGGAGCGAGTGCACAGTCTTGCCCAGAGTGCCTGGCTCATCAGGAGATGGGGATAATCCAGGGAAGAGTCTTATCCTGTGGACAGATCTTTAGAACCTTTTTACATCCTCTATGCAAAGAAGGATGCGGGACAACCGGGACGTCAGCCAAGACTGCAGGCGTCTCAGTCCAGATGTGATAACAGTAGCCCCCATACAGAGCCAGGACCCCTGCCCCAGAGCTCTTGTCTGCATTTACAGCTTGACCATGGGTGGCAGGCTCCAGTAGGAACAGTATGTACCCGCGTGACTGTGAAACAAGTACCTCTGGCACTGGTGCCAAGTCCAGCGACATGTGATTTAGCCTCCATAAGGATGGGTCCACAGCCCTTTGGATATCATTAGGGATTATTATGTGTTTTAAATAACTTCCTAGTTTTTTTTTTTTCCTTCCTTATGCTTTTGAGGTGGAGGTGGGTGGGATGTTCTATACTTGGAAGCTCAGTGGTAGAGTACCTGCCTAGCATGTATAAGGCCCTGAGTTCAACTTACAGCAACACGCACATACACACATCCTCAGAGGCTCTGGAAAATGTTGTTTGATTTGAAATATTGATGTCGGAATGCCCCAAAAGTCCAGCACATGTGTCACCCATTTTTTTCCTTCACTCTTTCGTTTTCTGATGAGGTAGGGAAGACCTTACCATGTAGCTCAAGGTAGACTCGAACCCCAGCCCATGCCCTGAGAGGTAGGATTACAGGTGTGTGCCACTGTCCCTGACCCTCATTGCTTGTCCTTGTTTTCTAATGCCTGCTTGTCACAGAAATAAAACAACACACTTAGCGCTCTGGAGGCGAGGGGCAGGAAGACTCCAAGTCTGAGGTGGCCAACCTGGTCTTTATGGTCAGACCAACAAGATAACTGACCAGGAAAATCTATCGGTCCCTCCCTGGCCAGCAGCCGGCCTTCCCCACATCTCCTCACCCATGTGTACATTCTCCTGTCACCTGAAAAATGATTCGCCCGTTCATTCTCCAAGGTTTTGCTTTGTTGTGGCCTTATAAGTTAGGTAAATGCCCTACGATAAAGCTGCAGCTCCAGTCCCATTTTAGGGGAGGGTGCTGGGGATCATATCCGGAGACTCACACATGGCAGGCAAAGGGCCTACTACCAAGTTACATCACAGTCATCCCAAAAATATTTCTGATGCCAACCACTCTTAAATAACAGTGAACATGGCTGGGTGATGGTGGCGCACACCTTTAATCCCAGCACTCGGGAGGCAGAGGCAGGCGGATCGCTGTGAGTTTGAGGCCAGCCTGGTCTACAAAGTGAGTCCAGGACAGCCAAGGCTACCCAGAAGAAACCCTGTCTCGAAAAACCAAAAAATAAAATAACAGTGAACATGGATGGAGGCACCTTGAGAGCAGAGGCATCAATCATGACTACAAAGTTATCACACTTGTTAGAGATACTTAGTGCCAGCCAGGCATAGTGGAGCACATTATAGTCCCAGCATTCAGGAGGCAGTAGCAGGTGGGTCTTTGTGAGTTCAGGGCCAGCCTGACCTATAAGACGAGTTCCAGGACAGCCGGGGCTACACAGAGAAACCTGTGCCAGGGGATGATGGGAGATTTCTCTAGTCAGCGGTACCAGGCAGGGCATATGAGGGACAGCCAGGAAGTCACTGAGGCTGGGTCTGCGTGAAGCAGAGAAAAGCAGGAGAGAGTACTCTGGGCCCTGTCAGCCACCACAGGATGTTTGCATTTTTGCAGCGTGAGAAACAATGCCAGGCCCTGAAATGAAAGGGGAGTAAGATCTAAAAAACTAAGGGTTTTTAAGTTTTGTTTGTTTGTTTTACCTTTTGTTTTGTTTTGTGGTTTGGGTTATTTATTTTCTTAAAACAGACAATACTGTTTTTTTTTTTTTAAGTAGTATTTATTTATACATTGAGTGCCCTATTTGCATGTGTGCCTGCATGACAAAAGAAGCCGTCAGATCCCATTATAAATGGTTGTGAGCCACCCTGTGGTTACTGGGAATTGAACTTAAGACCTCTGAAGGAGCAGCCAGTGCTCTTAACCAATGAGCTATCTTTCTGACCTCCCAGATAATACTTTTTTCCAGATAATACTTTTTATTTATCTATTTACTCTTTAAAAAAAAAAAGATTTATTTATTATTGCATATACAGTGCTCTGCCTACATGTATACATGCAGGCCAGAAGAGGGCACCAGATCACATTATAGATGGTTGTGAGCCACCATATGGTTGCTGGGAATTGAACTCAGGACCTCTGGATGAACAGTCAGCGCTCTTAACCTCTGACCCCTATTTACTTTCAATGTACATGAGTGTTTTGTCTGCCTGTGAAAATGTATACCATGTGCACGTCTGGTGCTTGAGGTCAGAAGAGGGTATCAGATCCCCTGGGACTGGAGTTAACAGATGGTTGTGAGCCACTATGTGGATACTAAGAATGAAACCCAACAACCAGTGCTCTTAACCATTGAGCCATCTCTTCAGCCCGGGCACCCCTCCCCCCACCCACCCCATCCCCACCCCATACCCCCTCAGCCTTTTGAGACAAGGTCTTGATATGTAGCCTTGACTGGAATGCCCTCTGTGGACAAGCTGGCCTTGACTCATATCGGTCCACCTGCCTCTGCCTATCCAGTGCTAGGATTAAAGGATGCACTTTTTTTCTTTCAGCTAGTAAGTCTAAGTGTTATATAGATTGCTCTAGTTGCTAAACTGAGAGATGGCTCAGAGGTTTAGCAGTCTGTACTGCTGTTCTAGAGGACCCAGGTTTGAATCCTAGCATCTACAACGGGGCTCACAACAACCTCAAACTCTAGCCCCATGGGTTTCTGAAGCCTCTGCCCTTCATGGGCACTTGTATTCATGTGTTCATACACATTTTGTTTTTAAGTTTAAAAAAACAAAATGAAAGCCGGGCGTGGTGGCGCATGCCTTTAATCCCAGCACTCGGAAGGCAGAGGCAGGCGGATCGTTGTGAGTTTGAGGCCAGCCTGGTCTACAAAATGAGTCCAGGATGGCCAAGGCTACACAGAGAAAATCTGTCTCGAAAAACCAAAAAAAAAAAAAAAAAAAAAAACCCGAAATGAAGCTTGTTGTGGTGGTGCACGCCTTTAGTCCCCAAACTTGAGAGGCAGAGGCAGGCAGATCTCTGTGAGTTTGAGGCCAGCCTGGTCTACAAAGAGAGTCCAGGACAGCCAAGGCTACACAGAGAAACCCTGTTTCAAAAAACTAAAAAACAAAAACCAACAACAACAAAACCCATACACACACATACACACACACACAAAAAAAAACCCCACAAAATAAAACAAAAACCCACTAAAATAAATAAAAACTATGGAAGCCAGATGAGCCCAGTGCAATAAGGAGCACGTGGGAAGACTCTAGGGGGCGCATGGAAGGGTCTACCTTGACCCCAGTGTGAAGTGTAGGCAAATGACTTTCTTTCAGACAAGTAGCAGCAATACTTGACTGCAAGTGGGTGACTTAGGAAGAACAGCCCTGAAGGAAAACATGAAAGAAGAAAACTGCTTCCAGTGAGCTGGAGAAGGATCAGCAGCTGAGAGCGCTTGCTGCTCTTCAGGAGGACCTGAGTTCATGCTCGACATCCACAGGGCAGCTCACAACTGTCTATAACTCCAGTTCATGGCAGGCAAAACACCAACACATATTAAATTAAAATAATAATAATAACACTTACTGCTCTTCCAGAAGACCTTGGCTTGGTTCCTAGCACCTACACCTGGTGTCACCTACAGCCACTTGAAACTCTGCTTGCAGGCATCTGACACACCTTCTTCTGACCTCCATAGGAACTTGCACAAACAACACACACACACACACACACACACACACACACACACACAGATGCATATATACACATAAAAATAAATTTCTAAAAAAAAGAGAGAAGGAAAAGAAAAAAGGAAAGAAACCTGCTTTCAAAGTCTCCTAAGGGCTAGGTGAGGCAGTACAAGCCTGTAATCCTAATATGCAGGAGGCAGGAGAGTAGCCACAAGTTCAAGGCCAGATTAGTCTACATCGGAAGTCCTAGGCAAGCCAGGCCTAGCTACACAGAGGCACTTTCCCAACCAAACAAAACAAAGGCAGCAACGCCAAGCACACAAACAACATCAAGTGCATGCAGGGACAGCCTGCTCAGCCTGAGCCTTGAGCCCTGAGCCTCCAAATTTACAGCTGACGGCCTCTGCTGACCTCTGGTGGTCAATAGCAAGAGTCTGGGTTGCGAGGGAACCCAAATACTACCAGAGGAAGAAGCAGGCAGAAAAGAGCAGAAGGGCTTAGATTTCCACCAGGGTATAGTGGGCAGGTGAATACCACAGGGATCCAGTCTGGGCCCCACTTGCTACCTGACCAGAGTGGACTTTTCTCACTGCTCTATCTCCCAGATGCTGGGATCACACACATAGAGAGTTATGTCCAGTCTACATAGCGCCAGGAATGGGACCAGGACTTTGTGCGTGCTAGAAAGCACTCTACCAACTTAGAAATTCAGCTCTATTCCCAACCAATATACCCAGACCACCTCCCTCCCTTGCTGGAGACAGAACCCAGGGCTGTGCACACGGCAAGGTGTTGAGCTACCCAACTACTTTTCCCAGTCCTGCTGACTCTACTAACGGTTCTCAGAGGCCCTTCAGGAATTTCTCAGCTTCTCTCCTTTTCCCACCCATGATTTCAGGGTCAGACTACACGGTGCATTCCAGCTCTCACAGTGCACATCTTGGGCTGGGCACAGTCACTGACACTGAGCCTCCTCGCCCTTCAGGGAGCAGGGAAGATGTCTACACGAGTCACTTTCTAATCTCCAGTCTCAGCTGTGACGTGAAAACAGAAGAGGGAGGGAGGGTCCTGAACAGAGCGTATGAAATGCCAGGAAAGACAGTTGTCCCTGGAGGCGTTCTAAGGACCAGCTGATAATGGCTACAAAGGAAGAGCGCTTGGATGGATGGATTCTGGTGCTGGACAAGAGATGAGCAACAGGGAACTGCAGGGGGCGCGGAGCAAGCAAGAAGATGCCAAACAAGGGCTGGTCTGTGGAACCAACCTTCGACGGCCACGTACTGACGCTTCCGCGGAGGCGAGACTAGAGCCCAAAGCAGGAGACAAGAAGACCTGGAAGGCGGCGGCAGCCACAATTGGTGGCCCAAGGCCAGGGGAGGATTAGAGAGAGGAAGAGGAAGGAGCCTAGTCCGCCACGGTTCCTGAGCCTCGTGCGCTCTGAGCCCGCCAGGGGGCGCCGCTCCTCCGTGGAGGAGGCCTCTGTGGCCGTAGAAACCGCGCGCTCAGGCTTGGAGATCCCGGAAGAGGCGGGACACTCTCCGAGAGACCACTTCCGGCTTCAACTGTACCGGAGCTAGATTTTGTAGGGATTCCATCAAAGAATTTAGAAGGTGATGTCGGGAACTGACGAGGACTATGATGCAGAGTCTGAAGACAGGGTGCTCTCTCACCGCGCAGTTCTAAGATTCTGAGCAGCCCCCAGTTTTTTACCTTGTGAAGGACTCCTGTGGACTCTGTGAAGTCTGTCACTCACTCACGCTGGCAGGAAGATTTCCTGTAGATGGAGGGGCGCAGAAAGGTGAAGAAACCATTATGGGGACCTTAGGGGTGTGCTTGGGCCAGGTAGATGGCTCAGTGGGTAAAAAGGCCCTTGGGTGCAAACCTGATATCTGAGTCAATCTCCTGAAACATACTTAAACGGTGGAAGGCGAGAACTGACTCCACAAAATTGCCTTTTGTTCTCCACACGTGTGCCCCAACACACACACACACACACACACACACACACACACACACACACACACACACACACCTACAATGACCGGATCTCACCATGTTAGCCCCTGCTGGCCTGGAACTCACTATGTAGACCAGGCTGGCCTCAACCTGACAGAGATCAGCCTGCTTTTGCCTCCTGAATGCAGGAACTAAAGGCAAGAGCCACTATGCCTGGCCTAAAAAGTTTTTTCTTTATATGATGAGCTGCCTCTATTTGGAGAAAAGGCTAAGCCCTGGGGGAAGGCTAAAAGGAGACCAACCAGTCCCTTAATGTATTTGTATAATACACATACCTAAGATCTCTTCTCCTAAGAGACAAGGGACGATCCTGCGGGACAGGCCTCACAATAGCACCCTCACATGATGGCTATGACTATGACTACTCCTTGCCTTTCCTCTAGTCCTTAGGCTATATTTCTCACAGAAGCCAGAGGGATCTTTAAAATACCAGCTCTTGGGGCTGGAGAGATGGCTCAGCAGCTTAGAGCACTTGATGCTCATGCAGAGGCCAGAGTTCAGTTCCCAGCACCCACCACTGCCGCCCCGGTTCCAAGGGATTTGACACCATCTCATCTTCAGATACATGGAATACACACGTGTGTAGGCAAACAGTCACATAAATAATCCCTTTTTGTTGCTGTTGTTGTTTTTTTAGCTGGATCTCATTATGTAGCTCAGGCTGTCCTGGAACCTTTTTTGTAGAGCAGGCTGGACTCAAACTCAGAAATCCACGCCTCTGCCTCCCAAGTGCCGGGATTAAAGGCTTGTGCCACCCTCACGCCTTTAATCCCAGCACTTGGGAGGCAGAGGCAGGCAGATGGATGTCTGTGAGTTTGAGGCCAGCCTAGTCTACAAAGTGAGTCCAGGACAGCCAGGACTACAAAAACAAACAAACAAACAAAAAAACTTTTAAAATGTAATGTCAGATCTTGTCATTCTGTCTAATGTGTTTAGAACATGGAATACAGTTTGACATTTTTTTCCCCCCCAGACAGGGTTACACTGTTTAGCCCTGCCTGTCCTGGAACTCTGTAGACCAGGCTGGCATTGAACTCACAGAGATCCACCTGCCTCTGCCTCCCAAGTGGTGGGATTAAAGGCATGTGCCACCATGCCGGCTTCCAGCCCTCCCCTCACCCCCTTTTTTTCCTATTGCTAAGAATCATAGGTTTCATTTGGGAGGCAGAGGCAGGCAGATTGCTATGAGTTCGAGGCCAGCCTGGTGTACAAAGTGAGTCTAAGACAGCCAAGGCGACACAGATAAACCCTGTCTTGAAAAAAAAAAAAAAAAAAAAGAAAAAAGAAACATTCATAGGTTTGACTCTTTCTTGCCCTTGGCCTTTTATGATCTGATCTCCTCCTTTCTGATGCTAGTTTACACCCTGGCCTACTGTGATGACACATGCTGGTCCTCATCTTAGGGCCTTTTTACTGGCTGATGTCTTCTCAGAGGAGGCTGGTACCCCAGCAGCCTGTGTGGCTCCTCACCAGGCTCCTCTCACCTGTCTGATTCACTTTGGTTGCAGTGTTTTGCTCCCTACAGGATAGTGCAATGGGCAGGTGCTTTCCTGCCCCCGTGACCAGCTTTCCTCCCACACCAAGCTCCCCTCCCTTTCCTACCTCTACAGAAAGCTCTCATGCCCACACGGCAGGGTGCACCCTGCTTGACTGCAGCTGTTACATCACCTTCATTAGAGCTGTTTTTGCCTCTTCATTAAATTAAATTCCAGGAAGCAGTGCTAATGACAGCACTAACGAGTCACGGGAGAGGCTAACAGCCCCAGCCTTCGGACATGGTGGAGAGGGGGACTTGACAACAACCTGAGCAAAGCAGTGGCTCCTGGGATAAGGTTGATTATCATTTCCTGGGCCCTGCGAGGACCCTGGGCTTCCCCCGGGAGGGAGGTCGCCTTCTGAGGCTGTGTATTGGGCTGGTACTGTGAAAGACTGGGCCATGAGCCAGGTGTGGTGGCACACACCTTTAATCCCAGCACTCGGGAGGCAGAGGCAGGTGGATCTCTGTGAGTTCAAGGCCAGCCTGGTCTACAAAGTGAGTCCAGGACAACCAGGGCTACACAGAGAAACCCTGTCTCAAAAAAACAAAAAACAAAACAAAACAAAAAAACACTGGGCCATGAGCTCTCCAAGCACTAGGAGAAGGGAGGCTCAGTCATTGGCCCTAAAGCCCTGAGTGCCCTCTGGTTCTATTGCAAGGTCCCAGGGCCATTCCTAATTTTATCAGAAGACCCACTGAATGCCAGGACAAGTAGGATTTACAAAGACAGACACGACTTGGGTCCCTCATCTGGAGATGCAGGGTGTCCTTCCTCCTCAGTGATATATCTCACGATGTTATCCTTACCAACCAGGCTCTCTTCTGGTCCAGGAACAGCCACCTCCCTCCGATGACCCTCACTACTTTTGTGTTTGCTATTGGCTGATCCTGTCCCCCTCCTCTGCTTGCTTGTCACAGAATGGGTCCCTTTCCACCACACAGAGGTCCCTTCCTCAAGCTGGTAACCCTGCACATATCTCGCTGGAATGCTTGTGTTAGCTTACTCCTGCAGGTTCATTTCCCTGGCTGCCCTGAAGGTGGGGTCCACCTGTCTTCCCTGTCCAAGGGTTCTCAGCCCCTCCACGGTCAGTCGGTTCCCAGTGCTGGAGCAGATGTGTAGGAAGGGGAAAACTTGTGGTCTAGGCCCCCAGGCTCGGTCTGTTCCTTTTGGGAGAAAAGCCCCCTGGCAGGGACTGCGAAGACACAGGAAGAGAGCCCACTGCAATCTCAGAATCACTGCTGGGCCAAGAAGCACAAAGGGGGAAGTTCAGGGGACAGACCAGGAGGTGGAGTTTGGTTCAGACTCTTCAGACTCGGGGTGGGGAGTGGGGGTGGGGGTGGCCACAGGACAGGGGCTGTGGCCACTGAGATCCTCAAAAGGAAGTTGCCAAGGCCATGTCTCCAAGGTAGTGATTTGGTGGTCACAGGTCTTTGTCTGGGGACTCCCTACCACCTAATCTCTATGGAGGTGGGGTACTCAGGATCTTGGACTCTAGACCTCCCTCAGAGTCCAGGGCAGCAGACACACCCGTTCTGAAACTGCCTTTGGGGAAGTGCTAGCAGCTTCCTCTTCCTGGTGCCTGTAGGCTGGGGTGTCACAGCCCACTGAAGGGGTCTCTGTTCCTCACACTGTCAGGACTGTGACTTGACAGGAACTCGGGACAAGCTGGACACGCTCTGTGGCCTGTGGTGAGCCACAAGGCTGTTCTGGCTCTTGGGGATGAGACAGCAGTCCCTCCAGCAGTCCCTCCAGCAGTCCATCTGGGGTGTCACTCTCACTGCTGGATGTCAGTCACCCCACTTGTGTTATGGTCAAGTCTAGGTGGTGCTGGGCTCTCTGGGCCAGCAGCAATTGGGGTTTCCTCTGGTGCTTAAGACTGCTAAGCTACCCTCTTTCCCTCCCAAAGCACTCCTGGTTTCCTGAGTGTGGAGGAAACCAGGCCTTCCTCTGCTGTCTCTCATGGCTACTGGACAGAGGCAGGCTCATCCTGGTCCTCAGCGTACTGAGTTATAAACAAGGGGTTTATCTTACTATAATCCTTAGTTTTTCTCCCAAGCCTCACTCTTCCGTCCTACTTTTCACTTTTACACATGTGGTTCCTCTCTCTCTCTCTCTCCCTTCTCCTTTAAACATTTTCAATTTTATTTATTTTTTTAAGATTTGTTTATTTTGGTTTTTGGTTATGAGTGTTTTGCCTGCAGGTATATTTGGGTACCATTATGTGCAGTGCCTAAGGGGGTCAGAAGAGGATGTAAGATCCCCTGGAGTTAAGATGGTTGTGAGCCACCATGTGGGTGCTGAAAATCAAACCAGGCTGTCCTGGAACTCACTGTGTATGTAGACCAAGCTGGCTGGCTTCAAACTCACAGAGATCTGTCTGCCTCTGCCTGCCTCCCAAGTGCTGAGATTAAAGGTGCGTGCAACTATCTGGCTTGCAGCCCGTGCTGCTAACTGCTGAGCCACCTCTGTGGCTTACCATGCATCTTCCTGTAATGTTCCTCTTACTGTTCTTCTACTTTAAGCACTCAGGAGATCTCTTCCACATAGAAAGTTTTCTGGACTTCCTAGGCAACTTAGCTTTTCCCTTCTCTCTGTGTACTATTAGGACAGTTTCTTTTTCTTATCGTTGGGGGAGAGTCTGAGACAGGATACCCACTATATAGGCCAGGCCAGGCTCAGGTTTATGAGCTAAGGATGACCTTAAACTTTGGATACTCCAGCTTCCACTGTGCATTGCTGGGATTACAGGTTTGGGCACCATAGCCAACCTATGGTGAGTATTTTTAAAATTTATTTATTTATTAATTATACAGTGTTTTGCCTGCACACCAGAAAAGGGCACTAGATCTCATTGTAGATGGTTGTGAGCCACCATGTGGTTGCCGGGAATTGAATTCAGGACCTTTGGAAGAACTGGCAGTGCTTTTAACCTCTGAGCCGTCTCTCCAGCCCCTACGGTGAGTATTTTTACAGTGGTCTACACTCATCTAAAAGATAAGGACATCCCAAGTAGGGTAGAGTATATTTGGGAAAAAAAATTTTTTTTTTTTTTTTTTGGTTTTTCGAGACAGGGTTTCTCTGTGTAGCCTTGGCCATCCTGGACTCACTTTGTAGACCAGGCTGGCCTCGAACTCACAGAGATCTGCCTGCCTCTGCCTCCCGAGTGCTGGGATTAAAGGCGTGCGCCACCACGCCTGGCTATATTTGGGAAAATTTACTAATTTAATTTGACAGATATCTGCCTGCCGCTCATACATGACCTGGAAACATGGAACCTGGGTTGGTGAGATGTACCGCCAGAGAGACTTGTTCCATAGGAGATAAAAATACTTGGGGATGGTGGTGATTAATGAAATAGAGGATGAAGCTGGGCGTGGTGGCACACGCCTTTAATCCCAGCACTCGGGAGGCAGAGGCAGGCGGATCGCTGTGAGTTCAAGGCCAGCCTGGTCTACAAAGCGAGTCCAGGACAGCCAAGACTACACAGAGAAACCCTGTCTCAAAAAACCAAAAAAAAAAAAGAAAGAAAAAAGAAATAGAGGATGAAATGGCACAGTAAGGCGAGATGGAGTGGAGTCATGCTGGCTCAGTCCCGTAGTCTCAGCTCTCTGGAAGCAGTAAGATTGCTACAAGCTTAAGGTCAGCCTGATTTACTAAATAATTTATTGTTGTTGTTATTATCAGTCTTTGTTTGTTTGCTTTATTTGTTTGTTTCTTTTTATTTTATTTTTTATTTTTTGGTTTTTTGACAAAGGGTCTATGTAGCCTTGGCTTTCCTAGACTCACTTTGTAGACTAGGCTGGCCTTGAACTCACGGAGATCTGCCTGTCTCTGCATCCCGAGTGCTAGGATTAAAGCCATGCGCCATCAAATCTGGCTTTCTTTGTTTTTTGAGATGGGGTTTCTCTCAGTAACAGGCCTGGCTGTCCTGGAACTTACTATGTAGATCAGGCTGGCCTTGAACTTAGAGATCTGCTTGCCTCTGTCTCCCAAGTGCTGGGACTAAAGACGAGTGCCATTATACCCAGCTAGATCAGCCTGATTGACAGAGTTTAAAGTTATCCTTTGACTGAACACAGCCTCTATAGAATCTTATAAGCATTACTATTTTCACAGTTTACCTACATTGAAGTGTTCTGTGTGCCACGCGCATCCTGAACTTTTTACCTATTTCCTCCCTTGGTCCTGTGCATTGGGTGTAAACAGACCCACTTTATAGGTAAGCAAGGCAGGAAGTAGAAACCATCTGACACTTGTTCAAAGTAAGACACCAAACGTTTCCCAGAGTCTTTTCAAGCAACAACTGCTCTATCTCTAGCAAAACTTGCTTGCTTGTTTGAGACCAAGCCTATGTAGCCCTGACTGATTTAAAACTCACTTGGTAGACCAGGTTGGCCTTGAACTCACAGAGCTCTACCTGCCTCTGCCTCCTCGGCGCTGGGACTGAAGGGTGTCCACTGCCACTTCTCAAACTTCTGTGAAGTTTCAGTCAGTGTTTTGCAATCTTTCTTTCTCCTCAGGGAGACGGAGGGGGTTTGTAAAAGGGGAGTGGTGGTGTGCTTTCCTTCAGTCACCTTGCTGGCTGCCCTGTGGGAGAAACACTGGGGAAGCAGCAGGGGGCGGGGGAGGATGTCTTCCTAGGACGGAGGCAATGGGGATGGAGGACAGACAGAATTTAAGGAGGAATTAAGGAGAGGCTAACAGTGTCTATATTTGGTGGACGTGAAGGGTCCTGGCTCTGGCTAGTAGCAGGGACCATAAAGTGACTGACTGCCCGGGAACAGGTATCAGCTGGGTGGGATATACCCAGTTCTGAGCCACATGGGTCTGAGGAAGTCTGAGGTATTTGGGAGAGGTTCAAACATGGGGCTGACAATCAGGAAGAAATCAGATAACCATGCGAGTAGTTCTGAATTGATGGAAAGGGAGGGTTAGTGACTGGAGTGGCAGGCAAGCAGAGGGCTGGCCCTGGCCCTGGCCCTGGCCCAGGGGCACTCACATGGAAATGAGGAAAAAGCAGCCAAGGGTTTGGGGGTAGGAGCTGCCAGACTCCCTAGGAAGAATATGGGGCTGGAAAAGAAAGGTGGCTGCTGGGAAGCATGCAAGGGCTGCAGGGTCTAGCCGAGGCTTGGAGAAGACTGCGACTTTATTGCTCCACCTCCATAGACTGGGGTCTGTGTGCTGCCCACCTCTCTAGAGTGGGGCCTCCAAGGGGCTGACAGGTTTGCTTGTTGCCTGGCAACTGAGAGAGCTGTTGGCTGTTGCTAGGAGCAAGCTAGGGAGGCCAGAGGAGCAAAGCTCTGTAGCACAGGGCGGGGCAGCGGGGAAGGGGCTGGTTCGGAGAGAGAGGAGAGAGATTTGTCTGTAGTCTGTGTGTAGTAGAGCACGCTCAGTCTGCCCGTATTCAGGTGTGTTCTGTGGATCCCGCATGTTGGAGGTAAGTCCCACAGTGGATACACAGAGCATATCTCTGTCTATAGGTAGCACTATATGTCCTCATCGTATTTAGTGCATGGCCAAGGCAGGGCCTGCTTTGGATTTAGGCAGAAAGACCCCTGAGGGAACCATGGGATGATTACAGGCTCCTCAACAAGGAAGACATTCTGACGATTGTGCCGGACACTGCAGAGAGATCAGGCAGCTTGAGGGGTGGGAGTTGGAACAGGTTGTTCCTCCGGGTAGAGCTGTACTGGTGGGGCGCAGGGACAAACTCTTACCGGCACACTCCCTCTCTGGCTTTAGTCTGTGGCCACTCAGAACACCTTACTGCATAATGCGTGGGGGAAAAAACCACTTCAAATGTTCAACCAAAGTTGGAGGCCGCTCTTGAAAGCAGATCAGAAAGCCGGGTGTGGTGGTGCACGCCTTTAATCCCAGCACTTGGGAGGCAGAGGCAGGCGGATCGCTGTGAGTTCGAGGCCAGCCTGGTCTACAAAGTGAGTCCAGGATGGCCAAGGCTACACAGAGAAACCCTGTCTTGAAAAACAAAACAAAACAAAAAAATCAGAAAGATTTGAAGACTCTGCTTCCTCCTTTGCCCAGCCATACGATTGCAGCCTAGAAGAGACACGGGATTGAAGAAGTCTCTAGAGGCTGACTAAGGAAAGAAGGGACAAATTTTAAGATCATGGCAACGTTTTCCCCCCATAAGCCCATTGGCAGCTTTCTCTTCTATTTCTCCTGCTAGAGTCTAGTGTTACTGGTACCCAGCTGAATCCCCAATCACTGCCTGAAGGAGAATTCTTCTCAACCTATCAGGCAAAGGACTAAGTTTAGATGACAGGAGGAGATAGTCCCGGCGGCAAAGGTGTAAAGGCAGCAACCAACAACCTAGACAGAGGGGAAAACTGTTTCAAAGAAAGCCGAGGTCCAGAAAGACATCGTTCGCCCTCCGCAGAGTTTAGCAGATCCCCAAACAAGTTTATAGGTTCACTTTTAGCCAGGGAAGAAGACACACCTCCTCCATCTTACTCAATATTCACAAAAGCTCAGAGTCTTGGTTTCTGTTGGCCTGTGGCTAGGGCAGCTAGTCCCGACCCTTGGGCTACCAGATCAACTGGTCCTACAGTCCAGAAACAGAGCCTCAGGCTCTCAGCACCCAATCGGAGTCGAGCTCCTCCTGCAGCCCGCCCAGAGCCCTGAGCCTGTGTTAGCCCTAGCCCTAATGTCTGCCTTAGCTGCGGCCCGGTTTTCAGCCGGCGCCCAAAGCCTGGACTGAGCCTAACTTCTCCCTTCGCTCCTCCCTCCAACCAATCACCATCCCCAAATTTCCCTTGGCCCCGCCTCAAAACCCGCCCCGGCCCAGTCGCGGGCTCGGTTCGCCCGGGCCCCACCCCTGGCCCGCCCCGCCGTCGGTGCGCGACCGCCGGGAAGGCGCCTCCCGCAGTCGCTCGGAACTGCGGACCTGAGAGCTTCCCGCAGAGGGCCGGCGGTGGGAGCGGAGTGGGTCGGGCGGGGCCGAGCCGGGCCGTGGGCCGTGTGGGGGCCAGGCCGGGCCGGCGGACGGCAGGATGGGCTGCACCGTGAGCGCCGAGGACAAGGCGGCAGCCGAGCGCTCTAAGATGATCGATAAGAACCTGCGGGAGGACGGCGAGAAGGCGGCGCGGGAGGTGAAGTTGCTTCTGCTAGGTGAGGCAGCGCCCGGTTCTGGGACCTTTGACTCTCAGCGTTGATTCCCAGGCTAGGACCCTGAAACCACCCAGCCTGGTTTGGACCCTACACCTGCGCTAAAAAAAAACCCCTAGGACCCACCTTTTAAGATTGGGAACTCTGGATTAGTCTAGATTTATAATCCTAGTCCAGACTCTAGTTCAGACCCTCAACTCATTCCCGGTCCCAGACCCACCCCCCACCCCCAACCAGAAACCAAGCCCTGCATGACTAACCTCCCCCTTGCTATCCAGTCTCAGAGAACTCAGACCCTCTCGTGGGTCTCCACACTTTCTAAAGCTTTACTTAAACCTTCAGGATTCTACTGGTTCCAACCTTCAAGCCCCCACCTGTTCTGTTTCTGTTGGCATGAGCATTCCTTGGGACCCCTGTCGAGCCCCAACCCACCTCCCTCTTTCTCCTATCCTCGGGCTGCGTTCCCTACCCTCCACCTGTGCACTCTGAGCCCTTCAGAGCCCCTCAAGTCCTCTGTAGCGTGAGTCCCTGTTAGAACCTCTATTCCAGCTCACCAGAGCTTTCTCTCTGCAGGTGTCAACCCCCAAGTCATCTGCCCGTCTTTTTTTTTTCTCCCCCCCCCCTTTGATCTGCCCGTCTTTTAAGTCCTATCTCACACTTGATTCTTCGCCCTCCTGCTCCATAGGCTAGGAGGAGGGGGAGCCAGGGGCTGGAGTTGGCGTAGCTGAGTCGGGCAGACCCTGTCCAAGAGGCTGCACTGAAGCCCTGCAAAAGTCACATCGGGGAAGAGGAGGGCCAGGCCTCAAGCATCTGTGGGAAGTTCCATTCCCTGGGAATGTGTGTCTCCTAGATTCCAAGGCTTGCCTGGGCCACGGCCAGGGGAGCCTGGGCAATAGGGGATGAGGAGCATGGAGGAGTTAGGGTTGTAGCCACTTCCAAGGCCAGGGAAGATGGTGGCTGCTGGGATGGGGGCGGTGGTGGAAGTGGAAGTAGTGAGACAACCGACATATTGCTGCCCTTGTGTGGCTGTAGAGATCTGCTGGCGGGTGCTGGGGTTCTCATACCCAGGGCTGAAAGGCCTAGTTTATCTCCTAGGATACTGAGTGGACCTGTTGGTTCCCAAAGGAGCCCTGTGACGCGGAGTAAGTGGTTAAGCTGAATGAGGGGCTAGTAGGAATCAGCTGCCTGTAGCCCCGTGCGCTTTCAAGCATCCCAGCTTGAAAGCAAAAGGCAGTGGGCCTGATGGTTGTGTCCAGTCTCTCAGTGGGAGTTAGAGTGGTTTCTTGTAGAAGCCTGATTTGGGAAGATGGGGGTCCTCTGGTTTGTAGGGAGGAAGGCCTTAGCAGTAGCAACAGCAGCAGCGGCAGCAGCAGCAGCGTAGCAGCGTAATCGGCTGGATAGTAAGTGGGGGGGTGTGGCCCCTCAGCCCCAGGGCCGCCTTGGGGCTTGCGAGCTATGTAAAGCCAGGCCCTTTTTTTTTTTTTTTTTTTTGCCTCGGCCTGTGGCCGAGAAACAACATGTATGTCTTTATGGATCCATCTGTTGACTGTCCCGGCGGACCCGGCCTGGGGGCACAGCCCCGGAGGTTTCAAAATGGCATCCGTTCCACTGCTGCCTCGGGGAGGAAGAGAAGGGGCGGGAAGGGGCGGCGGCCCAGCCTCCTGGGCTGCTTTGCGTTGGGCGCTTGCCTCTTCCTGTCTCTGCTGCGAGTGCGGCAAGCAGTGAGTGGGTGTCGACGCGGCGGCGGAATGTCCGTTGCTGCTGGGCCCAGGGAGGGCACTTCCGGGACCGCTACGTCCCAGTGCCCAGCCTGCAGCCCCCCATTAGCCTCTCCCAGGTTTATTGCAGTTAACTGTGGTAGCTAAGGAGATGTGGGTCTGGACCAGAGAGCCAGGAGAAGGGGGTTTGCACAGGACTCCCGGCCTGTTCTGTAACGTAAGGCTTCCTCTATCCTGGCCAGGCTTGGCCCTTGGAGCCCAGCTCAGCTTTTGGCTGGGCTAGGAGGGACCTGGTACCCCTTTGTACACTAGGCCGGCAGCAGCCAGTGGTATAGGGTCTGGCTTAGCACTTTTCTCATGGAACGGTCTGGTCCCAGGATCCTGTCCCTCTGGCCTTTCCTTCCTCCAAAATGGAACTCCTGCTTGTGTCACTGGAGTACCACGTAAGACTCAGACCCCCGCAAAGGGTGTGCAGCCAAGGGCTGAGAGCTCTGCCTGAAGTGGACAGCCCAGTCTTGGTGATCAGTCTGTCATTGCTACCTGGGAAGGGGCCCCTGACTTGACTTATTCACTTCCTCATGAAGGAATAAGGTGACAGTGGGATCCCAGCTGTAGCAGGTTCAGAATTCTGGGTGCCAGTTGTGTGTAGCAGGAGACTCTGTCCAGGCAACGGGGACTTAGGCTGGGCAAGTGCCAATCTTCCCTCCCAGCCAGAGCCACGCCTGCTGCCCCACCCGTACCCTGTCTCCCTGCGTACCCTGTCTCCCTGCCAGCAGTTGGGCACAGTCACTGTCACCAGGGCAGAAGTGGTACACACTAGCAAGATAGTTTCCCGTGGCAGCTTGGTGTGGCAAGGAGAGAAGCTGATACTATTTTCACTGCAGGGGAACCCCTACAGCTCCCCAGTTCAACCTGACTGACTCTCTAGGCCCAGATGGGGCTCTGGTGACAGCCTGCACTGGACACACCAGGAGAAGCAGTGTCTGCTGTGGGCTTTATGAAGGCTCAGAGTATGGATGTCGCAGGACTTTGTATCTTGCGTATGTGATTGTTCTCCAATATTCCATTCTTGGGTCTCCTCCCAGAATCCTCCCTGAAGTCCCACCAAAGCTGATGCAGCACCTCTGCTCCCTGGCTTCTTGCTTTCCCCACTGGAACACAGTTTTGGCCCTTGAGGCAATAAGGCAAGGCTGAGTCCTTTGCATCATCCGTGTGTTGAGTGGAGGCTGTATTCGGTGAACTTCGTTTGGGGAATGTACTAAGTCACAGTTTGGCACACTGAGCAGGTGACAAGTGCTCAGTGGAAGACCAATGACCAAGATTGGTGGTGGTGGGGGGATGCTGAAAGAAAAGTTCTTGGGTCCTTCTTGGCCCTATCACGGGCTGTGCGGGGGCGGGGGACCTCCGGGACAGACCCCTTCCTGTCCATTGCAGAGCTCCTGCTGCCTAGCCTGCAGCCTCTCTCAGGGCACAACACACAGTAGGGACTATTTGTGAGAGGGTGGCTTTACAGTCTCGCTTCACCTGTTTTGGGATGGCAGAACTTCAGCCAGTGACAGTTTAAACAGCCAGAGAGCTGTTAGCACAGCCTGAGAGCACCTGGGCTCAGCCCTGAGCAGCGGGCTGTGTTAATGCAGGTACTGCTCAAAGCCAGGGCTGCAGTAATTTACAAAAGGGAAGGGGAGGGAGTTTTGTAGCCTGTGTCCTGTCTGCGTCTAGCAGAAGGCAAGGATACCGTATCCGTGTATATATTAAGTATGTGTGTAGACCGTGAAGCTCCTAAACATATCTTGGGACAGGACACATCCCTTGGGGGTGGGAGAGAATACATAATACATGCAAATGAGAGAAGGAAAATGTAACCCTGGCGTTGCCAGCTGGAGAGGCATGGGAGAGCTAGCCTGGGCTCCTGGCTGGCTAGGCGCTGGGAGGAATCTAACGAAGGGGCTTCCTCGAGGAGTACCCTAGGTATCTTGGAAAATAAACATCATTGGCCCGTGAGCTGGTTCATCATTGGTCAGTGCCAGGCAGTCGGGGCAAAGAGACCCAATTCACCAAGGGCACCGAGACTGGAGATGTGGCCTAGATTCCCAAGACTCTGCTGGATGTTTCCTGGCATGAGGCTGGAGGCTCACCCTGGCAGGACCACCCCCGCTCCAGGGGTCATGTAAATATAAGTAAGAATCCTAGGACTGGAGAGATGGCTCAGCGGTTAAAAGTGCTGATTGTTCTTTCAGAAGACCCAGGTTCAATTCCCAGCACCCATAAGGTAGCTCACAACTGTCTATGACTCCAGCTGGGGGAGGGGAGGGCAGAATCTTATCACCTCACACATACATGCAGGCAAAACACTAATGCACATAAAGCAAAACTTGGAAAAAAAAGTTAGAATTCTGGTTCCACTTTCTGCACTGTTTAGAAATCTACCTCAGGGGAAGCCTTGCCTAGAGAGCTGCGAGTCTTGTACAATTCAGGGCCTGTGGGTACAATGCACCAGAGCCTAGAGGTAAACAAACAGATAAGGGGTCCTCTGACAGCTGCCAGGGCACAGTATGGGGACCCTCCCGGAGAGTTCTCTTCCCGACCCCCAGGAAGCTCACAGCCAGTGGGCGGCCAAGGTTTGTGAAGAATAGAAGTGGGGTGGAGTGAGTGCCTGCCTGGTCGTGGGATTTAAGGCCTAATCTCTGGGGGCCTAGCCTTGGGGGTGTGGCACGGCTCTGCGAGCCAGGTGGGCTAGTGCACAGGCAGCCTCCCTCCCCTAACTCACTTCACCCCTGCTGGAGCTCATTAACACTTGAATGGGGGGCTGGTCCGCTTGGGCCTCCAAGTCTCTTCCCACCCCTCCCCCCAGGCTGGGCAAGGCTTTGTCTGCCCAGGCGGGCCTGGGCGAGCTCCCACGCTAGGGGAGGAGGGAGGGGGGGGGAGTCCAAGGCATTTCTAACCTCCTGTCTACATCTTAGCCTTGCCCGTCGCTGCAGTGCTTGTACAGCCAATGTGGAAAACTAAACCGTACGGCACGCTGGACAGGCATAGGAATCAGTAGAGACGAGGTATTTTAAGGGATGCTCTTCAACTATGGAGTGAGGACAGTTTAGCCAGGGGCATTCCTCCTGGGTGGACCGACTTTGAAGTGAGTCAAACAGGTGGTCAGTACTGAGAATGAGCTACTGCTGTGGCTGGAGGTGGCCAGCCAGCCGGCTGAGGGGCACAGGCTTCTACACAAGCCCTCACCTTCTGTTGTCATCAGGGCCTTGACTGCCAGCACATACTCAAGGGCTTCTTTGGGTCTGTGAAAGCTTGTGGGTTGACCCCTGGGATCTGAGAAGGAAGGCGAGCATTTGTCTTATCAAGTGACAGCCGGAGGCAGGGCTGAGGTCGCAGTGGTCAGTCTCGTGAGGTCTGCCGGCCTCGCTGGTGGACGAGACTGGGTACTCGGGAGCATTCGGACCACTGGAAAAATACACTGACCCTGTGTGTCTCCTGCCGGCCGTCTTCGTCCGTCACCGTGTCTCTGAGTCTCAGATTGTTCCTAAAAAGTCACTGGTTCATTTGGCAGGGAAATGATGGGAACGCCATTGTTTACTCAAGAGCTTTCAGCCACTGAAGGACCAGGGCACACCATCACTACCACCAGCTAAGGATGAGCGGTGCCACCTGGAGCCTGGGTGCCACTGCCTCCACTCGGCTCTGTGCTGGGACAGAGGAGTGGGCCAGTGGGATAAGGTGTAGGCTTGGCAGCCTTCTCAGCTCTGTGGGTTCATTAAGAGAGGAAGGAACAGCCGGGCGTGGTGGCGCACACCTTTAATCCCAGCACTCAGGAGGCAGAGGCAGGTGGATCTCTGTGAGTTCCAGACCAGCCTTGTCTACAAAGTGAGTCCAGGACAGCTAAGGCTACACAGAGAGACCCTGTCTCGAAAAACCAAGAAGGGGGGGAGGGTCTGTAGGTTGTTGCTAGCCTCAGGGATCATATCTAAGACTGTTCTTCTGGGTGCCCTGGTGTGAACAAAGGATTGGACCATTTAGTGTGCCCTGGCTAGCTACCTGATGCTCTCAGGAAGCCCCCACCCCCCTCAGCTACAGGTGCAGGGTGGGGCCTCTTCATCTGGCCACACCCGGTCTTTTGCCTAGAGCTCTTGTTCTTACTAAACCCGACCCCACCCTCACCCTGTTGGTGTTTGACAGGCCTGAGCCACTCTCTGTGGTCTGGGAAGAATAATCTTCCAGGACTGACTGAGCAATGATTGCTGGGCTGTCCTTCAGGGTCGGCCTTCAGAATTTGCATACAAGGCCCTGAGAGGGTGCCAGGCCAGTTTTGAGTAAAAGTGGGGTCATCAAAGGCTTGGTGGGGAGAAGGAGTCTTTGAACCTTGGAGGATGCTGCCCCCACCCTAGCTGCTTCAGAGGGTAGCAAAAAGGATGTTGATTGATGGCAGTACCTACTGCGCCTGTGGAGGAGCTGGGGACAAGAAATCGTGTGGCTGGGCCTCTCAGGGAAATGGTGTCCACATCAGAGAAAAAGGAGGAAGCAGCCGGGAGAGGAGGGGCCCAAAAGAGGAAGAGGCCGGAGGGCTGCTTGGTGCTGGCGCAGAAGTGTGGCTCCTCAGTCACCTAGGCCTTCGCCAGCCAGAGGGCCCAGAAGGTTCACACCTGCCCAGACTCACCTGGGAGCCTCTGCAGGCCTCCAGCACTCCCAGGTCACTGGAGTAGGGCCCATCCAGGTGGTATCCTTGTCCTTGCCCTGTCCTAGCAACAGCTGGGGCCAGGATGTCAGAGGCGGTGCTTCTGAGAAGGATTCTAGGCCCCTCTTTTGGCCACAGGAGTGGTGGTTGGGAGAGAGACACCAGGGGGAGGTCCAGCAGGAAGGCGGAAAGCTTCTCTTGGATTCCCGAGTGGCCATTGCCCTCCAAGCAGGAAGGCCAGCCCCAGGCAGAGATGAATGCCTGGAAGTAGAGCAGTGGGCCCCGTATTAGCTCACTCTGGGTTTCCCCTGCCTGGGGTTTGATGAGGGGCCTTCAGCCCAGCCTAAGGTTTCTACATCCCTACTTGCTGAACCTGGGCTGGGTGCCTTCATGGTGCCTCAGTTTCCCTTCTGCTCATTTAACAGCAGATGCCTCTGATTGAACCTTGGCTATGGCTATCAGATATGGCTTTAGACCCTCAGTCTCTTTAATCTTGTGAGGCTGAGACGGGCATTATACCAGTGCCTTTTCCACCAATGGAGAAGCTGAGGACATCCAAGCAGAGATGCTAGGATCGTGCACCTGTCAGCCATTGTGCCAGGATTGGTGTTAAGGTGACAGGTTGATACTGGCGCACCTGTTACAGACGCCCATGTGCTCTGAGTGCTTGGGGTCTTGTCTTGAGGAGTCTCTTCTGTTTGGTTTTGTTTTTCGGAGACAGGGTTTCTGTTAGGATTCTGCCTAGTAACCTGTGATGTCATTTCCTACCTGCCCCTAGGCGTGGCCCCTGTCCAGGAATATATAAAAGGACAAACCCACTTACCTCTCTCTCTTACTCTCCTGCTCTTTCTTCCTCTGTCTCTTGTCTCTTTCTGGGGTGCCCCCTCCTTTCTCCCCATGCTCATATAATAAACTTCTCCATATCAGGTCTGTTGCCTGACATCTTATTTTTTAATCATTATAGTTTCTCTGTGTATCCCTGGCTGTCCTAGAATTTCCTCTGTAGACCAGGCTGGCCTTGAACTCAGAAATCCGCCTGCCTCTGCCTCCCAACTGCTGGGATTAAAAGCGTGCTCCACCAGCACCTGGCACCTTTCAGAGTCTTAAATCCTCTTTCGCCATGTAAGGGGAGACCCATGACTCTGTTCCAGCCTTTCTGCCTTCCCAACAGAAATCTTCCGGCTGGCATGGCTTTGTTCTGCACATGGCCCTCCTGACTGAGTTCCCACCTTTCCTCTCATTCCCTGCTCCTTACAACACTCATGTCATACTCCGCAACTTAGCATGTGCCTTGCCCTGTTGTGCCTCTTCCTCCCTGAACCTCCAGTCTGAAGGAAACGGACCAGAGGAACAGTGAAAGGCACTGTGTATAGTTTGGGCTGGTACCCTCTGGCGGGGATTGGCTAGACAGGTGGAAAGGCAGAATTTTCCTTCCGGGCTCAACGGTGGCTGAATGTGGCTGCTGTGTGGGCTTGGAGCAATGCTTCTTGACACCCCCCCCCCCCATCTCAGGTCTGTGGCAGGGTGGGGGCTTATCTTTCCCTTGGGAGTTTCCGAGGGAGACTGCTGTGTTGTCAGAACAGGCCTTCTTGCCTAGGAGGCTGTGCTGAAAGCATGGCCTTATCACCCAGGCCTGGGTACAGAAGGACCTAGTCTTCACATTCCTCATTGTGTGATCTCAGGCAGTAGCTGCCTTTGTGCTCAGTACGGGACTCACAGTACAGGACAACTGCTGGCTTGGAGTTCCTGAAAACCAAAGGAAAGCTGCTCTGGGCAGGCCTCCCCAGCTTGGCATATTCCCATGAGGGGTACATTTCACATATGGGGACACTGAGGCCCAGGCTGCAGGCACCTCACTTAGGGTCTGCCACAGTAACTCAGAAGAGGCCGCTATTGTTGAGGCTCTTGAAAAACAGCTAAAGGAATCTTTTCTAAAAAGCTAGGAAGAGGAATGTACCAACGACCTGGGGCTTGTTCAGCGCTGGCTCTTGCAGGTGGTAAGGCCTGAGGAGGCCTGGGCTGGCTGATGTGTGTTGCGGCATCTAGTGGAAGGTGGGCCACCGTGGAACTATTGCAGGATCCTTCCAAACCCCCACTTCCTTGTCGTCTCCCCCCACCCCCAACACCACCCCCAGTGTTAGACGGCGCTGAGCCTCCTTGGAGGGCTTAGGGGGGGTCAAAAAACAGCACCTGGAGGAAGGAAGAGAGGCCTGGGGTGGGGCTTAAGGGCCTTTGTCTGGCGGGGCCCTCCCCCCTCCTCTTTTCCCTTCGGTTTCCATTGTTCTGTGTTTTCAGACTCTGAAGCTGGCTGGGGGCTTCCCTGGGAGGAGGTTGTAGCCGAGGGTCTTGGCACCTCCCCCAGCCACCCCTAGCTGGGAAGGCTGCTTTGCTGAAACAAAACATTCTCCATGCTGCCCAGCCCCCACCTCCTCTGCTTTGTCTGCCCGTTGGGCTCCCCCTGGTGGTAGCTGAGCCCGAGACCCTGGGCCGTGGGGCAGGGAGGTGCTAGGATTCAGTTTGGCGGAGGCCTTTCAGTACTGAAGATGTGGCACCTCCCGTAGCTGGGCTATGTTCGGGGTGGGCATCTCACGGCTCAAACCCATCTCCACTGTGCTGCAGTGGGATTGTGGCAGAGTGGGTGTGCCTGGTGCTGCGGCTTTGAGCTGGGCTGCTGCCCAAGCCTACCCTGTGGTCCCAGCTGCTCTGGAGAATCTCTGCCTTCAGGCTGCCACGTCAGCCGCCTATTCTCCTTAGCCCATGAATTCCAGGGGAGCCCACTAGCTCAGTAAGTTGCCTCCAGGGGCGCCTTTTCTCAGCATTCTGAGTGTGTGGAGTTGGGGGACAGTGTCAGCTGGGAGGCTTCTGCACAAGAAGAAGGCACTAGTGATGGAAAAGTTCTGGTGTGTGGAAGACAAGTGACGGGTTCAGAGTAAACCACTGGCAGCAGGAGTGGGTTGCCCTGTCTCTGCAGGGCACCCTCCCTGCTCTGTATTAGCCTGTTAACCACTCTGTTTCAGGTGACGTAGCTGTAGTGCTCCACTCTGTGCCTTGCTGTGACGTGACCAGAGCAGCCGGTCCTCGTGCACTGTAGGAAGTGATGTTTGGGGAAATGTATGCTCTTCCAACAAGTAGGAAAATAGCTCCTTCCTTCTGGGAAGGATCTCACTATGTAGCTAAGGCTCACCTTAAACTCAACATCCCCCTGCCTCAGGCCTCTGGGTGCTGAGATTATAGACATATGCCACCATGCCCAGACACTAGTAACACTTTGTTTTTTAAAGTAATTCTTGAAGAATTTTATACAATGCATTTTTTTAAAAAGTATTATTTGTTATTATATATACCTGCATGTACACCTGCAGGCCAGAAGAGGGCATCAGATCACTTTATAGATGGTTGTGAGGCACCGTGTGGTTGCTGAGAATTGAGCTCAAGACCTCCGGAAGAGCAGGCAGTGCTCTGAGCCATCTCTCCAGCCCCTACAATGCATTGTTAAAAGAGCTTTTTAAATAATGATGATGATGTTGTTGTTGTTGTTGTTGTTGTTGTTATGTATACAGTGCTCTGCCTGCATGTACACCTGCAGGCCAGAAGAGGGCATCAGATCCCATTATAGATGGTTGTGAGCCACCATGTGATTGCTGGGAATTGAACTCAGGACCTTTGGAAGGACAGGTGGTGCTCTTAACCTCTGAGCCATCTCTCCAGCCCCTATACAATGCATTTTTAAATTATTACTTTTATTTTAAGTGTATCATATTTGCCTGCATGTTTGTGTAGGATATGCTTGCTTGCTCTCTCAGAGGCCAGAAGAGAGTGCCAGATCTCTCAGAACTGTGGTTACAGATGGTCGCAAGCCGCTGTGTGGATGTATTCTGGAAGGGCAGCGCTCTTAACTGCCGAGCCTCCAATCCCACCGCAGTAATAGCTTCTGTGTGGACACTAGCCTTAGGTGAGAGGCTTGGCGAGGAGCTTTGCATTGAGTTCTCAGCCCTCTCCTGTTGGAAGAGAGCACACTGTTCCCTTTCGCAGGTGAGGCCTGAAGGAGCTGAAGCTAAGGGAAAGCTCAGGAAGGACCAGTGTGGGCAGCAGGGCTGTGGCACATCGAGACAGACAGACAGACACACACACACACACACAGAAAAGGACACAGAAAGGACAACTAAACCTAATGTGGGAGGTGGAGGGGCCAGGATGGACACACAGCGGAGTCTTAGATGCTGTACTTAACAGGCCCATCTGTGGTGAGGCTTTGCTGGGCGGTGAGGTGCTGCTGTCTTCCTCCCAGTCCGTTCTCTCCCCCAGGAGCTCAGTGCTGCATGTAGAAGCAGATGTTCTCTGCCGAGCAGCCTCTGAGATCGCTGCCCTCCTGCGGTGGGCCCCACAACTGCAGAGGTGTTTTCTTTGGTGGGAAGAGGTGTAGCCCAGCGGGAATGTCAAGGCCACCCCCTGGGAAGCTCTGTGGATCCCCACTGGCCTCATCCAGCTGGGGGATGGAGCACCTGGTGGGGACAGGAGAGGCTGACTGTCGCTGCTCTCTGGCTGGAAAGCGGAGTGAACTCCAGGCCAGATGGTAGGAGTCATGAAAAGGCCGTCAGTGACAGTGAGTCTCACTGTGGCCTCAGAGCTCCCGGCTTGCGGCCTGCCTGAGCAACATGGACTTCATCGCACACCTTTCACTGGCTGTCCTGCTTCCAACTTCTTCCTGGACTCTGTCCTAGTGTCTCCCTACTTCCTGCTTGCTTGCCAACTGTGCCCTTGCCCTGCCTCTCACTACCTCCTGCCTGAGTCACAGCTGCTGCAATGACAAAGGGACCTCCCTCAGTCTCAGGGATGGAAGCTCCATAATGTTTTGTCCAGCTGGCAGAAGGGGCTGTGTCAGCAGTTACCCCTGCTGGATACTTGAGAGGCCTGAGGGGTTAGGGAAGTGTGGGGAGGCTCATCTTCAGCTGGCGGAGGCAAGAAGCATCTGGACCTGGCTCCTGGCTTGGCTTGCTCAGGTGTGGCCCAGGTGTCTGCCCGCTTTGCTAGGGAAATCCAATGCAGGCACTGGGCGGGGTCATGGGTAGTCCACAACACCTCTGGAGAGAATGGACCAAGGATTAGGTGCCCTCTTTACCTACAATGGTCAGTAGAGGACCAGTGTCTCACAGGGCCAGGACTTCCCAAGTTGTGTAAGGAGACAACCTTCATTGAGGTTTCCTGTGCCCTGGACATCTGCCACCACTGCCCTCCCACCTGTCCTCCAGGCCAGTCCATACGCTCTGTCTTACCTCAGTTTTCACCTCTTTAGCCTCTACTCCCTGAATGAGGCCTCAGTCCTGGCTGAGACTGATTCTTGCTCTGTTCCCAGATGGATCTCCTTCCTTCTGCCCTGTGGAAGCAAGTGGGATGGCTAGCTAGGTGGCCACTCTGCCCTTTCCTCTCTAGGCAGATACTCAAGTCCTGTGGGTCTAGGATTCGTGGCTGGGTGGTATGGGCAGGCTTTACGGGCCGTCTGAACACCCCTCTGGGCTTGTGGGATGTGAAGGAAAGGTCTGTCCACTGCTGTGAACAGCCCTGTCTGGTGGGATGACCATAGCTCACACACCCAGGCAGTACGCCAAACCTGCTGTCCCTAGTGCCCAGGGCTAAAGCCAGAGAAAACACTATCCCAGAGAAGCCGGCCTAAGGCCTGAAGGTTTGTGCTGTAGTGGTTCCCACCCCCTCCTGAGAAGCAGGCTTGGGACAGCTGGAAGCCCAGTGACTGTAGGCACCTGGCAACATTTGTAAAAACTCAGACCTTTGAGAGCTGGGCGTGGTGGCTCATGCCTTTAATCCCAGCACTCGGGAGGCAGAGGCAGGCGGATCGCTGTGAGTTCCAGGCCAGCCTGGTCTACAAAGTGAGTCCAGGATGGCCAAGGCTAGACAGAGAAACCTTGTCTCGAAAAAACAAAAAAAAAAACAAAAAAAAAACAAAAAAAAAAAAAAAAAAAAAAAAAAACCCAAAAAACTCAGACCTTTGAACTCAGAGCAGCAGGTGGACTGGGGGTGTGCCTGGACCTACTCTTTTGAGGGCCACAGCTGTGCCTCAGTTTCCCCAATAAGATAAGGGATTGGGTAGCGGAAACTGAGACTTGATGAGGTCCACCAGCCTATCCTGCTTCTACCGGTTTGGTGCCTGATGCTTGAGCACCTCAGAGACTGGGCTGGGGAGAACACAGTGACAAGCACAGCTGGGCCCAGGCATGGATGATGTCTAGGAGGAGCCATGTGCAGAGCAAGGTGGGGTACCCACAGATGGGACCAGCTATCTGCAGCACATGCCTGTTCTCTTAGAGCTGGAGGTAAGACTAGGACCTCCCTCAGGTTTGCTGCGAAGGTGGAAGACCTAGTGAGTGCAGGAGGTGGGTGTGGTAGAGTGTCTCCTGGGATGCATGAAGCCCTGTGCTCAGGTGAACCCAGCAGTAAAAGGTGCTTCCTGCTCTTCCAGATGACCCAAGCTCAGTTCCCAGCACCCACAGCAATTGGCTCACAGCTGTCTCTCACTCCTGCGCCAAGGGATCTGATGCCTTCTTTGGGTCTCATGGGTACCTGCATGCATGTACACACTCCACCCCACCTCACAAATATGTACACATAATTAAAAAAGACAAAAATAAGGCTGGGTGTGGTGCCACACACCTTTAATCCCAGCACTTAGGAGGCGGAGGCAGGCAGATCACTGAGTTCAAGGCCAGCCTGATTTACAAAGCCAAGTCCAGGACAGCCAAGGCTACACGGAGAAACCTGTCTCAAAAAACAACAACAACAACAAAAAACCCAAAACAACAACAAAAACTCTTGTAAAAACTGTATCAAAGGGCTGTGTATGGGGTGCATGCCTCCAAACCTAGCATTTAAGAAGCAGAAATAGGCATGTCTATGAGTTTGAAGCCAGCCTGGGCTACATAGTGAGACCCTGCCTTAAAATTATAATGATGGCAGGGAAAACTGGCCATATTGATATACAATTGTAATTCCAGGCAGTACAATCAGAAATTTAAGGTCATCTTTGGCTTCATGGCAAGTTTGAAGCCAACCTGGTCTGCATGAAACCCTGTCACAAAAACAAAACAGACAAAACAAAACACAATAGGTGTAAAATGAGATCAGAAAAGATATTTGCTTCGCGGAGTTGCTGTGGCAAACATGGGAGAGACGAGCAAACCTCAGAAGTAGTAGTCATGGAGAAATGAGGACAGAGCCTCTGCCAGGCCAGAGAGGCTTGAGTCAGAACTTGTGTACATGTGAGAGGGAGGGAGAGTCTGTGAGTTTCTGTTTTCCATCTGTTTAGGACAGAGCCGGTCCAGAGAGCAGAAGGCCAGGCCTTGGGCCATAGCCAAAGGACAGGAATGTGACTTTGTGACCCTTGTAGGTTGCTTAGCAGCTAAATCTCAGGGTTTGGGAAAAGGAGGGGTTCCTGCCGGTTTCCAATATGCAGGGTTCCTTCCAGCCAGCGCTGCCTGAGGTGCACAGGGTGGCAAGCCTGTAAACGTGAGAACAGAAACTTTGGACTTAAGTCTAAATCCCTGAACTCAACGCAGTGCAGAGGTAGCAGAGACCTGCAGGGAGCCTGCCACCGGGTTTCCTTAGCCACCTGGGCCCCCGCCAGCCACACCTCTGCCTCACTTTGTCACTAATGTGTAGAAGGTAAGAAGTAACTTCAGGGCTAATGGCAGCTAGGCTGTTTGCCTGCCTGCCCTGAGGAGCCCACTGGGACTCTTGCTGACTTCTATTCCCTCTGTTCCAGGTGCCGGGGAATCTGGAAAGAGCACCATCGTCAAGCAGATGAAGTAAGTGGTATGCCTTAGTCCCCCAGCCTGGATCATTATCTTCTTCTAAGCCTGTGCTGTCTCCCCTGCTTGGTCTCCACTTGTCCCAGAGTGCCTCATTGCCATGTATATCAATATGCCTCCGTGGGCCCGGGGTTGCTCCCTGTCTTTGGAGCAGATCCGTGCAGTCCCCAACAGTCCCAGGCGGCCATGTGCTTTCTTGTGGATTGTGGACCATAACTCGTGACATCTTGTTTATCAGGATCATCCACGAAGATGGCTACTCAGAGGAAGAATGCCGGCAGTACCGGGCGGTCGTCTACAGCAACACCATCCAGTCTATCATGGCCATAGTCAAGGCCATGGGCAACCTGCAGATTGACTTTGCTGACCCCCAGCGTGCAGTATGTGCACTTCCCCCACTCCCTCTCTCCTCTACCTGTCTCCCAGAAGCCTTCAGGGCAAGTCTTGTCCTAGGGAACCTGAGAGGACCCCAGCCAGGGCCCCCGTTCTGGAGTATTCCCTTCCCTCTGACAGTCAGAGACAGGATATATTCCTTTACCTGTCTGCCCTCCATTTCTGTGCCCAGGATGATGCCAGACAGCTGTTTGCACTGTCCTGTGCTGCTGAGGAACAAGGCATGCTTCCTGAAGACCTGTCCGGTGTCATCCGGAGGCTCTGGGCTGACCATGGTGTGCAAGCCTGCTTTGGCCGCTCACGGGAGTACCAGCTTAATGACTCAGCCGCTTAGTGAGTACTGCAGGGACCGGGTGTGGTAAGCGGCTCCTGGGTCCTGAAGCTGATGAGCGTCCGCTGGGGCTCTGGTGGTGGCTTGGGTGGGAGCCCTGGGATAGCCTGGAGGAACGACAGGCACGGTGGCTTTCATGCTACTTTAGGCTTATCTGTCTTTACAATAATTGTTCTGAAGAACATTTGCGGCCACCTGCTCTGTGCAAAGCGTCAGGGACACAGTGATGAGTGCAGAAGACAGGTCCTTAAGCAGTGACAGCTGAAAGTGTCAGCACAGAGGAGGGTCAGCCTCAATAGAACTGTGAGCCAGAGGTTGGGAAAAGGGGGTGGGAAAGGTTTGAGGCAGGGGCATGGCACATGTAAACTCCAGGCTGTCACTGAGGACACAGGACGACGGGGCTGTCTTTGAGGTGTCAGATACGGGCATAAGCTGGAGCCTGGGCCTTGCTTCTGATTTTTTGTGGAGCCAAGCCAAGCCCAGGACACAGCTGGAGAATAACAGTGTCCCAGGAATCCCAGAGGCACAACAGGCTTGGATCCTTGCAGCCAGAACCCAGTTCTGAGTCTCCTGCAGTCCAGCCGTGGGTCAGGATTGGGGCAGGGTGCTGAGAGGAGCTGGGAGGCAGCTAAGACATCAGAACTTCATGAGCACTGGACAGTGTTACCAGAGAAATGCTAGCTGACCTCTCCCTCCCCCTGCCTCAGCTAGCCGACCAGCCCCCTCTCCCACCCGCTCCAGGTCCCTACTGCCCATCCACTCCTGAGCCCACTCAGCAAGGCTAGACCTCACAGGAGTAGGTGGGAAAGGATCAGCCTGATCAGGATTCCCAGGTCCTACTTCAGTCACGTGAACAGGCTCCCTCTGTCTTCCTTGCATGGCCTAACTGCCCTTGTGTCATCCCCATCCCCCTAGTAGTTTCGGGATCGTAGCCAAATCTGTAGAGGCCTCCAGGCTTCGGCCCTGCCCCGCCCTGAAATCACGGGCTTAGCCACCAGCTAGCTGAGCTTGTGGGTTATAGAGGCAGGGAGGGGTGAGCCCTAATGGTTGACAATCAGAACTACTCCAGTGTCCCCAATACTCAAGGAGGATAGGAAGGATGGAGCCAACTCCCGGGCCACTTCCCATGTCCCCTGTTTTCCTGTGTCCTTACTCCCCAGACATTAAACTTCTATTGCATGCCCAGCATTGCTTTAGGGGTTAGGGTTTGGTGGTCACCACAGGCAGGTCCTGCTCTGCCAAAGTGCTTTTTGCCTTGACAGGATCATCTAGAGGGGTGTGGGGTGGAGCATTACCGGGAAGGGGGGGTGCACTAAGCTTCACCGCAGTCCAGTAAAACCACAGTAAAGTAGAGGGTCCCTAGGGGAGCCCACCTGTTGAGAAGGGGGACATGAGTGGAATCCACTGTGGGGCTTCCAGGCTAGGGGCTCCATCCGCAGGGGTGGGACATGGTATGCAGTTCACGGTGGGTGCGTCACGCTCCCCCATGGCCCTTCCTGTTATTCTGTTCTATCCCTGTTTCTCTGAGATCATTTCCCTTTGGCCTGGTTTGGCTGGCTGCTGGCCGCAGCACCCCTGCCCCAAGAACACAAGACCGATAGAGGGCAGCCACTGCAAGGCCTGGATCCAGCCTGAAGGCACAGCAGGGAGCTGGGCCCTGGACCCTGCCCTAGAGGTGTTGATACTAATTAAAGGCCCTTGTGACGAAGAGCCCAGGGACCTCTGCTGAGCAGGTGTCTGTGCTCCCACCTCAGCTCAAATTGTATTGAGTGTGAGAGGACAAGGACCCACTGGGCCTGGCAGGCCCCAACATGTTTAGTCCCATATACACCAGGCTCTGCAGTGGGTACCTTAATTATACCGATTAGCATCTCAAGTCTCTCCCTGAAGGACCCATGGGCCCCTTCCACTTTCTGTAGTTCCAACATTCTGACTCCTGTTGGATGCAGGTCAAGTTGAGGCCATAGCCCTTCTCCCCATCCATCCTACAGGTGGAAAAGAGGGGGGTTGAGCCCCAGTTTCTGTTTCCTTAATGATTGCAAAGCAGGCAGGGGTTAAAGAAGTAAGGATGACAGGTACAGCAGCGTGCACTTGTGACCACAGCACTCGGGGCTGAGGCAAGGAGGGTTGTGGGTTTGAGACTAGACTGGACTAAGTAAACCGGACCCTGCCAGGAGTAAAGGGGGGGGAGGAGGAGAAGGAGGGGAAGAGACAAGAGAGAAGTGGGATCCTGTCTGTCTGAGGTCCAGGTCAGGATGCTCGTTGGGCCTGCCTTAGCCTCTCCTCCCTCTCTGCAGCTACCTGAACGACCTGGAGCGCATCGCACAAAGTGACTACATCCCTACGCAGCAGGATGTGCTGCGGACCCGTGTGAAAACCACAGGCATCGTGGAAACACACTTCACCTTCAAGGACTTACACTTCAAGTGAGTGGCTGTGTGGACAGGGTTATGGGCAATACCTGCTGGCCGCCCAATTCCCCAGTCCCTCTGAGGGTCCTCACATTTCATCACCGAGTTTATCAGTGGTGACCTCCTGCCTATAGCCTCTCCTGCCTCTGTCCCATGTGACTCCAACCTGTCCCATTGACCCAGACTCAAAACCGGGAGTGCGGTGAGTCAGGGTGGGTAATTCCACAGTGGCAGCTGTCCCACTTTGGCCAGGTGTCTGTCCTCAGCCTGCCAGCCTGTGAAATGCAAGGGTGCCCCTCTAGGGCCCTGCTCCTGGGAGCTAAGTTGATCCAATGTCCACAGGATGTTCGATGTGGGCGGTCAGCGATCCGAGCGGAAGAAGTGGATCCACTGCTTTGAGGGTGTCACAGCCATCATCTTCTGTGTCGCCCTGAGTGCCTATGATTTGGTGCTGGCTGAGGATGAAGAGATGGTAAGACAGCAAGAGAGCACTGGGGGTGGGGTCGGAGCCTGGTAGGCGGCATTGGGGGCCAATAGCGACTTCTCCTCCTCTCCTTAGAATCGCATGCACGAGAGCATGAAGCTGTTTGACAGCATCTGCAACAACAAGTGGTTCACAGACACCTCCATCATTCTTTTCCTCAACAAGAAGGACCTGTTCGAAGAGAAGATCTCACAGAGCCCCCTGACCATCTGTTTCCCTGAGTACACAGGTGGGTCCCAGTGAAGACTATCTCATGGGAGGGCTGTTGGCCTTCTCAACAGGCACCACGGGGACCTGGTGGCTCATGGGTGCCCCCATCTGGACAGAAGGAGAAACACAGGACATATGGTACCTCGCTCACACAGGAGGCTTGGTACCACATGTGGGCCTCTACTCTTGAGCATGTGCACATGGGAAACATCTTTTTGCTTGGTTGGTTGTGTTTTTTTTTTTTTAAAGATTTATTTAATTGTCATGTATAGAGTGTTCTGCCTGCATATATGCCTGCACACCAGAAGAGGGCACCAGATCTCATTACAGATGGTTGTGAGCCACCATGTAGATGCTGGGAATAGATCTCAGGACCTTTGGAAGACAAGCCAGTGCTTTTAACCTCTGAGCCATCTTTCCAGCCCTTGTTTGTTTTTTGAGACAGGATTTTTCTGTGGAGTCCTGGCTGTCCTGGACTCGCTTTGTAGACCAGGGTGGCCTTGAATGCACAGCCATCTACCTGCCTCTGCCTCCCGAGTGCTGGGATTGCAGACGTGTGCTACCTTGCCAGCCTGGGAAACATCCTTCATACAGAACATGCACTTACACGTGAACATGACGTGCACATTTAACATGCTTGTCTATCATATGCACAGATCCTTGCTGTACAGGCAGGAAGGAGCCCACCTGCCTTCAACATACAGAAGTCTCTGTTTGTCTTCCTTAGGGGCCAACAAGTATGATGAGGCAGCCAGCTACATCCAGAGCAAGTTTGAGGACCTGAATAAACGCAAAGACACCAAGGAGATATATACGCACTTCACGTGCGCCACCGACACCAAGAACGTGCAGTTTGTGTTTGATGCCGTCACTGACGTCATCATCAAGAACAACCTGAAGGACTGTGGCCTCTTCTGAGGGGCAGCGGGCCTGGCAGGACGGTGAGTCAGAAGGAGGCAAGGCACGGTGCTGGGAAGCAGACATACTGAGACCCTTGAGCAGAGAGGGCATGGGGCTTGGGGGCCCAGGGGAAGTCCTTTGGGAGCATTCAGGCTGGGAGAGAAAGGGTGGGCAGGGCGAGGGAGGGCAGAGAAGGACCTGGGTCTCCCCTGGCAGAACTAAAGAACTGTTCCATGTTCTTCGGAAGAAACTGCCTACCCGCCCCCAAGTCATATTAGCCTAGTCGAGACGCATAAAGAGACCGGACCACCCCGCTGCTCACAGCTTGACACTTGTTCTTAGACATCTGTCTCTCAGACCTGAGAAGCCGAGGCCCAGGCTAGCCCCACTGGCCCTGGTGGACATGCAGTGACCGCCAGTGTCACTACACACACCCTGTAACCCAGCAACAGAAGCTGGCCCCTGGGCACAGCTGTGTCCCTGGTAACAAGCAGGTGGGGGGCGGGGAAGAAGGTCATTGTCTAGAGAGAGGCAAGAAGAGCCTCATGTAACCCAAGCTGTATCTGTCCTCCACCTCCAGGGCCACCGCCGACTCTGCTCCCTACTACCCCTGAGGAAGATGGGGGCAAGAAGACCATGCTCCCTGCCTGTTGTCCCCCTCTCCCCCAGCTGCTTCTCCCATCTTTTCTCTCTGTTTCAGCTCCCCTGCCCCCCTCCCCCAGCTCTAGCCTTGTGGGGAGGGGTTGCCACAGGCCTCCCTGTTTGAAGCCCACCTTTGTCTGAGGTTGGGCGTGGCCATGGTACACCATTCCTGGTTTTCTAACCGTTGTGTTGTTCTGGGGTGAGGGGGGGGTGGCGCATGCAGAGTTTCCCAAGGCCTGTGTCTGGAGAAGTATCCACTTCTCCAGCCTAGACCCCTGGCTTTGTCCAACACCAGCCCTGACCCAAGTCCAAATGTTTACAGGGAGCCTCCCGCCTACCCCACCCTCTGCCGCTCGGAGGCCCCAAAGGAAAAAGCACAAGAATCGTGAGTGACACCGCCATTCCTGGGGACGCACAGTCCACCTGCTTACTCTCGTAGCTTTAAAGAGAGAAAGAAAGAAAAAGAAAGTAACGGGAAAAAAGAAGAAAACCGCAAATCTAGAAAACTTTTTAGAGAAACCTATTTAAAGCTGTCAGGTCCTGACCAGCATCCCCCCCGCCCTGCCCCAGCCCCTCTCCAGCGATTCTGTGCCTTCAGTGTGTCTGCGTGTTTACACCTGACCCCCTTCAGGCGGCCCCCTGCCCTGCCCTCCACGGAATTGGATTCCAAGGGCTGTTCCAGACAACTGCCAATGTCACTGAGGGCCCTGCCCTGAAGCCCTGGGCCCAGGCTCCATTAACCTAAATGTAGCTCCTTAGCGCTAATCTAGGAACCGCCGCTGCCTGCTGAGGGGCCAGGCCCCTCGTGCCCTCACCCCAGGCCCGGGTCCTTCAGCGTTGAACACTTCCTTGCTTTTTTCACATGTTTTATGGAATTGTTCACATGATTTGAAATAATAAAATGTAGAAAGAAAACAAGAGCTGCTGCTTGCTCTTTTTTTCCCCCTGGGAACTGAGTGAGAGGAGGGTGGGTTACACTCCAGTGACTCGCCTGGGATGAGGCCTTGCACATTCAGGCTTCCTAGGCAGAGCTCAGTTCTAATTCTCTGAGCTTTAGTTTGCCCTCTGGACTGGTCAGCTTACATGTTAGAGGCTATGCAGCCTTCTTTTCCTAGCTTTGCAGTCTGGGGTCTGGGGCAGTCTTCGCTCCTGCGGAACCTTGGGAGTTCTAGAGGGTTCTTCCAAGTTGGGTGTAGCAGAGGTACCTGGCCAGTCATAGGGTTGGTTGGTTGGTTGTTCCGAGACAGGGTTTCTCTGCGGAGCCCTGGCTGTCCTGTACGCACTCTGTAGACCAGGCTAGCCTTGAATTAATTCACAGAGATCCTCCTCTGCCTCCCGAGTGCTGGGATTAAAAGCGTGTGCATGGCTCTGGCCAGTCTTTAATGCAAAAGATAATGACTTTTGACTTATTGGCACAGAAACCCAAAGACAGTTTAAGGGGTTTAAGTCACACAGACATGTGGGCTGTACCTCTTGACTTGACCAAGACTCAGAAGCTAGGAATGGTGGCACATGCTTCTAATTCTAGCCCACAGGAGGCTGAGGCGGGAGGTTGATCAAGGGTTCCAGACCAGCCTGGGCTACATACTCAAAACCCAAGTCACCTTCAGGGATCAGGGAACGTTGTAAAAGCGGGACAAACAAAACGAGGGTTGCAAAAAGGTAGAATGTTGTAGAGCAATTTTCCAGGTTGTGTGGGCCTGGTCAACGGCCTGTCATGGGAGGAGGAGGTGGCTCGCCAAGCCCCAACTCACTGGTTGATGGAGGAGAGACATTTTCTTCAGTGTTGTAGCCCCTGGTAAGGTGCCCACACTTGTGGAAGCAATCCTGCTGAAATTCTGTGTCACTAAAAAAGTTGAAAGTGGAAGAGTTAGACTAGTTGGGGAGAGGAAGGGAAGGAGGTTAATAGGATAAAAGTTCATTTTATACTCGTTGAAATGTCACAATGAAACGCGTTATTGTGCATAATTAACATTCTAATAACGATTTTTTTTTTTTTAAGTGCCAGAATCAGAGGGTTGGGGACAGGCTGTCGCGGCAGGGTTCATGGGGGGCCTGTCACTGGCCGCATTGGAAAGTTGAAGTGGAAGATATAAAGCTAAGGGAAATGCTGGGTGCCTGTGCAATGGGCGTGGGCAGAGTACGGAGCTAAACTCCTGGGTTTTCTTCTAGAAACAGCCTGGGCAGCAGCGGGGTGATCCTGCTCCCCAGGGGACTAGGCTAAAGATCGGCCCCAACTGGGCTGAGCTCTGAGGTCTCTTGCCGTCGGCCGCCAGGGGGCGCCACAGCCCGCCTTCTCCACTGCTGATCTGGTCACGCAGGCTGACGTCACCGGGTCCCATGGAGGACGCTGGACACAAAAGCAGCTTTGTGTGGCACTGGAGGCTCCGCGCCCGCCTGCAGCCTGACAAAGCGGCTGGGTCTTGGGGCGGGCGGGGGTCGGCGCCGCGGAGGCGGGGGGTGGGGGGGGGTGGGTGGGTAGGGATTGGACCTGGGACCTGGGACTTCGCCTCCTTACACCTGTCAGTGGCGACAGGCCACCAGGCCTCTGAGGCTGGCAGGAGATGAAAGGTTGTGGCGGCGGGTCGGAAGGAGCGCCTGCTTCCCTAGGCCTCTGCCCCGCCCTAGTTCCTCAGGCCATTCCGGCTACCTCTGCCACCGGGTACGATTGACAAGAACAGGATCCTCCGCCATCCCCCAAACCCCTGCCTTTCCTTAGAGGCTCAGGCCTGAACCCCGATGTGCGCAGGCGGACTGGAGCTATTCCAGGGCCACCATACCCGCCCAGCAGGAAGCAAGTACCGGAGATGGTTCCTTCCTTCTGTCCTGAGGGGAACCCCGGCACAGAGGGCCATTGAGCGACCGGCATTGTCTGCCTGATGCACCCGGTGCCTCCCTGCCTGGGTGGGCCATCTAGGACGCTGCCCTGGATCCCCTGGGTCTCACTTGGCATTGCGTCTGGGTGTGGTTTTGGCAAGCAGGGCTTACCCGGGTACAGACAATTAGGCCCCCACCTGCCCTTGGCCCTTCCTACTCTAGCTCTGAGTTGGAGGGCATAAGGCTTCATTGTCCCAAGACCGGAGGGGGTGGCTTCTCAATTCAGCCTTTCTTTGGCTGGTGGGAAATTCCCAGCCATGCGTGGGGGAGTGGGGGTGGGGGGTAAAGAGGAGGCAAAAAAGACCAGGTATCCTGAACCCTAACTAGAGGTACCCAGTGAGGTAGGCATCTCCCGGTGCTTGGAGCTGTTCTTGGCTGAGCCCCAGCAGTTCCTCCTCCTTTCTTGGGAACAGTTGAGTGAGGAAAAGAGAAATTGAGCTCTTTCTCTAGAACTCTCCCAGTGTCCACACCCATGGGCAGCTGCACTATGAGGTCTAAGACCCTTAGCGGGATATGCAGAGTCAAGTAGGGAGCCGAGCTTCAGTTTTCAGTATAGGATGGGCAGTCCCCCGGCCTGTGAGAGGAATATACCGCGAGGCTGGTCTGTCTCCAAGAGAGCCTGGCTCACTTGAAATAGTTGCTGGGGCTACTGATGTGGTTGGTGGCGGCCTTGGTATTTTTAACCTATTTGTAGGGCAGCTGAACAGCTGGGAAGGAGGAACAGCCCCTAAGAGTCAGAGGCCTAAAGAAGGGAGCAGAGCAAATGGGAGACTGTGGGGAGGAGGCAGGCCCAGCAGGCAGGTGGAGACAAATGCCGCCGCCCTGTGAAGACCAGGAAAGAGGCCCTTCCTTGCACCATAGCTAGGGCTTTGAGACTGCAGGAACTGCCTAGTCCTGATGGAACCTCTCACCGTGTTTCAAAGCAGACCTAAAGTTGGGCATGGTGGCGCATGCCTTTAATCCCAGCACTCAGGAGGCAGAGGCAGGCAGACCGCTGTGAGTTCGAGGCCAGCCTGGTCTACAAAGCGAGTCCAGGACAGCCAAGGCTACACAGAGAAACCCTGTCTCGAAAAACGGGGGGGGGGGGGGAGCAGACCTAACACATTTTTTTTTTTTTGAGACAGGGTTTCTCTGTGTAGCCTTGGCTGTCCTGGACTCGCTTTGTAGACCAGGCTGGCCTCGAACTCACAGTGATCTGCCTGCCTCTGCCTCCCGAGTGCTGGGATTAAAGGCGGGAGGCATCACGCCCGGCTGACCTAACACATTTTTGTGTTAACATCTTATTTGTGTGTATATGATAGTGGTGTGTAAGTACGTTGTGCTTGTGTGTGCCACAACATGCGTGTAGAGGTCAGAGGACAATGTGTGGGATTCAGTTCTCTCCTTTTGCCATGTATATCCCAGGACTGAACTCCAAACTGTCAGGTTTGGTGGCGAACACCCTTACCTGCTGAGCTATCTCAACAGCCCCAGAGCCCTAACTTCTGATGTCCCTCAAGAATCATCACATACGCCGGGCGGTGGTGGCGCACGCCTTTAATCCCGGCACTTGGGAGGCAGAGGCAGGTAGATCGCTGTGAGTTCGAGGCCAGTCTGGTCTACAAAGTGAGCCCAAGACAGCCAGGGCTACACAGAGAAACCCTGTCTCGAAAAAACAAAACAAAAACATACAAAAAACAAAACAAAGTAAAACAAAAGAATCATCACACCTGTACCCTTAGACCAAGATGGCCACGCGCAGCAGCCCTGCCTTCAGCCGCCTGGCTAGTGGCAAGGCCAGCCAGGATCGCAGTGTCCTTGGGAGATAGGAAGGGATGGCAATAAGAGGACAGTGTGTTCAGCCAGGCAGTGGTGACACCTGCCTTTAATTTCACCACTCTGGAGGCAAAAGAAGGGGAGATCTCTGAGTTCAAGCCTGGAGCTGGACATGGTGGCACACACCTGTAATCCCAGCACTCAGAGAGGCAGAGGCAGGCGGATCACTGTGAGTTCGAGGTCAGCCTGGTCTACAAAGTGAGTCCAGGACAGCCAAGGCTACACAGAGAAACCCTGACTTGCGGGGGGGGGGGGCGGTAAAGACTACAGTTTCTCCTGGTTAAGTTCTATGTTTGAGCCCATCACCAACACTGACCTATGAGGGAGAGATGAACCTGTTTTTTATGATCCCAAGTGTGGGATCGGAACGGTCTTGTGGGAGAACAGGTGAGGTTAATCCACTAGAAGACCAACCACCTCATGCGGGAGCTTGATTGCTGCCAGCTGAAAAGACCCCGTGACCAGACTCTGGAAGGAGATATATAAATGAGCCCAGAACTGGAGGCGGGGTTTTTTGGAGACTTTGGGTAGTTTTGGCTGTTCATCACTGCTCTATGAGACGCTCCTAGAGAGAACCACTCGAGGGAAGGCTTCGGAGCTCCAGATCCTACTGAGGTTCTGGGTTCTGGTTACCCCAGGTTCCAGCAGAAGAAATCCTGCTGATTACGCCAGGAGAATCGCTCCTCTGAACTGGTATCCTTACAGTTTTGTTATTGTGTTCTTTAATCTTCTTTTTTTTATTGGTTTGGTTAGTAAGATTATAAGTCACGTACACTCAGTTAATAAGTTGTAATAAAATATATTGGTTAAAAAAAATTGAGCCTACAGTCCTATATCCCCAAAGGAGATTGTCGTAGGAACTTTATCACTGCCATGTGGCTCTATGCCTCCCCAACTCCACTGCAATCAGAATAGAAGGCAGCACCCCCCCATTGTGTGCTCAGAGTCATGGCCTCCAGCCCATTGGGGCGTGTAGACAGCTGTGTGACAGCAAGGGTATACATGCCGGCCAGACATTCAGCCTCAGCCACACAGTGAGGTGTGTCAGGACTCGAGGGAGACAGGTGACAACCAATGGCTCCTAACTTTTTGTCTTAATTCCTCACTATTAATGGAGAGGCAACCTTGCAGGCAGTCTTGGCTGGGAGGAAAATGGTCATTTGGCATCATCTCCCATATCTGCCTCAACAGGGTTATGGGGAGTCAGCTTTGGGAGGCCTGAAGCAACAGAGTGAAAGAGGGGTTTGAGATGTGTCTTCCCCCGTTAACTCCTGAGCCATGGTGACCCAGCAAACCTAGAAAAGTGGAAGAGTTTTCTACAAGCATGCTCCAGAGTCCAAGAGTTCCCAGGCATGATGGTGTCCCTGCTTCTACCCCACAGTGGAGAACCTAAGGTCTGGTCCTGAGGTTTGAACCTGGTGCAACTGGAATCTTCCACAGAAGAAGAATATGATAGCTGAGGTGGCTAGACACTAAAGGGTTTAGGGCACAGCCCAGTCCAAGTGATTTTTTAAAAAGATGTATTTATTTATTATTATGTATACAGTGCTCTACCTGCATGTACACCTACAGGTCAGAAGAAGGCATCAGATCACATTATAGATGGTTGTGAGCCACCATGTGGTTGCTGGGAATTGAACTCAGGACTTCTGGAAGAGCAGTCAGTGCTCTTAACCTGAGCCATCTCTACAGCCCCCTCTGTCAGGTGATACTTTGGCAAGAGAAGCTCTATGCATTCCAGAAATGGGCCACTGGAGCGCTAGAAGAATGACAAGACTGAGCTAGGGTGGTGCTGTGGACTCCAGGCCAGGAACTGTGGTCCCTACAAGCTCCTACAAGCCAAGTCAGGATGTAGAAGCAAGTTACTGTGGAGGATGACCCGTGACCCCAGGGACCCAGCCCGGGGGCAGGAGGCAGGTAGGGCCATGTCCTGTCCTGTCCTGTCTTCAGCAAGACCTATGATGTGTTTCCAGGAGCAGCGGTCTTGCGTGCCGCTAGGAGTAGACTGGGGACTTTTGAGAATCTCCAGGAGAGAGAGTGGGGCTCAGGTGAAGCCCTGAGCATAGTGGTTCGAGGGTGGAGAAAATGGCTGTGTAGGGTGGGAAACAAGGAGAGCTGAGCCTGAGGCTGGGATGTTAGCCATGGAAGAGCAGGGTTTCCCTCGAGGCCCTCCTCAGATGCCCAGACCCACACTGGCAATAGCACACACCTGCTGTCTTCTAGCACACGCCCAGCCTGTTTGGCCCAGGTGGCTAGACCGACTGACAGGGGTGTGAACAGGAACTGAGGAGAGTGAGCTGTAAGGCATAGGCAAGTGGCTCTCTGAGTTTGAGGCCAGCCTGGTCTACAAATCTAGTTTCAGGACAGCCAGGGCTACACAAAGAAACCCTTCTTTTGGGCAGTGAGGGGGGAAGTTGGTCACTAAAGGGGCCCTGGGGAGTCCCCGAAGCTGCTACCAGAGCATCAGGGGATGCCCCTCACCCCAAGTCAGGACTTCCAGAGATGCTCTCTATATCCTGCTTTGGGTATGTAGTATATGTAAACATCATTTACATAAATGTCCGTTGATAAGTGCCGAGTGCCATACGGTCTGGTCTACTTTTGCAGCTTTCCTGGTATAGCCCCTCCCTCAAAGGCTGTAGAGAAGGAGGCCCCACCCCCACTCCCCTTGCTTCCTCACCCCACTCTGCCAAGCAATGAAGAAAACAGGAGTGTGGAGTGTGGAACTGTGATGTGGCTGGTGGGGGGGCGGGGGGGACTCCCCATCCCAGAGGGGCTGACCTCAGCCTGTGAGGAATGTGCATAAGGGAGGGAGGGAAGGCAGGGGTGGAGCCAGTGGGGGGAGGGCCACAGCTGAAGGCTCAAGGCTCCTGATGGCCCCTCCTGCCACCCCTCCACCTCAGCTCTGACATGGCCCACTGAGAAGGGAAGGGCAGCAAGGAGGGGAGAAACTGATCTTTCCAAAAGGTGGGCTGGGGGTCTCCTGGGCCACTGAGACCAGGCTTGGGGTTTTGTGGGTGGGGAATGTCCTGACAGACCCTCGACTTATCCCCAGGAGATCTGCTGGGGGCCAGGTGTTACGTTGTCGGGGGTGGGTCAGTGGGGGGGGGGGGCGGTGTTAGACTTCCAGAGGCTCCTTAGGGCTGTGCTTTGCCACCTCCTGGCACCAAGCTAGCTTCAGTCCTCACAGTCGCATGACCTGGCGTCCACGTGGCCAATGGGGGAAGGAAGGTTGTAACGTGGAACCAGCCACCAGCCTTGATTGCAAAAGCAGGTGTGAGCGGGGAGCCTGAGATCCCCACCCCAGCCCAGGGTGGTGGCACAACTGCCACAACCTTCATCGGATGGGAATCCTACAGCAGCCACGGGACTGGGAGCCCAGGCAGGATGCTGGGCTAGGCTTAGTGGTGAGGAGAGGCTGGGAGGCAAGCCCTGTGACTTGGTGCAACAATCCAGTTATTTCCAGAAGGAAAAGCTAAGGCCTTGGCAGGCTGTAACAACCATGAGCACTCCACAGGAAGCACCCAGGCAGATCTGTGCTAGTGGATGTCCTGGGGGCGGGTGGGGACACAAGCAGGGGTAGAGATGCCAGCTGCCTCTCTGGGTTTCAGACCCAAACCAAGACTGCCTTATTCCAGAGTCTTTAGGAGTCTGATTATGACACCTGGGTACTGACACCTGAGGTGCTGCCTCTAAGGGGACCCCTCCCTTAAGCCCAGCATGATAAAACTAGGGAGCAGAAAAGAGATCTTGTGAGGAGACATATCTGCAGTAGCGAGTCGCCTGGCTCAAGAGGGCCAGGGACAGCAGGTTCCCTCCAGCTCGGGTTGTCAGAAAGATGGTGTGGGTCTGGCGCTGTCTCCCAGTGCGAATACGGGGCTGGTGATAAAAGAATGGAGATGGTATCCCTGGGCCTGGAGACCTGAAGGCAGTCTGGGCAGACAGGGGACACAAGAGGGGTTGGCTAGGGGCCTCAGCAACACTTGCTGCTGGGTGGAAAATTGTAAACAGCCAAAGAATGTTGTTTGCTTGCATGAAGCCAAGGGAGGCTGCCCAGGTCCGTGGGGAGAGGCAGCCAGGCCAGGAGCAGGGCAGGGCCTCATCTTGGAAGCCTGATGCTCCTCTAGGCTCCCTCCTGATGCCCCCTGGTCCTTCTCCCACTGCTGCTAGATAGGTAGGTCAGGAACACTGGATCCCAAGGCCCCTGGGGAGATATGTGTCCCTTATCTTTGTCTGTGTTCCCTTATCTCTGATTGGTTGACATCCAGGCAGCATGTAACAAAACTGCCCAGTCGAAGTGCCAGAGACACCTGTGGCATACAAACCAGGCTGGAGGTCTGCTGACCCCTAAGGAAGGTCAGCTTTGGGGAGACTAAGATAGCATCCAGCCCCTTTAAAGTGCTCTGAAGAGTCCAAACAGGGAGAGTTTTCCAGAACAAGCTACAGGACAACACCCCAGGTACTTTTTTTTTTTTTTTAAGATTTATTTATTATATACCCCCAGAAGAGGGCACCAGGTCTCATTGTAGATGGTTGTGAGCTACCATGTTCCTGGGAATTGAACTCGAGACCTTTGGAAGAACAGTTGGTGCTCTTAACCTCTGAGCCATCTCTCCGCCCCCACCCCCACCCCCCAGGTACTTCTTAACCTGGGCACCGAAGTCAAGTGTAGGAGTCTGTCTTGTCTGAAAGCTTGTCTGCCTTACAGCTGGCCCAGCACCTGAGAAGCAGGAGTTGAAAGCCATCCTGGGCTACATAGCAACTTCCAGGCCAGCTTGGGCTAAGGGAGACCCTACCTTGAAACAAAAACAACCCCACAAACCTCCCTCAGGTACCTGGCTCTGGGTTTGATGGACAGGCCTGGCTTCCTAGCTTGGATGAGAGCTGGAGTCAATAGGCCATCCACCTCCCCAAAGTCTGCCCCTAGCTCCAGCAGGGTAGGGCTCCCAGGATAGGCCCACACTCTTCCTGCCCTCTCTTTCCTCCCCTCTCCTGCCTGGCTGTCATAGCAGCCACTGTGAGGCCAGACAGCTGAAAAGGATTTAAGAGATCCAATTGGTAAGAAAGTGACTGGGGCTGGGGCCCAGAAGAGGGGAGGAGAGGCCCTTCCCTGACCTCTGACCCACCTGTCCCAGGCAACTTCTGAGTGTCCAGTCATCCCTTAGCTGTGGAGGGACAAGTGAGGACTTGGAATGCCTGGCTTATTATTCCCTCTGCCTCCGGCACTGAACTGTCGGGGTAGGTGGGGGTGGGGGTGGGGGGAGAATAGCTGCTTTTCTACCTGCTTTGCCTTAACTTACTGCCAGGTTCCAGGGACTACCTACCCTATGGGGCACCGGTCACCTTGAGATCCAGCAGGAAAGAGCCGTCTCTACCTGCCCAACCCTTGCTCCCATTCCACTCATGGGGAGGCCACTGTCTGCAGCCAGTCTCAGCTGCCTGAGCCGGTCACCCGATCCACCCTGTAGCCCTGCAAACGTTATGGTATTCTGGGCGGTGGCTAGCCTGGTGGGGGCGGGGGCTTCTACTTAAAGGAGCCAGCCGTGGGGGGGGGGGGCGCGTTGCCCTGTGGGCCCTAGCCTGCTCCCCTTCCCCAGGACAAGAGGAGGTAAGGTGGGAGACACCTTGGCAGAGTTCTTGGTGGAGTGTGGGAAGGCAGCCGTGCCAGCCTCACAGACTACTAGGACCGGAGAAGAGGCACAGGCAAGTGTGTGCAGATGGAAGGAGGGACATAAGGTCTGGCCTGGGAGGGGTCCAGAAACTGGTGAGGGGTGTGGAGAGAAGGCAAGAGAGGCCTGAGACCTATCCTAGAAGCGAATTCCCTTTAATCCACACTGGGGCCTCGGCCCTTGTACCCCAGCTGTCCTGCCTGCTCCTGTAAAGGACAGTGGCCGGAGCAGCCAGAACCTGGCCCCACCTGAGGGTGCCAGGCAAGGTGTCTGGGTCAATGCAGCGGCTCAAAGTCAGGGAAGCTTAAGATCTCAAAATGGAAGGGACTTGGAGGGCAAATTGTTGTTCTACCTGAAGCTTAAGATGGGCCAGAGAGGTCACCTCACCCCATGTCCTCGTTCCTCTGTTGGGGCAAGCTTAACCTTAGTCTCTGCACGGCCAGCTCCTTCTATCCTCAGGCTGCAGAGAGGAAAGAACCAGTTGCAAGGCCAGGCCTGCTGGATTCGGCCTGGCAGGAATAGGTCTCACCTGTCAAAGGAAGTAATTGATACTGCTTTTGTATTCACTTGCATGTCCACTATGTATGTGCACGCACCTGCCCTGGCGCAGGTGTGCCTCCTGTACCAAAAAGGCATATGTTATGCTGGTGCACGCTGAATAGATGTATACACAGTGTCAAATGTGTATATGCACATTTGCACGCCCAACTTATATCTACATAGGGGTGACACATGTTTGCTCATAGATGTTTATACATATGCATACGTACACACTGTTCACGTATGCATGTTCATAAAGGGACCCTCAAAAATATATTCATATCCGTATTTACCCACAATCTTGGCTCCAGTCCCAAAAGTGCCTCTGCATTTCCCTGCCAGTCTGTGGGTACACTGCCACCCCCAGAGGCCTCATCTACTCCTGTCATTCTCCCTTCATCAGCTGTTTTGTTCATTGCACTGGGTGCCCTCAGAATTGACCACAGGATCTGACTTATTGTTGGCCCTTTGCCCTTTACTGCCTGGGGACCTTGTCTGCATCATCTGTACCCTGTCCCTGCCCCAGGCTGGCATGAAGTGGGTGCCTAGTGTTTGCGAATTAATGTGTGTGTGTGTGTGTGTCTGTGTGTGTGTGTGTGTGCGCATGTGTGCGTGCAGAAGGGGAGGTTACTGAGGAGGGTGACGTGGTGGGGCGGGTGCCTGCCAGTGCAGGGTGACCCTGAGGGTGTGCCCGGTGTGGGTGTGTCTCTGATTGTGGCCAGGCGGGGCATCCTTGGTGGAGAGGAAACGGTATGCGACCCCCCAGCCTCTTTCCCTTGGGCTGTAATCTGATCCCTTGGGACTCCCCCATGCCCTCCCGCCCTTACCCTCTCTGCCTTGCTCTGCCTACTCTTTTCCAGATCCTGGGGCAGAGTCCAGGGCTGCTGAAGGCTCCTCCGCACACGCCTGCTGAACCCTGGGCGCCCTGAGCTGCCGGCATGGGGCGGGCCGAGGCCGCCGCCATGATCCCAGGCCTGGCCCTTCTCTGGGCAGCAGGGCTGGGGGATGCTGCCCCTAACCTTCCCCGCCTTCGGCTCTCCTTTCAAGGTAGGTGCACCTGGCAGATGAGGGCGGCGGGTTTGAGGTGAACAGGGAAAGGGCCCAGTATGGAAAGACTCGCAGATGCCAGTGTGTGCGTCCCCATCCCCAGACACTTGCTAGGTTGGCAGTATTCTTGGGCCATCTCCAGCTAACCCTGACCTAGCCTCGGTCTAACCTCGGTCTGCCACCTCTCTGTCTACCTTCCCCTCACACTTTCCCCAGGAGGGACCCCTGCTGTCTCCATAGCAACAGTCCTTGTCTCTGTTTCATCACCTTGTCCCAAGGCAAGCCATGCCTCTTTAGCAGGGAAGTCAAGGTTTGGGGAGCCATCAGAGCCCCTTTCTTATACTCCTTAAACAGAGGAGTGTTCCCTGGGCACTGAGTGGCATTTGATAGTCAACTCTGCTGAATCCAAACTAGTGGCAGGCAGGGTGACAGGGAAGAGACCCACAGCCTGACATTTTAGGGATGGCATTCTATCCTATCCATTTCTGCTCACTCTGTCTTTTCTAGAACCTAGGAGTCCATGAGCCTGGCTTCCCAGCTTTGCCAGCCCACTTGTCTACACATGTTTTCCCAAACCTGTTTTCCCCTTTCTGGGGGCTGCACCATCTACCCTATAACTCTGTACATGCACCTGGGTGGGCCAGCTTTCATATGCGTAAGCCCACATACATGTAAGTGCACACATGTGTGGCTTGGGCCACACAAAAAATAACCTTGGTCTGCAGAGAGACAACTAGGCAGGGCCGAGAGGAAGTTTCTGTCATGACAGGAAAGTTCTCTGAGGCTTCTCTCCCTGCAGAATTACAGGTGCAGCATGGTGTCCGAACCTTCAGGCTGGAACGGACCTGCTGTTATGAGGCCTTGCTGGTGGACGAGGAGCGTGGACGCCTGTTTGTGGGTGCTGAGAACCATGTGGCTTCCCTCAGCCTGGACAACATCAGCAAGAGAGCCAAGAAGGTGCCAGGGTTGGGCAAATGAATGGAGGAACCCCCCCCCAAATAGAGTGTGCCTCAAGTGCCTAACCTGTGTCCCCTCCCCATAGCTGGCCTGGCCGGCCCCTGTGGAATGGCGAGAAGAGTGCAACTGGGCAGGGAAGGACATTGGTGTGAGTGCGAGTTACTCAAAGGGATTGGGGCCTCTTATCCCAGCGCTGAGGGAGAGGCTAGCCTGTTCTGGCTGGGGAGGTCAAGGTGGAGGAGGTGTGGAGGTGGTGAGTCAGGGGGGGAGCTCATGTGATTCTTCTTGGGGGGCCTCTGAGTCATGGAGGGGGGCTGCACACACACACACACACACACACACACACTTTCTCATGTAGCCACCCTGTGAAGGTAGGTTGTCACAAAGGACACTCAGGTGCCTGTAATTTATGCTAGTGCTTCCCTGGGCCAATGCAGAGGAAAGGGAAAGGTGGGGTCGCCCCTAGTGAACTGCAACTCCTTAGGGATGGGGCAAACCTGACTGCCTCCCCACCAACCTGCCCCCCAGACCGAGTGCATGAACTTCGTGAAGCTGCTACACGCCTATAACCACACCCATTTGCTGGCCTGCGGCACTGGGGCCTTCCACCCAACCTGTGCATTTGTGGAAGTGGGCCACCAGCTGGAGGTAAGACCAGGACCAGACAGGGGCAGGGAGGGGGGGTGCACAGGGAGCATGTGACGAAAGACCCTGGACCCGGCATTAACGACTCCGCTGCTCCCCAGGAACCCGTGCTCCGACTGGACCTGAGGAAGCTGGAGGACGGCAAGGGGAAGAGTCCTTACGACCCGAGGCACCGAGCTGCCTCCGTGCTGGTGGGTGAGTCCAGAGGCTGGCACTCAATCTAACTCCAGAACCCCCTAGAACTTCACACGTCCCAAGGGCACCCCCTCAGATGCCCTATAGTCTCCACTCCCTGAGCGCCCCCCGGAGCTCCCTAGGCACTTTTACTCTGAGAGCTCACAGCTGGCTGAGCGTCTGTCCCCTTGCCCGGTTGTCTGCAGGGGACGAGCTGTACTCAGGGGTGGCGGCGGACCTCATGGGCCGAGACTTTACCATCTTTCGCAGCCTGGGTCAGAATCCGAGTCTCCGGACAGAGCCCCATGATTCCCGCTGGCTCAATGGTGAGAAGCTGGTGGGGCCGCTGGGAGGGCACTGCCATGCTATCCTCCAACAGGGAAAGTGCCACACAAAGAAAAAGCAAGGGCAGGGTGGGGGGGTGAAGAGATGGCTCGCTCAGAGGTTAAGAGAACTGGCTGCTCTTCCAGAGGTCCTGAGTTCAATTCCCAGCAACCACATGGTGGCTCATAACCATCTATTGTGTGATCTGATGCCCTCTTCTGACATGCAGGTGTACGTGCAGGCTGAACACTGTGTATGTAATATGTAATAAATAAGTACATCTTAAAAAAAAAAAAAAGAAAGAAAGAAAAGAAAAAACAAGGGAGCAATGGGCAAAGTGAAGTCCCTCCCAAGTATCTACCATAGTCAGGCCCTGTGCCAGGGTCACAGAGACAGATGAGAGTCTTTAAGGCCATGGCTCTCAGAACAGAGACACGAGATAAATTCCAGTGGCCATAACAATGGAAAAACGGAGAAGGGAAAAGGATGCTGGGTTGAGGAAGGGAAGCCGTGTGCTTGGAGGACCTATGAGTTATTGATAGCTTTCAGGACACAAGGCGAACAGCCAACAGAATCGGAAGAGCTTTCCAGGGGAATGACTAGTGCAAAGGCCTCGAGGCAAGAGCCAGCAAAGAAACAGACTAATACTGATAGGAAAACAAAGACACACTAGGGCTGGAGTCCTTTACTATGAGACAGCAAGAGGAACTGAAGCAGGGACAGAGAGTATTTGATCTGCTAGGAGGAAGATTTATGAATGAAGGTGGAAACGGATACCTCCTCTCTCTCTTCCTGGCAAATTAAGGAAGTGTAGCCCGGTCAGAACTCTGTAGACGGGGAGTAGGGCAGCCTGCTTGCGCTCGCAGCTGTGGTCTCTACTGCCCCCTCGTGGCTGCTTCTTGCCTTGCAGGTGCTGACCATGTTATGGCCAGAACCCACTGATACCGTGGCTTCTATTTTTGTTAGAACCCAAGTTTGTCAAGGTCTTCTGGATCCCAGAGAGCGAGAACCCTGATGACGATAAGATCTATTTCTTCTTCCGTGAGTCCGCAGTGGAAGCAGCACCAGCAATGGGACGCATGACAGTGTCTCGCGTTGGCCAGATCTGCCGGGTAAGGAGACGCTGGCAGCCGTACATCCCCTGGGCTACCTTTGCCCCTGACCCTTTGCCTACTATGGTCTTGTTTTCATCCCTTCTGATCCTGTGAGCAGAATGACCTGGGCGGCCAGCGCAGCTTGGTCAACAAATGGACCACATTTCTGAAGGCGCGGCTTGTGTGCTCGGTACCTGGAGTGGAGGGTGACACCCACTTTGACCAACTTCGTGAGTGTCTCCAATGAGGAGTGGCTGGGGGTGGGGGGGGTGAGGAGTCAGGGTGCAGAGTCCAGGAGCCTGAGGTGTGTGTGTGTGTGTACTGCCCTGCCAACCTTTCCTTTGCCTACAGAGGATGTGTTCCTTTTGTCCTCTCGGGACCGCCAGACGTCACTTCTCTATGCCATCTTCTCCACCTCCAGGTAAGGGGCAGGAAGCAGGTGTTCCCTTGCGAGGTCGGTTGAGCTTGCTGGGGCTCCTCACTTTGCTCTCTCTTCGTTGCCTGCAGTGGCATCTTCCAGGGCTCTGCTGTGTGTGTGTACAGCATGAATGATGTGCGCCGAGCCTTCTTGGGACCTTTTGCTCACAAGGAGGGACCTACACATCAGTGGGTGTCCTACCAGGGTCGCGTCCCCTACCCACGACCTGGCATGGTGCGTTGCTAGGGACTACTTGCAATGACCAACTTCAAAGTCTCAAGGGTGGAGAATGTGACTTGGCCTGAGGGTTCTGTTGAGGGGTGAGGTCTGATTTCCTTTTATTTATTATTATTATTATTAATTTTGGTTTGGGTTTCTTTCTTTCTTTCTTAAAAATTTATTTTCCTTTTTTTTCAAGACAGGGTTTCTCTGTGTAACAGAGACTTTCTTTGTAGACCAGGCTGGCCTCAAACTCAGGGAGATCCACCTACCTCTGCCTCCCAAGTGCTGGAATTAAAGGCATGTGCCATCACCGCCCAACTTGCTTTGGTTTTTTTCCTTTTCTTTTCTTTTTCTTTTTCTTTTTTTCTGAGACAGGGTTTCTCTGTGTATCCTTGGCTACCCTGGAGTCACTTTGTAGATCAGGCTGGCCTCGACCTCACAGCAATATGCCTGTCTCTGCCTCCCGAGTGCTGGGATTAAAGGCATGCACCACTACACCTGGCCTGGTTTGGTTTTTTCAAGAAAGGATTTCTTTGTGTAATAGCCCTGGCTCTGCTGGGACTCTCTTTGTAGACCAGACTGGCCTCGAACTCACATCGATCCACCTGCCTCCCAAGCACTGGAGTCACGCCCAGACTGATTTCTTCCTTTTGGTCTGGGTGGGGGAATGTCATCATCATAAAATAGAATTGCAGAGTGAGACTATGTGCCTAAAGTTCACCAGGGAAAGGTTCAGATACTCAGGGCCCTTGTCCCTGTCCACCTGTCATGTCCCCAGGGCCTTTGAATGGAGGGCTGGCCTCTGCTTGATGTGCCTTGCTTTCCCTAGTGCCCCAGCAAGACTTTTGGCACCTTCAGCTCCACCAAGGACTTCCCAGATGATGTAATTCAATTTGCTCGGAACCACCCTCTCATGTACAACTCCGTCCTGCCGATGGGGGGGCGCCCTCTCTTCCTACAAGTGGGAGCAGGCTACACCTTCACCCAGATCGCTGCAGACCGAGTAGCAGCTGCTGACGGACACTACGATGTTCTCTTCATTGGTACAGGTCAGGGTCTCACCGGAGGCACATAGGACGTACAGCGCCCTCCAGCTCCTTGGCCTGGAGGTAGAAGTTGTCTCTGGTCAGTCCAATAGCTACATCATTGTCTGGGCTGTGACCCCACCTTCTGGAGGTGGCCCTGATTGTTCCAACCCACACTTTAAAAAAAATATCTATTTATTATGTATTGTATATGAGTGTTTTATCTGCAGAAGAGGGCATCAGATCACACCATAGATGGTTGTGAGCCACCATGTGGTTGCTGGGAATTGAACTCAGAACCTCTGGAAGAGCAGGTGGTGCTCTTAACCACTGAGCCGTCTCTCCAGCCCCCAACCCACACTTTTTAATTAACTAATTTTTTTTGTTTGGTTTGGTTTGGTTTGTTTTCCTGAGACAAGGTGTCTCTGTGTAGCCTTGGCTGTCCTGGACTAATTTTGTAGACCAGGCTGGCCTCGGACTCACAACAACCCACCTACCTCTGCCTCCCGAGTGCTGGGATTAAAGCCGCGCACCACCATGCCTGGCTCCCAACCCACACTTTTTAACTTTTTCATGACCCAGCATGATGAAGGTAGAGACAGAGCATGAACACACACAAACGCACGCACACACACACACACACACACACACACACACACACACACAGACACAGACACTTGGCTTGTCAGAGAAAACCAATATAGTCATTCCTTCTTCTCATCCTACAGATGTGGGCACCGTGCTGAAAGTGATCTCAGTCCCCAAGGGCAGCCGACCTAACTCTGAAGGACTTCTCCTGGAAGAGCTGCAGGTGTTTGAGGTGAGGCCTCTTCCCCAGTCACCCTAGGACTCATCACTTGAGGCCACTACGCCCTGATGCCCATGTCCTGCCTCCTTTTCAGGACTCTGCCGCCATCACCAGCATGCAGATCTCCTCTAAAAGGGTAAGTAACTGAGCTTCAGGCATGAACTGACCTTGTACCACAAGCACCCCAACATCTCGCTTCTCTTTGGTTTTCTTTTCTTTCTTTCTTTCTTGTTTTTGTTTTTGTTTTCCAAGACAGGGTTTCTCTGTGTAGCCTTTCCTGTCCTGGACTTGCTTTATAGACCAGGCTGTCCTTGAACTCACAGTGATCCTCTTGCCTCTGCCTCCGCCTCCTGAGTGCTGGGATTAAAGGTATGCTCCACCATGCCTGGCTCTCTTTGGTTTTCTTTTCTTTTCTTTTCTTTTTTTTTTTTTGAAACAGGGTTTCTCTGTGTAGTCTTCACTGTCCTGGACTCACTTTGTAGACCAGGCTGGCTTCGAACTCACAGAGATCCGCCTGCCTCTGCCTCCCAAGTGCTGGGATTAAAGGCGTGCGCCACCATGCCCAGCTCTCTTTGGTTTTCAAAGCCCAGAGTTTCAGGTATAGCTCCTCTTGGCTAGTCAATGAGACCTCAGTGTTCACATTTGTCCAGTGGGGAAAAGGCTAGCTGAATGAAGGAAGGCAGGTAAGGACTGCTCTAGATCAGACTGGAGACTCTTGTGCCCTCTAGCACCAACTCTACGTGGCATCACCCAGCGCAGTGGCCCAGATTGCTTTGCACCGTTGCACTGCCCTTGGCCGCGCATGTGCAGAATGCTGCCTGGCCCGTGACCCTTACTGTGCCTGGGATGGGTCAGCCTGCACACGCTTCCAGTCTACTGCCAAGAGGTGGGTTGGCTTGGAGTCTAGATTAGACCCCTGGCAGGGAGTCTTTGCCAACAGCAGAGAAGAGGAAAAGAGCTCACGGCTTTTAATGTCTCCCTCAGGCGGTTCCGGAGGCAAGATGTAAGGAACGGTGACCCCAGCACCCTGTGCCCCGGGGGTGAGTACCCTATCACCTCCTACCCTCAGGCCTTGAAGTCTGTACACCCAACCCTGCCTTGTTTGACTTTTTACCTTTTTTGTCTCAAGACTCCTCTCATCCTGCGCTGCTGGAGAGAAAGGTCTTAGGTGTGGAGAGAGGCAGTGCTTTTCTAGAGTGTGAGCCCCGCTCGCTCCAGGCCCATGTGGAGTGGACCTTCCATCGTGCAGGGGAGGCAGCCCACACCCAGGTGTGCATTCCATCACCCTTCCCAACCAGGCCCATGGAAGAGAAGCCATGCCCTGCCTAAGGAGGCCTTTACCTGTACCTCATACCTAGATGAAATCCAGTTCAGTGAGGCTCTGCTCAGTCAGACTCCTCACATAGGTCTCATCCTGGTTCTGTCTTTAGCTTTACTCCACAGCCTAGTGATGCCCCACTGTGTCCAGTTAGACTCCCTCATTGCCATGCATTGAGATTTCTGGTCCACCCCACGACCCATGCAAGTGAGCCCTCTTACCCAGAGCAAATCTTCGACTGAAGGCTACCCATGCCTATGCACATAGCCTTTTTTTAAAAAAAGGATTTATTTATTTATTATTATGTATATATTGCTCTGCCTGCATGTATACTTGTGTGCCAGAAGAGGCCTTCGATCTCATTACAGATGGCTGAGAGCCACCATGTGGTTGCTGGGAGTTGAACTTGGGACCTCTGAAAGAACAGTCAATGTCCTTAACCTCTGAACCATCTCTCCAGCCCTGCACATAGCCTTTAAGTGCCAGCACCTATTTTCCTTGTCCAGCTTTGGCTCCCAATGACCCTTTGTTTTGTGTTCTTGCCCTCACATGTAGGTGCTGGCTGAGGAGCGCGTTGAGCGGACTGCACGGGGGCTGCTGTTGCGTGGTCTGCGGCGCCAGGACTCTGGCGTGTATCTGTGCGTGGCAGTTGAGCAAGGCTTTTCACAGCCACTGCGTCGCCTGGTACTTCATGTCCTGAGTGCGGTACAGGCTGAACGACTGGCACGGACCGAGGAGACGGCAGCCCCCGCACCACCAGGCCCTAAACTCTGGTACCGGGACTTCCTGCAGCTGGTGGAGCCAGGCGGCGGCGGAGGTGGAGGCGTGACCTCCCTGCGAATGTGCCGCCCGCAGTCAGGGCCCCACTCTGTGGCCGCAGAATCTCGTCGTAAGGGTCGCAACAGGCGGATGCATGTCTCTGAGCTGCGTGCTGAGCGTGGACCACGTAGCGCAGCACACTGGTGACTGGGTGGTCCCCACACTGGGGGGCCAGGATGGATATGACACTCAGAGGAGGGGGCAGACAGATGCCAGGAAGGCAGATGAGTTGTGGCTGGGGCACACTGAGGTCCTCGGACCAATGGGGACACCTAACCCATAAGTAGGCCCTGGCCAAAGGGTAGCTTATTTATTAACAAAATAACTCGTGAACGTAGCCCCAGAAGAATGGTCCAAGATCAATTCAGGATCTAGCCTGGAGGGAGGGGACAGAGAAGTGGGGCTCCAGAGTAGACCAGGGCCAGAGAGCTGTCTTGGGGGAAGCAATCTCTTTCTTGGGCAGTGAGCAGGAAGCTGTGAACAGATTAGACTGTTGGGTCCGGGGTGAGGCAGGCCAACTGTACTAAAGAAATGCAATAAACACATCATGAGCTGACGTTGGAATGCTCATAACAGCTAGTCCTAACCTCTGCTGGGGGTCTGGGGCATTGTCCCAGCAGTCTCAAGTCCTGACTTTTTTTTTTTTTTTTTCCTTCCTCATCCAAGATCGCTGCAGTGTAGATTAAAAGTGCTATTAGATGGTTAAGCTTGTCCCATTTGCCTCTGTGGGTACCGGCACGCACAGGGCATTGATGGCAGGGCCAAGTTCTCTGAAGTACATACGAACAAACAATACTGGATGCTGTGGGCAAGGATGTGTGCAGAACTCACTGACCAGGTGACCCTTGAGCTGACCAATAAGGAGAAGCCAGTCTGCAGTGCATGGTGCTGAATGCCTGCTGTTGATCCCAGCAGAGGTAGGCGGATCTCTGAGTTCGAGGCCAGCCTGGTCTACAAAGTGACTCCAGAACAAGCTAGGGTTGTTATATGGAGAAACTCTGTCTGGAAAAACCAAAGGAGAAGAAGAGGAGAGGAGGAGGAGGAAGAGGGAAAGGAGAAGCCAGTCACAGATGCGGATGTCTGGTGACAGCATTCCAAGATGGAAGAAGCAGTGTAAGGTCTTGGAGTGGGGGACAAGTCTGAGGAAGGAAAAGGAGGCTAAAATGACAGTACAGCACGATGGGTTCAGGATGGTTTGGAAAGGAGACACACTGCCTATCCACCCCGCCCCCCAGTCGTGCTTTGCCCAGCTGAGAAGCAATGGAATAGAGTCCACCCACAGACTGAGGCCTGGAAACTGAACCAGCCCCCTTCAAGAGTGAGCAACATGCCCCCGTGTAGCCTGTTAAGCCCTGTGAAGAGGAGAGGGAGGGAGGGCCAAGACTTCTTTGTGCTAAGTTCTTTGTTTGTTTTGTTTGTTCGCTTTGTTTTAAGATTTATTTATGGGCTAGAGAGATGGCTCAGCAGGTCCTGAGTTCAATAGCCAGCAAGCACATCTGTAATGGGATCTGCTGCCCTCTTCTGGCCTGTAGGCATACATGCAGAGCACTGTATACATGCATAATAAATAAATCTTTAAAAAAAAAAAAAAGTCTACAAAGTGACCCCAGGACAGCCAAGACTACACAGAGAAACCCTGACTTGAAAAACAAAACAAAAATGATTTATTTATTATGTATACAGTATGCATCAGGTCACATTATTGATGGTTGTGAGCTACCATGTGGTTGCGGGGAGTTGAACTCAGGACCTCTGGAAGAGCAGTTAGTGCTCTTAACCTTTGAGTCATCTCTCCAGCCCCCTCCTCCCTTTTAAAAAAAGATGTATTTATTATGTATACAGTATTCTGCCTACATGTACACTTGCATGCCAGAAGAGGGCACCAGATCTCCTTCTAGATGGTTGTGAGTCACCATGTGGTTGCTGAGAATTGAACTCAGGACCTTTGGAAGAACAATGTTCTTAACCTCTGAACCATCTCTCCAGGGCTGCCGCCCTCCCTTTTTTGTTTGTTTTGTTTGGTTTGGTTTTTCAAGACAGGGTTTCTCTGTATAGCCTTGGCCATCCTGGACTCACTTTGTAGACCAGGCTGGCCTCGAACTCACAGCGATCCGCCTGCCTCTGCCTCCCGAGTGCTGGGATTAAAGGTGTGCGCCACCACGCCCGGCTTTGTTTTTGTTTTTTTTGAGACAGGGTTTCTCTGTGTAGCCTTGGCTGTCTTGGACTTGCTTTGTAGCCCAGACTGGCCTCAAACTCAGAGATCCACCTGCCTCTGCCTCCCAAATGCTGGGATTAAAGGTGTACACCACCACTATCTGGTGTGCTAAATTATTTAGTCATGTCTCTGCATTTTTATTCTCAGTACAATTGGCCAGGAACCCTTGCTCCTGGTTTATAGACTGAAGAACAGAGGCCACTCCCAAGGTCCTCTTTACCTAAAGCTATAGTTTAATACTAGAAATAGCACTGTCTAGCCAGGTGGTGGTGGTACATGCCTTTAATTCCACTTGGGAGGCAGAGACAGGTGTATCTCTGAGTTCGAGATCAGCCTGGTCTACAAAGTGAGTCCAGGACAGCCAAGGCTACACACAGAAACTCTGTCTCAAAAAACCAAAAAAAGAAAAGAAAGAAAAAAGAAAAGAAATAGCATCTAATCCCAGTCTGTCCATTGGCCAGCATGAGTGCCCACTTGTCGGGCGGCCAGATCCTTAGGGCACTGGGCTCCAATATTGTTCACTCCCCCAATATCGGGTACTAATGGTCACACAGTGGTGGGTGCTTATCTCACATTTCCTGGAAGGAGATGGCTGGTCTGTGGGTGAAGGGTCTATGGGAGTGAGGGGTGGCTGAGTGGAGGTGTGCAGGGTTCCTTTTCTGTCATAGCTACATGGAGCATGCTCCCTTTCTGGAAGAAGGCCCCAATGTATGTCTGTGCATGCAGAGGATCGGTATGGTTTTCTGAGATGTTCCCTGGGCCCATGTGCCAGCCCATTTGGGTCACTCTGCCCCCTTTCATGGCTCAGAGCTGCCCCCTCTAAATATAGTGCAGGGAAGTGAGCTCAGGTCTATTTTAGGACCAGGTTGGGAGGCAGCCAGGCCTATCCCAGGATCCCAAAGGAGCCACCGCTGCCTTTGTCCAGTTCTGCTACTGGGCACTCTCATCGAGCCCCTGACTACCTACCTACCAACTGCCATGCCTGAGGAGAGCCAAGAAGGTAAGAGAGGTGACCACTGGGGGGGGGACAGGGCTCTAGTCCTGCAGCCCTCAATCTTTTATACTGCCAAGAAAGGGCCTGCCCTCCACTAAGGGAAGATGTTTACCTTTTTTTTCCCCTGCATGGGGTGGGGGGACATGATAAAGACTTAACTATAACATCTACCATGTTTTGTTTCTGTAGCAAATAAAACATGTCCAAATACAAAGTATGGGAGAAGCACCATGAGGTGCAAAGAGGGAATTGAATGTGACCTGGCCACCGCTCAGGCGTAAGGACTGACAGCATCTGCCTGTGTTTGAATGGCTTGTGAGCATGTCAAAGGCAGCTTCAAGCACGTCCCCAAGGTTGATATACTGTCCTGAGATGGTAGACCCAGAGGGCCCAAAGCCATCCTTACCCAGGGCCCTGCCACACTCTTACAGCTCTTGTGGAATTGGGACAAAACAAAACAACAATGACAAAATCCAACAGAAGGCCTTGGTGGCGCACACTTAGGAAGCAGAAGCCGAAGGAGCTCTGTGAGTTCAAGGCCAACTTGGTCTTATATATAGTTCTGTGAGTTCTGGGCTAGCCAGGGCTACATAATGAGACCCTGTTTCAAAAATAAATTATAAATACCCAGCCAAAGAACACCAGCAGAAAGTAAAGTTATAGTTTAGAAATCATCAATATTTTGATAGCTGGAATGCTGAGGCCGAAGGTTAATTCACTGGAGTTAACCAGGTACTCAGGAGCAGTCTGAGAACTTTCTGAGTCCTTCTCAGATGAAAGGGAAGGTTGGGGGGAGGGAAGAGATGGCTCAGTGATTAAGAGCACTTGCTGCATAGCCATCGAAGACCTGAGTTCAGATCCCAGTATCCACATAACAAGCCAGGTGTAGTCTTATGATCCCAGGGCTGCGTATACTGGAGGGTGAAGACAGGAGGGTCCCTGGGGCTTGCTGGTTGCCACCATGGTCAACCAAACCAAACATAATAGCAAAAACAGGATTTTGAGACTCAGGAACAGTTCCTGCCTCAAAGGAATAAAGCAGAGAGTAAAAGACAAGGACACCCAAAATCGTCCTCTACATGTATGCATGTGGGCATGTACCACACCACACATCACAAACATATAACAAAGATGGGCACAGCGATACACACATGTAAGACCAGTGAAAGGTAAGCTGAGACCAGAGGTGAAGCCACACCTAACTCTGAGTTCCAGGGCAGCGAGGGTTACATAATGAGTCACTATCTTAAAACCAAAACCAAAGCAGAGAGTCGGTGACTAGATGGGCAGAAGCTGTGAATGGGGTAATTACACAGGTTGGTCAGGCTCCCTAGCCTATAATCAAGGCAAGCTGCTTCTCATCTCTCAAATTAGCAGATATATGTAAAGATGTGTGCATCGAGGGTCTAGGGAGCATTCAGTAAAAAGCTTGCCTTAAGCATGAAGACCTGAGGTCATTTCTCCCAGGCCCCTGATGCACTTGAAGCTGCCCCTTAACATGCTCAGAAGCAAGTGTAAATCAAATGCTGTGTGTCGGTCCTCATGTCTTGGAGGTGGGCTGCAGGTCACGTGGGGTTACACACTTCTAATCCCTCGTCTGGTATGATAGAGACAGGAGTTTCTGGGCCTCCATGCTTAGTGAGCCTGGACCATTTGTTGAGTTCCAGTGCCAGCGAGACCTCTGGCCTCCGTGTGCACACACATACACATTTTTTTCCCTCAATGGGAGGCCTACTGGTGGTGATGATGTACCACTGGGCTCTGGACAGACTTTTTAGAAGATATTTTTGATGAAAGCATTAAAGAGAAAATAGCATTAAAGAGAAATCTCTGTACTTGGACCCAGTGGTTCCACTTCTGGGAATTGTCCTCAGTAACTTTCAGGGAAGTGGGGGAAATGATGAATGACGAATGTCCTGGGGGTTAATTTCCAAAGGGAATTGGAAACAACCTAAATGCCCAGAAAAAAAGGGGACTCCTGCAGTGCTGTTGAGTGCAAACAGCAGGGCTCCCGTAAAAGCAGGAGTGTGTGTGTTAAGGCAGACCCAAGCTGCATTTGCCTAGGAGTAGACAGCATGTTATCAGGTCTAGCCTGGTGGCAAATTCCCAATTGCTGTGGGCTTAGGTCGATGAGCTGTTTGGTAGCCAATAAACAAAGGAATGCCTGGCTGTGGGCATGGGAGCACATCAGGAGCCTTATGCACAGACTAAGCCTTTGGAACCCTGGATCCAAACTAAGAGTCATTCCTGAAGTTGTAGGGAATTTGGAACCAAATGTCACAGGTACAGTTTCCATACACCCCAAGACCTTGCAGCCCGAGCTCACCTACAAGCAGTGACTTGCTCAAATCAGTCCCACTGTCCCTACAGATGCTGTACTGACAATGCAGAACCAAAGGAACAGGGGAACACTGGCTCCTAACCACGTTGAGGAGGTGCATCTGCACCGAGTGGAGTCCATCAGTGACCTACACAGTGGAGGTAAGGGAGTGGGGAAAAGGGAGCGAGGTGGATGCTATGGGTACCACTCTCCTGACGAACCATCCTCCTGGCAGGCTCACTAAGGCCCTATCTGGCTGAAGAGGCACAGCCATGGGAAGAGCTTCTGGGTGTCTTGCCACCATCACTGTGCACCCAAGCTGGCTGCAGCCCCACGTGTGGCCGTGGGGGGTTCCTACTGCTATTGACACTGCTGGTGTTCACCTGCCTGGCACTAGCCATCCTGGCTGTCTACCTAAGTGGTAGGGACAGGCAGGGCTGGGAACCCAGGGCAACTGCAAAATGTAGCAGTATGGGTGGGGCACGGGCCAGTGGGCAACCCGATGCTGGGCTGAGATCTGGGGAGGCATGTGGCTTGACAAGGTCCCACAGACGTCTTCCCATCCCCAGTGCTGCAGAGTGAATCCCTGAGGGTCTTGGCACACACACTGCGCACACAAGAGGAGACTCTGCTCAAATTGCGTCTGGCTAGCCTCAGCCAGCTGAGGAGGCTCAACTCCAGCGAAGCTCGGGCACCCAGCTGAGATGCCATGTGAATGTGTGAGGCGTGTGAGCTGTGAGTAGGAATAAAGGGACCTTTGGCAGGTCTCTGTTCTCCTACTGATGGCCACATCTACACTACTTCCTTGGTGAGACTTTTGTACAAGAGCCTGATGTAATTCAACAAGCTGCCTGTCCCTTTTGACCTCTTCAGGCCAAGCCTGACCAAGTCTTCTGGTGCCAAGGCCCTGCTTTGGATAGCCAAAGGTCAGAGGATGGGGTAGCCGCCTTTCCCTGGCTCCTCCTATGGCCTGTCAGCACTCTCTGGCCACCCCCAGATAGAGTTCAGAAGTCTAGAAATAGCTGTCCCCGCTCAGCCACCCACTCTGTCAGGCCTCCTAATGGGGGTCCAGTCTCAGCTCTCAGACAAGCTAGGCCGAGCTGGGGGTGGGGGGACCACGTGGGCCACAGAGGACAAAGGTGAAATAGAAATCTAGCTGGGGCCAAGCCTGGTAGAGACGAGCGGAGGCAGGCAAAGACTCTGAATAAAGGCCACAGGGGGATAAGTATTGTTTAATTCTCTTATCTTTAAAAATCAGTACACACACCCATTCTAGGCAGCTTTGCCAAGGTGGCCAGTGCCACACTCCCAAAAGCCGCAGCCCTGAGGGGCAAGGCCTGAAAAACAAAAGGGACAGTCCTTTCTCACCTGTCCCTCAGCTGCAGGCCTGGCACACACTTGGTTTCACCTGAGACAGGACAGGACGAAAGGCCACAGCCACAGGGCTGAGTGCAGATACAAAGGGCTAGAGTCTTAAGTGTCCTGACCCCTTGACCCTCCCACATTTGTCTATTTTTGGTTTCATCATTAAAAAAAATATAGTGACAATCACTGGTAGGGACCAGTTTTTGCACTGTCTTCTGTTAAAAATACGGTAAGGGTATGGGGTAGCCTTCTCGTTGGCCAGTGTGCTTCACAGGATGTCTGCCCGCTTGTCCCTTGCACGACTCCGGGCCTTGGTCCGGGCTTTGAAGGCTGCAGCATTGTACAGGTGCTGTGGAAGAGAAGCAAGGTAGGGAGCCCAGTGAACCAAGAAGGAAAACTTAGGCTCCTCCTGTGACCCACTCGCACCTCTAGGCCTCCAGCTAACAGGAGGCAGGATAAAGGTGCCCGAGATGCGAACCTTTTCAAAACGTGAAATCTTGCAGGCCTTCAGGGCAGCGGCATCCAGCACTAGCACAGGGCCCAGGCCAAAGATGTCACGGAGCAGCTCATTGTTCTGAAGATAAGGCGATTAGCTCAGGCCAGTCTGAAGCAGCCAGGTCGGGTAGCCCTCCCCGTGTGTCCCCTCACCTGGAGGTGATAGTGCATGCCGGAGCCCAACACATCCTTGAAGGCTGTGTAGATTCGGTGGCGAGCCCAGCTGTCTATGTAGAGCACTTCCAGTCCAAAACGGATTGTTTCCTCCTCACACTCACCGCCCTAGTGGGTAGAGGGCCCATGCCTGGGGTTGGCTGCCATGCCCCCGGAACTCACCAGCACGCCCCTGTCTCCTGAATGCTGGGATTAGAGGCGTGGACTACCAAGCCTAAACTCTTGGGGATGACCCTTTTTTGTTTTTTCAAGACAAGGTTTCTCTGTGTAGCCTTGGCTGCCCTCGAACTCACAGCAATCCTCTTGCCTCTGCCTCCCGAGTGCTAGAATTACAGGTGTGCGCCACCGTACCTGGTTCTTTTTGGTGGGGACACTTTTTTTTTAATGGGATATTCATGTTCTCTCACACACACCTCAACGAACTGCAGCACAGCACGGAAAATGGAGCGCTGGCGTCGACGGTCAATCTTGGCCCGGTACTTATTGCTGTCAGTGGCTAGGGTACGCAGAGCACTGCAGAGAGCCTCCATGTCCTCATAAGCAAAGTCCTCCTGTGTGGGAAAGTGGAGGTGTTGGGCAGAAGCTTCAACTCTTCTCAATTGAGCATGGTGTGGTCCAAAGCTCCCCTCTTCTCTGCCTGGCTCCTCCTCCCTCAGCCCCTCCTGGACCTCTCCACAGTAGCTCACCTCTGCTCAGATTCCCTGCTACCACCCTTTAGCATATGAGCAAGTGTTGGGGTCACCTCCCCTACAAAATGACGCAAGACTGCTTTGTGTGTGTGTGTGGCATGCTCTGCAAGCAGCCTGGGATGGTCAGTGGTGCCAGCAGGCACTTCCTACTGTCCCTCGCACCTCAAGGTCCCGGGCGAGCTCAAAGAGCAGCGCGATGGCTTCACCAGCAGCAATCCGCAGGTTCACACTTTCACTGGACAAGAGCTGGGGCAGCCGGGGCAGCTGCCTATGGAGAGGGCAAGCTAAGCTTTGTGTATGGGTTGAGGGTCCCCTCACAAATTCCCTGCCACTCCCAGTAGGCAGAGGCCCCTACCTGTCAAGGATATGGTTGATGTGGGTACCAGGACAGATGGTGAGCAGCAATGCCCAGGCCTGCAGGGCAGCACAGAGCAGGCCATGTAGGCTGGCAGGAACCAGAGCTGCAGCAGCAGAGCCACTAGTGCCGCAGGACCAGCTGAAAACACCTTCCAAGCAGGCCAGGCAGGAGACCAGGTCCTAGGAGCCCAGGGGAGACAGGACTGGGTCATGGACAGGGCTATTGAGTCTCGCTGCTCTCCCACCTGTGTCCAAAGTCCACTTACCTGGACATCAGTGGCAGCTACATAGCAGCCCAAGCCAAGAGCAGAAGCACACTGTTGGAAGAAGGACAAAGTGGGCTGGAGATGGCTCAGTGGTTAAGAGCACTACTCCTCCAAAGGACCAGAGTTCGATTCCCAGTAACCACATGGCAGCTCACAACTGTCTGTAACCCCCAAGATCTGACACCCTCGCGCAGACATACATGCAGGCAAAACACCAATGCACATAAAATACATATAAATTAAAAAACTAGGCCACCATGGGTCAACATCAGGAACATATGAGTACGGAGTCTCAAATGATAGGTGGCATGCAACCCCCTGCTTTGGGACGAGGGGCCCGTGGGGCATGGAAATACTCACATGGCGCCTGGCAGCGGGGCTCGCCGTACTGTCACTGAGCACCGAGATTAGCAGGGGCTGCAGACTGTGGAACAGCTCCTCGCCCTTGGGTCCAGGGCCCAACTGCACACAGAGCAGGCCTAGTACAGCAGCCGCCAGAGCCTGTTCTTCACCCTTCCCTACAGGATGCTTTTCAGTTAGCGCATGCAGCAAGCGTCAACACCTGCCTAGCCAGGGTTCCCCAAGTGCCCAGGACTTGACCTTTCTTAAGGCACTTTTCCAGGGCATCCGCCAGCGTGAGGCTGCGCTCCAGCAAGAAGTCAGGAAGCAGGCGGGAGGCCAGGGCCAGGCGCAGGCTCTCCAGAGCTCCTTGCCGGGTCTTGGCACTGGGAGGCAGAGAAGGGGTGTGTGTGTTCGTGTGGGCGATCGACCGCCCCCTCGGTTCCGTTTCCCATAGGCTGACCAGGGAAGGCCCTGTGTGCAGAGATTGGCCAGCAGTACCTCTTGTCAGTCAGGCAGTCCACGTGGTCCTTCAGCTTTTCCTCCAGGGTTTCCTGCTGGCTCTGCTCATCCACTGCTTCCCCACCTGCAAAGCCAGCCCATCCGTCATCACGGAAACCTGCCCTTGTCTGGTGGAGCCCTCACCGAGTCCCTGTCAAACTTCAAACGGCTCTCACCCAGGCAGTCCTCTGCGGTGGCGCTGAGCAGGCTGGGACATTCGCTGGTGGTGCTCCGGGCCTCGCTGGCCGCTTCCTCATCACTGGAACCCGAGTCGGCCTGGGCACTGCTCCTGGCACCTGAAGGGACACAACACTGCTATGTGACCAGCTTCCGCTTGTGAGGGAGGGCGGGCTCAGGATACGCTGTGTAACTTCACGAACATTTCCCATCTTAGAGATGAGCAAACCAAGGCCTGACACAGGGGACCCGTGAGGGTACAGCCTGCCCCCTCTGCCCCCATGCCGAGACAGGGCTTCTTTGTGTAGCCTTGGCTGTCATGGAAGCAGCTCTGTAGAACAGGCTGGCCTTGAACTCAAAGAGATCCACCTGCCTCTGCCTCCAGAGTGATGGGATTAAAGGCATGTGCACCAGCACTGCCTAGTGGGCATAATCTGCTGTTTGGTTGGTTATTCAAGACGGGGTTTCTCTGTGTAGCCTTGGCTGCCCTGGACTCACTTTGTAGACCAGGCTGGCCTTGAACTCGCAGAGATCTGCCTGCTTCTGCCTCCCTGAGTGCTGGGATCACAGGTTGCACCACCACGCCCAGCTCACAATCTGCTTTAAGGAGAGCAGGAACTACACAGTGGCATAAAGGGCTGGTTGGGTCCCACCTAGGCCTGAGGCGCAGTTTAGACTGTGCTCAAAAGAGGACAGTGTAAAGGTCAGGCCGCAGGTTACGGTGCTAGATAAGACACAGATTTAAGAGCTGGGCGTGGTGGCGCACACTTTTAATCCCAGCACTCGGGAGGCAGAAGCAGGCAGATCTCTGCGAGTTCAAGGCCAGCCCGGTCTACAAAGTGAGTCCAGGGCAGCCAAGGCTACACAGAGAAACCCTGTCTCGGAAAAAAAAAAAAAAAAAGACACAGATTTAAATGGAGCCAAAGTCTTGTGTTTTCCTTTGGGCTATACCACTCTTAGCTCCCCCGTCCCCATTTTAGCAGTGGTATAATTTGATTAGTTGCCCAGGCTTTAAAGCTGGGATGAAAGAGCACCACTCTCAGGTGTAGCAGGTGAAGGCTAGTAACTTGTCACACTCATTCGGCAATCTATCAACTCTGGGAGCAGAGGCCTGGGTGCCAGTGGGTGTGCTGAGCACTTTATGCTTCACCTATATATATATATTGTTTTCTGAGCTGCTTTCGGTCCACTCAGGGTCACCAACCTTACGTATAGACACCATGGCTCCTCCTAGCCTTGGAAGACCAGATGCTCTTGACCAGGTGAGCGTTTGAAAAAGAAGTAAACATCGGGAACTCTCAGTAGGGTAGGAACACCCCCGTGTGTGAATCCAGGATTTTGAGAAAGGCGGCTACTGTGGCAGTCTTTACATCTTAGGGACCACCAACAACACCGGACTGTTGGAAATGTCGAGCTCACACAGCGACCTCTGGTCACCTCTTCTCTTACTATTAGCCCAGATTGTCTCATTTTGCTGGACAAGCTCTCTACATGGGGCTCTCTACCTTCTCAGGTCTCCCCCCGGAAACTCACAGGGCCTCCCATACATGGTTCTGCCTGAGGCCACTCAGTAGATGCTTTTATAAAGTACTAGTTCTTGTGAGACTGTCACTACCCTACTAAATGCCCCTAGACCCGAGCCACGCTGGGTGGCAGTCAGGTCAAAATACGCTTGCCAGTCACTCTATCTCAGTAGAGTAACTGTGTTTACCGCAACAAGACATGCTTCTGGTTGAGGCTGATAAGGAGTTTTCAGACTGCCTCATGCTCTTGGATGTCCACCCAGTCTCCAGCCCAACTGCTAAGGCCCCAATCCTGTACCTTTCCAATCACATGCAACCCCCCAACCGCCCGTTTCACAAAACAGAATAGGCCAACTTACTAACTTCCTTGTACAGTCCACCGAATGCACTAGTATTTGGCGAAAGGGCTGGCTTCACGCTCTGTGATTGTCCACCCCAGTGGCGATGGGAAAACCTAGGTCCTTAAATGTTGGCCAAACCACCTTTGCGGCGCGGGATTTCGAAAAACAGCTGGCAATGAGCTCAGGTTGGGCACACACGTGGCCAATGCCTGCCGGGACACGTGCGAGCCTGAGCAGAGTTCCGGGAGGTTACGCTGGGCTGACGTGGGAAGATTCGGCAACCCAAGACCCTCGGTGACATCGAAGGCGAACCACGAAACGACCCCGCTCACTACTGAACATTTCTACTGGAGCCCCCTGGACTCACCTCCTCCACGGCGTTGACCGCCCTTGCGGAGCGCATTGCCCTTACGAGCGCGAGGCATTCCTGGAACTGGGAATAGGGGACACGGAGAGGGGGCGCGGGGTCAGGGACCCGGAGGGCGGGGACTCCAAACCAGCGAAACGCTGGCCGGTGCGCTGAGCTGAGACTGGAGAAGACGACAGGAGCCACACGCCGCGCGCGCCACCATCTTCGTGAGGCGCCCCGCCCTGTCAAACGGGTCGCTGGGAAAGTGAGTTCCCGGCTACCCGGTTCGGCTCCACATCCAAGCAGCCGAAACTACTATCCCCAGGCGGCAGGGTACACAGATTAGGGCCGCCCGAGTTGGGCGCAGTGCACCACGGGAATCGTAGTCCATTCCGGAGACACATAAGCCGACGCCGCTCCAGCTAAACTATGTACCCACAATGCCCTGCGTACCCACTTCGCCCCTCCTCCTCCTGCCCCGCCCCCGCCCCCTCCCCCCGCGGCGCCTGGGCTCATAGTTAACTCAGTAGTTAACCTCCTCGCTAGAAGCACCTCTCGTCCTTAGTAAGGAGGGCACCTGCGTTGAGGCGCCAGCCTTTAACGCTTGGTAGAAAAGTGAGAACAGACAAGCCTCAGGTAATTGAAAGAGTGACTTTATGGATGAGAGTACAGATAATAGGTTAGCATTTAACAGACCTTAGCTTTGTTTTTTTGTTCTGCTTTTTTGGTGTGTGTGCTCAGAGGACTGTAGGGGTTGTCTCTCTGTCCCTAGATATGGCTTCTCTGTAGACACACATGTATTGGAACAAAGTCCTGGGCTGGCAACCTGAAATGTCTGGAACTGACTCCCTGAAGTTTTTTTATTGGCTTAAGTCAGATGATCTCGGAAGGGCTCTAGGCTGGGTTTATGTGTTTATTAGGCGCTATCTATTTCTCAGGGATTCTGAGGGAAGCTATGTTGGTGGAAGTGAGCTCTGTTCTTAGGATAGTTCTATAAGCTAAACAGCATAAATGAGAATTCCCCTAGGACTGGGAAAGTGGCAACAGGAACAAGCAGCAAGGCAGGAACTCCTGACTCTATGTTGTCTCCTTGGGCTCAGGTTCAGCCTCCTTGCAGGTAGGGCCAGCCCAGCCCGAGTAACAGCGGCATCTGAAGGACCTCCAGGCTCCAAGACTGTCACCTGGCTGAAGGTGCAGAAAGGCTTCCATTTGTCCTGGGTCTTTCCGGGCACAGCGACCATGGCCGTGGCAACAGCCTTAGTCACATTGATCACATAGGGCCCTAACGTGCCCACTAGGTAGTCATGGAGATGCCAGCACTCCTCCTGAGGAGAGAAGAGAGATGTCACTGCTCTTTCCCTATGACTTGGCATGGCTTCTCCCCTAACTTGGGGCTCCAGCATGTGTATGACAAAGGGGCAACGCTCACCTCAGAGCTGGAAAAGCTCAGGTCTCCCCAGAGCACCACTCCGGCGGCTCCCAGTGCTGCACTCAGACCAATCGTCTGCATCAGGTCATCCTGGAGGCAAAGAGCTGTTAAGGCAGAGCTGGCTGGCCGGATCCATCAGGTCCCTACTTCACCATGATCATTTGCTTTACTGCTGTGACTCATTCTGCCTCTTGACAGAACCTCTAATTAATTTCTCAAGACCACCATTGAGAGAATGACTGTCCTTAGGTTAGGCATACAGCCATGCCTCCCTATGCCAAGATAGGGGGGTTTTGTTTGTTTGGTTTGGTTTTTGTTTTGTTTTTTCTCTTCTCAATTTTTTTTTTTTTTTCGAGACAGGGTTTCTCTGTGTAGCCTTGGCCATCCTGGACTCACTTTGTAGACCAGGCTGGCCTCGAACTCACAGCGATCCGCCTGCCTCTGCCTCCCAAGTGCTGGGATTATAGGCGAGCGCCACCACGCCTGGCAATTTTTTTTTTAAGACAGGGTTTCTCTGTCTAGCCCTGGCTGTCCTGGACTCATTTGTAGACCAGGCTTGCCTTGAACTCACAGAGATCCTGAGTCCTGGGATTACAGGCGTGTGCTAATCACTGCCCAGCCTAGGATAGGTTTCTTTTTTCCTTTTCTTTCTTCCTTTATTTTTTATTTTTTATTTTTTTAGCTTTTGTTTTTCGAGACAGGGTTTCTCTGGCTGTCCTGGACTCGCTTTGTAGACCAGGCTGGCCTTGAACCCACAGTGATCCACCTGCCTGTCTCCCAAGTGCTGGGATTAAAGGCGGGCACCACCATGCCCAGCTAGGATAGGTTCCTTTTAAAACCCCTAGATCACAGCTGGGTGTGGTGGCACACACCTTAATGCCAGCACTTGGGAGGCAGAGAGAAAGGCCAGCCTGGTCTACAAAGCGAGTCCAGGACAGCCAAGGCTACACAGAGAGACCCTGTCTCAAAAACAAAAACACAAAAAAGCCAAAATAACCCAAACAAACAAAAAAGATAAATAAATCCCTAGATCATGACCACCCCCCCCCCCCAAATCCCTTTGGAAAAGTCTTTTTGTCAACCTTTCTAGGTAGGATAGAGCTGTGTCTCTGGACCAGACTCCTAGATCTTAACTTCTACTTACCAGAGACAAGACTCTCCCAGAGCTCCGGTGTGTGAGGCGAGCATAGGGCAGAACAGGTAGAGGATGTGCATGCCCAGTGAGGGCTACACGGAAGGCCTCCTCCAGCCGGTGTCGGACGAAGGCCTGACGGTAGGCAGGTGGCAGTCTGGGTGGGAGGTAGATGCTAGGGTAGAGGGCACCAGAAGCGGCCCAGAGCCAACGCAGTTGGGTGTTTTGGGTAATGATGGCTGCGTGGCAATGGCCTGTATAGTTGGAAGCCATTTTATGCCAGCCGTTGCCACGGGCTGGGTATCATCGATAAAAGCCCCAGAACCCGTGTGGGCAAAGTGTCTGGCCCAGCTGCAGTGTGTATTCCATCAGTGCACGGGCAGCTTGCTCAAAACCAGTATGGGCTTTGCGGAGCTGTTCCTGAGGGTCCAAGTCAGGGAACATCTCCTGTGCCCAAGCCCAGGAGGCTGCTTGGTAGACTTGCCGATGGGGGCCCCAGTTCCCAGCCCATTGTGGACACCACTCTTCCCAGTCTAGCACTGCCAAGCCAGCAAAACTAGGTCCTAGGCTGTGGAGGATCTGGTGGGCAGCTTGTGCCAAGTGGTGATCTAGCGACACAGCCTGAGGGATGCCCCCATTGTGGGCTGTACCTCTAGGTCCAAAGTAAGGATAAAGACCAAACTGGTTCTTGTAGAAGATGGTGATGTTTTGGCCATGAAAATGCTGGCCATGGTTGGCTTTAATGCCGAGGGCGCGGAATGGTAGATGCACACCAAAGCGGGCCTTACATCTTGCTGAGGGTATATTCCACAGCACAGAAAAGGGGCGCTCAGGAGCCTGCAGCAAAGACTGGCCATGCATCAAGCACAGGCCTAACCCTACCACCAGAGTCAGGCCTAGCTGCATGGTCATGCCACAGAGATGGAAACCTGCAGGAGATAAGGGGTAAGCTTAGAGTCCATGGCCTAAGCCACACCTTCTGCACAGCAGGAACAGCCAGGAAAGTTTCCCTAGTTTGGCCCCTCAGGGAATGGGGGCAGAGCTGGGGGCTTAATATGGCTTTCAAGTGTTCCATGGGTCTCTCAGCGAAGCCATGCCCCCAAGCACCCTGGTCTGCTCCCCTTCAGTATTCTCCATCTGTTAAGTCTCCATCATATTCTCTGAGGCTTCCTCATGGCTGTCACAAACCCCCTTCCTCCCCCTGCCCATACTGTCTCTGTCTCAAGGACACGCAGCTCTCGCCTTCTCCCTTCCCTGGTTTAATTCACATTCAGCACTCAGGTCACTAACGTCACCTTTCTCCCAGATGCCTGGGGAAGTGAGGGCTCTTGGGCTCCCAACATGAGTCCTGTGACTTTTTTCACCCCTGCTTGTCTACAAAAATCCTCATTGCCTATGTCCAGAGCACGGCCTGCCATATAGGAAGTGCTCGGTGAATGGTAGTGAGTGAGTGACAGGGGAAAGGAAGTTATCTGGAGCCTCGAAGAGGATGAGGAGCAAAGGACAGACACTACCTCATCAATGGCTCTTGGGCCCAGTTAGATAAGTAGGGTTTGTGCCAGGCATAGGGGACCTGGGAAGGGGGTTAACCAATAAACTGTCACAGCCATACCTAACGGAAGCCTTTATTCAGCCACGCTGACAGCTCTGAGCCGAAGCTCTGAAGCCACCTCCTGGCCCACTGGTACCCAGGAAACATACACAGGCTAAGGTTGTCCTCAGGGGGCTGAAGTATGGCCCGTGGGGCTGAGGCTGGGACTGATCTGGACAACCCAGCATTCCAGAAAGACAGTGCCTAGCCTTCAGATGTCTTTTTCCATCCAGAATATAGGGCACCCCTTCAGATCTCGGTACTGAGTCTCTAGCAGGCTTGGAGGAAGGGGCCCTGGTGACGGAGGGGGTGAGGTAGTCATTGACTGGGGTAGGGGAGGAGGTGGTGGCAATGGGGGTCCCTTGGAGCTCCTTGGGACAGCTTGGGCAGCTAGGATGGGCTCCTTGCCGGGTGCCTGGGGGCATGGTGTCTTAGAGAAGGCACGTAGGAGGGTGGTGGGCAGGCGACGGCTGGCGAAGACCAAACCCTGCACAGGCTCGCCCAGTTGGTAGCCCAGGTGGGCATAGAAGTATAGCTGGTCATGAGTGGTGAGGTGCAGCCGTCGGAAGCCCCGGGCTCGGGCAAAGACCTCCAAGCCCTCCATGAGGCGGCGACCAAAGCCACGGCCCCGCAGAGCACGGGCTACCACCACTGTCTCCACTAAGAGGCTGTGGGGATGGTCCAGCACCCGGGATAAGCGGGCATGGCCCACCACGATAGGGGCGGTTCCAGGTGTGGGATGAGGGCTCAGCAGCATCAGGCAGAGGGGGAAGGCATCTGAGGACTGGCCCAGGGAGTGGAGGCGGGAGGCGCGACTTCGTGGCCACTGGTCATTGATGAGGTCAGCACAGGCACTCAGCAGCTCGGGTCGGCAGTGCACAGGCTCCAGGGTCAACTCAGCCGGGTTGAGGGCAGGGGTCTTCTCTGCCTTGTGTTCAGGCTCCAGGGTAAGCTCAGCTGGGCCAGATCTGAGGCTCATCTCTGGGCGGCATGTAGAATCCAGGGTCAGCTCAGCTAGCCTGGGACTCAGCAACAGCTCTGGCTGGTGTGCAGGATCCAGGGTTAGCTTGGTCTGGTTGAAACTCAGGGTCAGCTCTGGCTGGCATGCAGGATCTAGAGTCAGCTTTGCTGGGCTGGTACTCAGGATCAGCTCCATCCGGTGCTCGGGGTCTAAGGTAGGGGGTTAGCTTGACTGGGGCCAGGGCTCAGAGTCAGCTCTTGCCTACAGGTAGGATCCAGGCTCAGCTGAGTCAGGCAGAAAGCCAAGGTCACTTCCTGTTAGGTTTCAGGTGGCTCAGTGCCTGGCTGGAGGGTAAGGCCACAGTCTCTAGGCTCTCTAGGCAGTGGCAGCTCCTTATACAAGGGCTCATCTGCAGATAGCAGCCATGCTAGGCTGTGTGAGGAAGACAGGGTCGGGGCAGGGAAGGACTGACAAGTGGGAGGGGGTGGGGAGCAGGTACCCCGGAACTGAGGAAAATGTGCTTCAACCTTGTTCCCACATGCACCTTAAAGCATAAGTAGCCTGGAACAGACTCACCTACACTTGAGGAGAGCACTCATGGAGAGGAGAGCAGGGTGAATGAATGCAGGTGTCTTGCCCCACACTGGAAAGGGCTGAGGGTGGGAATGGTAAATGCTGAAGGCTGGCTGGGGTCGTAACCCACTTGCTGGGCCATCTTTTGTTTGGGTCCCAGCCCTCCACCCTCCAGGACAAGTAGCCTGTGTTTGCCTCAGTCTCCTCAGTTCTGCGTTCAGAGGTATCAGCCCTCACCACAAGCGGGTTGTCTTTACTAGGTTTTGTTTTTGTCTTTGTTTTTGTTTTTTGAGACAGGGTTTCTCTGTGTAGCCTTGGCTGTCCTAGACTCGCTTTGTGGACCAGGCTGGCCTCGAACTCACAGTGATCCGTCTGCCTCTGCCTCCCAAGTGCTGGGATTAAAGGTGTGCGCCACCACATTCCAGCTCTTTACTAGTTAATGACTGTAGCTGGCTAGCCTTGGCAGAAGGTGCAAACCAGACACCACTATCTAGCTTGCTCTCACCTGTTTTCTTTTTCAGAAGATCTCTCCCAGGATCCCAGGAGTTCCCCTAATCCTCCTCCTTACTACTTGTCATATCCCCACCCCCACCCGGGGCTTGGACTCAACTGTCCCTATCTATGGGGCCCCACCAGCACCAGCATGCAGGTTGGCCTATCGCACAGAATGTGGCTTTTGCAAGCCTCCATGCCTTTGGCCCGAGTTTTGTAGTCACCCTGATAAGAACCATGGCTTCCTTCCTAAATCTACAGGTGTCCAACGGCCACCAGGTTGGAGACCCAGGCCTCCGATGCTTAAACCCCCCGTTGATTGTTTACCCACCTCATCCTAGGTTCTGCTAGCAGGGCAGTCTGTTTGGGTTTTTCTTGCAGTGGGTGGACAGTTGAGTCCCACTCTTTTATTCATTTGCTCCAGAAAGGCCTCCTGACTCTTCTTCCCAACGTTCCTGGTCCCTGAGTCTGAGGACAGGAGGCTCTCTCCTCTCACACAACCCACACACCTAGTAGGGCTTGTAGCCTCTTACCTGAATCAGTTGGCTCAGGAGTCCCAGCAACCCCTCCCCAGCTCCCAGGCCTGCTAAGTAAGGTCTGGTAGGAGGAACCTCAGGGCTCCCTAGCTCAGAGCCCCAGGGTCCTCCCCCCTCACCCCCACCACAGGCTTAACCCATTCATTGCGGGGGAGGGGGAGCATCCACCAGCGTGGGTGGAGCTAAGAGAGGGTCTGCACCTGTCCCTTGTGGGTCACTGGCCGGTGATCTTTTCGGAATGGGAGTTCTGAAAGCTTGGTTATGGGTGGGTGTGGCTCAGCATGCTCTAACCGGGAACGGCCAACACTGGGAAGTCTTGAGGGAGAGCCAGTAACTGGGGAACCACAGCCGCGGGGAGGATAGACAAGCAGCATGTGAGAAATAAGGGTGATACTAACATGGTAAAGCCGAGTTCCGAGATGGTCCGCGTCCCGCCTGCGCACTCTTCGGTTTCCCGGTGTCTCTGGCACCGACTCCTCGTTCTGCCCTCCCTGAGCCCAGCAGTTCGGAGGACTCACTGCAGTCTTCGCAGGCGACAGCGCACCTCCTCCTAAGTCCTCCGTGCCTGGAATGTCGCCACCTAGACACTCCGCCCCTGGTTCTGAGCGTCACAACAGAACTAGGATAGACCCGTTCTGTCCCGGGCTTCTTCCCTTCCCGTGGCGTCTCGGCCGGAAGCGTGCTCTTGTTGGCTCCGCCTCCTCTTGCCCCGGCCACTGGGTTAAGATCCGCCTGCACCTCTCCCCGCCTCAGATTCAAAGAAATGGAGTTTTGTCTCCTCTCCAATCCTAGTGTATCGGTGGAAACGGTCCGATCAGGTGGAAATTCCTCCTGATTACGGAAAGCAGTCGTCCTCAGACAAAATATTTCGGTGAAAGAGAAGAGCCTTTCTAGTGCCTTCTGGGTTCTGAGACCTGCCTATTTTAGGAGCTAAGTAAAATAGGACAGCTTTGTTTGGTGGGTTGAGTAATGCAATTACTCTCAGCAGATTCAGGGATCGTGTACAGTGGTGTTAATGTGTTTTCCCAGGCCTCTTACTGCACCATCAACACATCATAGCTGTGCAAGCCCAGATTTCAATTTGTATATCTCTTGGGGTTTTTTGGTTTATTTTATTTTGAGATAGTGCCTCTCTACGTAGTTGTGGCTGTCCTGAAGCTCATTATGTAAACCAGGCTGGTGTTGAACTCACAGAGATCCTCCTGCCTCTGCCTCCTGAGTGCTGGGATCAAAGGTGTGCATCATCGTGCCTGGCCTTGCTTGTCTCTTCTTGGTAGGCAACACTGGACAGGAAGTGCTCACCCTCAGTGGCTGGGCATATAGTGGTAGAGCACTTGCCTAGTGTGTGCGAGGTCTTAAGTTCAATTCCCAGCACAGCAAAAAATAAGGAAATAAAAAGTGCTCACTCTCCTTGAGTGTCTTGGGCTGCGAAGATGGAATGAGTTAGTCTACCTGTGGTGCTTATGTAGCACCGGGCTTGGCACGGCACAGACATATGGTAAATGTCGGCTTTTGTGACTGCTTCCTTGTAGATTCTGGAGGAATTGCCTGTGATCCTGCCAAGTAGGTCGTTATAGGCACAGAATAATAGTGCCTGCCCTTAATTCTGACTCACTGTGTGTGACTATCTCTATGAGTGTGCCTGTGTGCATGTGACCTTGACAGTGGCTGAGTGTACATACTCCTGTGATGTGTGTGTGTGTGTGTGTGATGTGTGTGTGATGTGTGTGTGTGATTGTGTGTGTGTGATGTGTGTGTGTGTGATGTGTGTGTGTGATGTGTGTATGTGATGTGTGTGTGATGTGTGTGTGTGTGTGTGTGTGTGTGTGTGTGTGTGTGTGTGTAGGCCCAGCGTGTGTTAGGTGGTTGGGGCTGTGCAGTCTGGCACAGCTAATCACCACATAGCCGGCTTCTCACACCACCTCCCACTCCATCCACGGTAGCATCGACACTGGAATTTCATAGCCATCTGCGCCCGATCCTTAGGTGAGAGGCTACCCTTGGAGCTCTGGGGCCTGCCTTCGTGTGTTAGCTGAATGGAAAAACTGACAGGGTTGAGGGTGAGGAGAGTCTCAGGATAACGGGGATGGCGGACACAGCGACCATGGCTGGAACACAGAGCTTTACTGCACAAAAGAGCGGCACTGGTCACGTTCACGATGAAGGGCCCAAGTGTGGAATCCATATACTCTTTAATGGCCTGGCATAATTCCTGAGTGGGAAGGAAAGTGTAAGCGACACCACAGCCGTGGTGGATGAGCCCGCTTAGTCCTGGGAGGCACTTGCCTGTTGCTTAGCCAGGACTTCAGGGGCAGAGAGAGTAGCCCATTCTCTCCTCATCCCTTCCCCGACGCCCAGGCCTCAGCTTACCTTGCTTTTGGTTTTTTCCGAGCTCACCCAGAGTACCGCTCCTGCTGCTCCCTGAGCTGCAGCCTCCCCCAGGCTGCGTTCCAGCTCCTCCTGGGAAAAGAGATTGCACAGTTAGTTCTGTGGGACCTTTGTCCCTGTGGGAACTGCTGTGACATCACTGGAGGGGACAAATAATCTGTAGCCTTTACGGAGGCTGCTCTAGCGTTGGTGGCCAGAGGCAAGCCTGTTCCCTGTTTACGAGTAGACAGGAACTAATTTTTCTATTAAATTCTGATTCACTCATGCTTTACACAGAACTTAGCCTAAACCAGACAGGTGCTCCATGTAGGGTGGAGTGGATGGACAGAGCACTGGGGTGTTTAAGTCAGTGTCAAAACAATTTGTACAAAGCCCTGAGTTTGGTTCCAGAGAGCTGCCTCCCCCGCTCACCCCCAAAGATAGTAGTACCCTGGAGCTAGGTGGGCTCAGCAATTGGACCTATTACCTTATTACCTAACAAGGAAATCTGACAAGGTCACAGAGGACTCACCAGGGGCAGAAGATGATCTGTCATTTCATAGAAGATCTGGACGTAGGGCACTATGGGCACGTTGGGGTCTTTGGAAGCTATAGCTACACGGAACGCCTCTTGCACACGGTGTCGAACATACATTTTTGTCTTCCCTGTGCCCATCAGTGCTGCAGGCAAGTAGATGCTGGGATAGAGGGCATAGCTCTGGTTCCACAACCACCCTAGTTGGTCATTCTGCTCACTGATGCTTAGTGGGCACTGGCCTGTGTAGTTGGAACTTAAAAAATCATAGTTGTAGCAGTCAGGGAAGCCATAGTAGCCCCAGAGGCCACGGGGTCGCAGTACCTGCCCAAGTTGAAGGGTGCCTGCCATCCAGGCCTGTGCTGCTTCCTGGAACTGGTCCTGGGCTACTGCCTCCACTAAAGTTTCTGGCCAGTCAGGGTGCTCTGCACGGACCAGCTCCAAAGAGCGCTGTCGATAAATGTCTTTGCTGTCCCAGTTGAAGGCCCACCGTGGGCGCCATTCCTCCCAATCAATGACTGCCAGTCCTGAGAAGTCAGGTTCAGGTATGGCAGCCTTGATGTCCTGGAATGTGTGAGCGAGGTGGGTAGCCAGGCTGGCATTCTGGGGCAGGCCACCAAATACTGGTTCCCCGGTGGGTGTATTATAGTAGGGGTAGGTGCCCAATTGCCACCTGTAGAAAAGAGTCATGTTAGGGCCGCGGAAGCTCTGCTCCTTGTTGGCGATCACATCAAAGACACTGACATCCACATCCACTCCATAATTCTGCAGGCAATTGTAGGTGTCACCATTCCAGATAGTGATGAACGGCTGGCTGGGTAAGATGGAACCGCTGGAGCCTTGGGCCAAGTGGAGCAAGGTCAGGAAGACAGGACAGATGTGAGGCAGGTGGGCCATAGTGGCATGGGGCCGGTCTGAGGAAACCTGACCAAGGGAGTCCCGTATAGTTAAGTGCACATCTCGAACTATCTGACCCGCCGGCCCCGCCCTTGAAGTAGTTGGGCCCAGCCCCTTGCTTACAATTCTGTCCCTGCTGGGATTTCAGTTGAACATTGCTCTACAGGGCTCAGCAAGGTCAGAGGGCAGGCTTGGACAGGAGCATTGCCATGAAGGTACACGTGAGTCACCTCTGTGGCCAGGACCCTGCCGTCTGCTTCCCCCAAACTTTGCCTTTGCTGGATTTTACCTACCCTCCCCTGCCCCCTCCAACCCCCCCTCCCCCGCCCCCACAAGGGCCTCACCTTTGTTCTGAAAGGAGCTGAGAGCTGTGCCTTCAGTCCCAGGCAGACCTGGTGAACAAGGGAGGCTCTTCTGTTTCTTCTACTGGGAAGCTGGAAGCCGTTGGGAAAAAAGAGATGCTTGAGTTAACCAAAGAACAGCCCAGCCCTGGAAACAAGCCTGCTGCCCACTTGTCCCTGCTGACCTCAGGACTGAAGGGTTCCTTTCTCTGAATTTCCTGACCATGCTGTGTAAGGCTCAGCATGGCTTGGCTGGATTCTGTCCCACACACTGGTCCTACTTGCACCAGCAGGTAGAAGCCGAAGCAGCCTGCGGAGGCTGCTTCTGCTCCGGGGCAATTCTGAGCTTTTGTAGTTAGTCACCCCACCCAGGCCATGGGCTGGCCTTGTCACAGGGGTGGGACTGGGGCTGGACTAGCCAAAGCTCCTCCTACTGGGACAGCTTTTGGAAAGGGCTTTGTGTCCTAACTGGGGCGGGAGGTACAGGGTGGATGGCGGCAGACGGACCTGGGCAAGCAAATGTGTGGTCCTTCAGTGTGGTCCCTGAGGACTACATGCTGATAGAGTCATTTCTCCACACCACTGCGACGTTAGGCGCTAGGCACTTTTGACTTTGTGGGTCCCCTCCTCATTAAAACAAGTTGTTTTGTGTAGTGCTGGGAATAGGACCCAGGCTTTCATGCCTGCTAGCCAAGTGCTCTACTACTGAGCTATAGCCCTAGTCCCTTCAAAAAGGCCTTTGAAAATATAAGAAAAGCCAGTAAAAGAACCTGCAGCTAAGCCTGGTCATTTGAGGTCAATCCCTGGGACACACACATGGTACAACTCTTTTCTGACTGCCACCCAAGCACCACAGCACACACATACCCACACGGATCTACAAGTGAATGCTACACAGAGAAACCCTGTCTTGAAAAACAAAAACAAAAAAACCAAATACAACGAATGTAAAGAAAAATGTTACCTTAGGAAAAAAAGTGGCAAGCATAGAGAAATACACTCCAGATTCACCTTTGGCATTTACATTACACATATGTACACAAACACCACACGTGCATGTGTACACAAGCCAGAGGAAAAAAATCTTTGTGGGTTCCTAGGCGTGTGGTGGCTTTAAGCTCTGCCTATGCCTGCCGTGCCTGTTAACCTGTCCCCTGCTTCTGGGAGGTTCTGTGTGCATGGTTAAGTTGTGTCTTCACCCTTTTTATGGTTTTGATTTGTTCTGTTTGTTTGTTTTTTGAGACAGGGTCTCTCTGTGTTAGCCTTGGCTTTGTAGACCAGGCTGTTCTTGAACTCACAGTGATCCACCTGCCTCTGCCTCCTGAGTGCTGGGATTAAAGGCGTGTGTCACCATGCCCAGCCTCCTTTGTATGTTCTTGGTCAGTGACTGTGTCTTCGTGAAGCTCTAGTTGGTAACTGGACTACTGCCCAAAATTCCCAGGGGTTTATACTCGCAAGTGTGGGACTCAGTGCCTGGGATCATGAATGAGGCCTTGCTGTTCAATGATTATGTGCATAGCCATGAGGACCAGCAGGGGCCTATTAGTGAGTACACGTATAAGTAACATATGTTCATGCATTTGCGGTTTTACCCATTCACTGAATCACAGGCTGGTTACAGAGATCTGCTGGGTCCTCAGGCCCAGGCTTGCCTGCCAGGGATGGGAAAATAGGAGAGGAGAGGGCATGGCCCCACCCAGGGTGAAATGTTGTCTGGGCCTGCAGCTGTGTTGGATCCTAAACCACTGAACCCCTTACCTTGCTGGCCATTGAACATTGGCATTTATGGTGGGGCTACCGCCTGGGCTTGGTCTCTCTGGCTATGCATGCTTTAGGCCTCTGAGCTGCCCCAGCTTCCTCCCCTGACCCTTTCCCTACCTCTCAGGGAAGTTCTGGTTATCTTTGGTGTGGCGTGACTTTCTCTAAGGAAGTGTGAACCAGTTTCTATGCATTCCAGATAGGTTTCTGACAACAGACCAAAGAAATGATTCTGTCCAAGTCTAGTGTGGTCAATCAATGAGGTTTTTTAGGTTTGATTACAGGAGGAACACGATGGGGGTACTTACAGAAACATGGTTGACTCAAAGGCAGCGGCATCACCAAAAGGTCCACCCTAGTGCGGGAACAAGTCACAAAAGCTGTATTCTTGGTACAGCTTGCCAACTTGTAGGTAGCACCTCTCCAACAATTACTTACTGCTTTTGGGTTTGGAGGGGGCCTCAGTGAATCTTGTAACATTTTCTTTTTAAGATTTATTTATTATTTATACAGTATTCTGCCTGTATGTACACCTGCATGCCAGAAAAGGACACCAGATCTCATTACAGATGGTTGCGAGCCACCATGTAGGTGCTGGGAATTGAACTCAAGACCTCCAGAAGAGCAGACAGTGTTCTTAACCTGTGAGCTCTCTCCAGCCTGAATCTTGTAATTTTTTTATAATGATCTGGAGAATGCTCTTCCAGAGTGCTGGAGTTCAGTTCTCAGCCCCCATGCCAAGTGGCTTACAATTAGTTCCAGAGACTCTGACATCCTCTTCTGGCACAGAGGTGGCATATATCCCACAAACAGGTCAGAGGAAGGCCTGTGACGGACAGTTCTCTCTTTCCATCATGTGGACCCTGGGTATTGAGCTTAGGTCATCAGGATCTTTTAACTTTTTATTTTTATTTATTTATTTATTTATTTATTTATTTTTTTGGTTTTTCGAGACAGGGTTTCTCTGTGTAGCCTTGGCCATCCTGGACTCACTTTGTAGACCAGGCTGGCCTCGAACTCACAGTGATCCACCTGCCTCTGCCTCCCGAGTGCTGGGATTAAAGGCATGCGCCACCACGCCCAGCTCTATTTTTATTTTTTGAGACATGGGTTCTCAATGTAGCCTTGGCCATCCTGGACTCACTTTGTAGACCAGCAGGCTGGCCTCAAACTCACAGCGATCCACCTGCCTCTGCCTCCGAGTGCTGGGATTAAAGGCGTGCGCCACCATACCTGGCTGGCTTTCTGAGTTTTATGTGCCTTGTTCAACCTTCCTGGAGGGAATGGAATGTTCCTAACCAGAGGATGTTGAAGCAGCTACCTAATACCTGGGGTTTCACTCTCTCCAGGGGAAGAGATGTGGTGTGGTGGACGTGGTTTTGCACCAAGAGTGGAGTCATAGCTAGAGGAGTACAGGTCACAACTTTGAGGGACAGATTACAGGTGTGCGGAAGGTTCAGATGTCCTCCCATGCGCACTCTTGTGGTAACAGTTGTTTGTGTATCCATATGTGTGGGGAGTCAATGCTTTGCTCATAGTGGATTGACAGTTACCATAGGCGTCATGGCTAGATAGCAAAGGTTACAGCTGGCTGGCTCTGGATTATCCCTGTGTCGGGGAGGAGGCAGGATGCTTCCCTGGTCCTTGCCCCCCTTTGTTGAGTTCGGCCTTCTTTCTTCAAAATTTAAAATTATTAAGTCTGGTACAGTGGGGCCGGGTGATAGTGGCCCATGCCTTTAATCCCAGCACTTAGGAGCCAGGGGCAGGCGGAGCATTGTGAGTTCGAGGCCAGCCTGGTCTACAAAAGTGAGTTCAGCCCAGCCAAGGCTACACAGAGAAACCCTGTCTCGAAACCAACAACAGCAACAACCACGACAACGACAACGTCTGGTATGGTGGCACACGCCTGAAATCCCAATGCATGGGAGGCAGAAGCAGGTGGATCTTTGCGAGTTCACGCCCAGACTCATCTACATAGTGAGTGCTAAGCAAGCCAGGGCTGTATAATGAGATTTTTAAAGTTGTTTTCAAGACAGGGTTTCTCTGTGTAACAGCCTTACCCTGGTTGTCAAGTAAGTTTGTAGACTAGACTGGCCTCAAACTCAGAGATCCACCTGCCTCTGCCTCCTCAGTGCTGGAATTAAAGGCATGTTCCACCACTGCCCGGCTTTTTTTTTTTTTTTTTTTTTTTTTTGAGACAGGGTCTGTGTTAGCCTTGACTGTCCTGGACTCACTTTGTAGACCAGGCTGGCCTCAAACTCACAGCGATCCATCTGCCTCTGCCTCCCAAGTTAAAGGAAGTGCACCATCACCCGGCTGGTTAGTGCCTTTTACCTACAGAGTCCTATTCCTGGCTCCTTTTTGGTTTTAAGATAGGGACTCATAGGGCTGGAGAGATGGCTCAGAAATTAAGAGCACTGTCTGTACTTCTAGAGGTCCTGAGTTCTATTCCTAGCAACCACATGGTAGCTCACAACCATCTACAATGTGATCTGATGCCCTCTTCTAGCATGCAGGTGTATATGCAGATAGGACACTCATTTGCATAAAATAAGTAAATAAATAAATAAATATTTATTTATTTCTTTTGAGACAAGGTTTCTGTGTGTGGCCTTGGCTGTCTTGGACTCACTTTGTAGAACAGTCTGGCCTCTAACTCACAGCAGTTCCCTGCTTCTGCCTCCCAAGTGGTGTGTGCCACCACGCCCAGGGAAATAAATACATCTTTAAAAAAAAAAAAGAAAAGAAAGATAGGGACTCATAGCTCAGGCTGGTCCCCTAGAGAGCCCCTTGCCTCTCCCTCCCAAGTTACAGGGATTACAACAGGCATATGTCACCACCTGGTTTCTCCATATCACTTTTACATTTCAACATGGTTGTTGGCTGCCCTCACTCACTTTCTGGACTCAGGACCTAGTGCAAGCTAATTGTGGGAGCACTTGCAGAGCACTTCCTGAGTGCAGGGCTGAGGGAGTGAGTCACAGGGACATTCTAGTGAGGGAAGGCGGCTGAGGGAAGAAGAGTGTCAGAAGGCTCAGAGTTGCCCTGGCTGCTGTTACTCTCCTCTCCTGTTAGTTCGACTCATGGACAGGATAACTTTTTCATATATACAATCATATGCTGATGATCAATCTCAGGGCTTCACACGTGCTCGGCAAGTGCTCTATCAGTGATGTCTGTCCTGGCTCCAAAGCTGACCTTCGAGGATGACCCTGCTCCCCCAGATAGGCTAGTTCCCAGCAGCACCACCATGCACCCACAAAGACACAGGGACCAAGGCTCAAGATTGACATCTCAGCCTCCCTCCTTACCAGACCCAAGGCCAAGGCTGTGACCCAGATGGGGAAAGGGGGCATGTGACAGGAGAGCACTGCCCTTGGAGGCAGAAATGTTCTTGTCTGTAGGAACATCAGGGAAGATCAAGTACCAAGTGCCCTTTCTCTGTGGGTCCATGGTTGAGGTAAGAAAGCTGGTGCTGGCTTTGCCTAGGGTGACAGGATAGGTGGGAGATGCATAGCTAGCCCTATCACTGACACAATGGTGGGCCAACTCCATTCCAATCAAGAGATGGTGTTAGGGCAGTGTAAGTCCTACTCTAGTGGGCCCTTGTTGGCTCTGTTTCTTAACAATTAGACTTTATTATGCAAGCCAACTATCCTATACAAGAAGGGGAAAGACTTAAAGGGAAACAAGAGTAAACCTTCCTTCAGGTGGTATCTGTCCCACGGGAGGGATCCCCAGGTCTCTGGCCGGTAAGCTGGTCCTTTCCTCTTGTGTGATCCTGCTCCAAAAACTGCAGCTTCCTCCTCGATTTTCCGCCAGCATCTCTGTTGGGTGTGCAATGTCTGGTCAGCATCCCTCCCCACATACATTTGATTAGAAACACAATAGCCTGGCAGGAGTGTGTCATCCCCGTATGGTAGTGCTCCCTCCCCCGCCCTCCCCCATTGCTTCCCGAATTCCAGGCCCAGGATGGCTCCACCCAGTCTATCTCAAGGTCAGCGTGGTGTTATCCTTGGTGTTTCCAAGGGGCAAAGCCTGCCAAGACTGATTTCATCTGGGACAAAGCCTGCAAAGGGGCAAAGCCCACCAAGACTGCTTTCACCTGGGACAAAGCCTGCAGTCCTTCCACAGGCCCTGCTCCAGCATAATTGTGGAGTTGGCAGCTCTACCTCCCTAGGCCCCAGTAAAGTCCCCAGAAGAAAGATTCAAAGAGCTGAGCTCAACCTCATGGACAACCCTGGGCTTTTGCGAGCTCTGTCCCCCCCCCCCCCGCCCCGCCCCGGAAGCAGAAAATCCAACCACAGGCCAGGCACTCAGGAGGCAGAGGCAGGTGAATCTCTGAGTTCGAGGTCAGCCTGGTCTACAGAGTGAGTTCCAGGACAGCCAAGGCTACACATAGAAACCTTGTCTCAAAAAACAAAAAAAAAAAAACAAAACCAAAAAACAAACAAGCAAAAAAGACCAAGCACAGAAGTTGTTTTATATTTAATTTATAAAGGAGACCCCAAAATTATAAACTATTCTAGGAGCAGGGGAGTAGTTAGGCCTTCCCTGGCCTAGCTGTATCCTCTGTCCTCTCTGGTCAATATGAGGGGCTTCTCAGGGGATGTCTTTCTCCCCCTTACAACAGGGGGGTGACAGCTGGCATGGATGCCCTACTAGGCATCCCAGGGGCACTGCCCACTCCAGATTCATTCGTCTACCCCTTAACAGGCTCCTCATGCCAAGGAGATCCTGGTTCCGGAGGCCGGCTGGACTGATATCCAGGGAGGAGACCCCTTATGAGGTCCAGGTGAGGGCCACGGCTACCAAAACGAGCAGACTGGTGAGGTGGGACCCAGCCCAGGCGCTACGGGCACTTCCAGCTGACCGCTTATAGTTCCATTCGCATTGCTCGCCACCCCAGCCTAAATAGCACTGGCAGCGAAAGTGAGTCTGCAGGTAGTTGAGGTCAGCATCGCTGAGCTTTCCCTCGGGTCGAAGCTGGGGTTCGCTGGGTGTACGGCCACGCACTAGGCGGAAGCTGCTGGCACTGAGGTGCAGGAAGGTACTGGCGCTGGGGTTGCGGCGCACACAGCGCCCGTGATTGTGGCACTGGTTCCAACTGCAATACTGGGTGGCCCAGGACACATTGACTACGTAGGGGACCAGCAGATCTGTCAGGTATTTCTTGAGGTACTGACAGGACTCCTGGAGGAAGAGGCCAAGGTGAATATCTGATGTTAAGTGCCTTAACCCATAGCCCTGACAGAAACTGTCTCTATTATGGCGATAGCATCTCTTTAGCCAGTGGTGGAGTTGGAACCCTAGACTAGGCAAGTGCTCTACTGTGCCACACCCTTGGCACACTTATTTATATAAATATATAAACATCATATACACAGAGTTCATGAGCCTTTACAGTTCCCCCTATCCTTAGTGAGAAGTGGGGTGGAGGCAGACTGGAACCCAGCTGTGTCGATGAGGAAGGGTGGAACTCCAGCTGTGCAGGACAACACTTCCTCTTCCTGGGAACAGGGCGGAGGGTGGGGTGGGGGGGTACAGGGGGTGGGGTTGGGAGGTGGGGGAATGGGGGGTGGGGCAGGGAGGGTGCCCCCATGCTTAGGAGACAGACAACTAGGCTCAGTTTGTGTACCCAGATGAGGGTGGAAACCAAAGTGTACCCTTCCCACCTGTTTTGCCAAGCCGGGTGGGCCTCCCTTACCATATTTGAAGCATACACTGAGTCACCCCAGAAGATGACACCGGCTGCGCCCAGGGCTGCACTCTCACCGATGGTAGAGATGAGGTCCATCTGTGTGGGAAGGGGTGATTACTGAGCAAGACTGAAACCAGAGAGTATGGCAGGAGACTGGCACAGACCTGTTCTAACCTGCTGACCTTAGCGCAGCCCTCTCCTGGATGCCTCCAGGCAGAGGCTGCTTTGCTTCCTGTGTGTAATTCCCATGCCCACTTTGGACCTCAGGCTCCAAAGCCAAGAGCCCACACCTGGGCCCACAAAGTCAAGGGTACGCACCTGACTCCAGTCAGGATGGCTGGCTCTAACTAACCCTGTGCGCTTTCCCTGGGCTTTCTAGAGGCTTTCGGCTAATTCTCAGCATCTCTGGGCCTCAGTCTTGACTACAGCATGAGGATGACATTACCATCCCACAAGATTGAGAGATGTGGGACAGACATTAAACCATAGTACTTTTGGGCCCTACCTCCCCAACTCCCCCCATAACCCAAGCATGCAGTGGCTCCCGGAGGGAAGAAAGAAGGCAAGGCCTGGGACACATACCTGACTAAGTCCTATGAGTCCTCGGGTGTATGTGGGGCGTGTGAAGACATACACCGGGAGGGCGTGATTTGCATGATGGGTGTGAGCCACACGAAGGGCCTCCCGAACACGGAAACTGACAAAGTTGCGGCTGTGTACGGAGGAAGCCAGAGTCTCATCCAGGTACACGGAGGGAAAGAGGGCTGTGCTCTCAGCCCAGAGCCAGGCCAGCTGGTCGTTGCGTGCCACCTCCACATCAGGGCAGCGGCCCGTGTACGTCTCCCAATTCTGTACGTAATCGTGGTTATAGCAGTCAGGAAAGAGGTAGAAGCCCCACAGGTGCTGAGGGCGGACTGCCTTGACGTAACGTAGTGTGTTCAACATGAACTGCCGAGCGGCAAACTCAAACTCGTACTGTGCCTGTTTCACTATTCGGTCCGATGGCCAGTCAGGGTGCCGGCTGGCCACCAGCTGGCGTGAAGACTGTCTGTACACATCCTTCTCCTGCCAGTTACGCACCCACACAGGCCTCCACTCCTCCCAGTCAATGACTGCCAGCCCCGCAGGCTCCTGGGTGTGAATGTAGTGCTCCACTGACTCCTTCAGCATGGGCAGGTGCGCGCAGAGGCTACCGTTCTGAGGCACACCGCCATGCACGGACGTCCCAGCTGCATCGAAACGTGGATACAGACCTAGCCGGTCGTAGTAGAAGGTGGTGATGTTCTGGTTGACAAAACCCTCATTAGGTGAAGCCTCCACATCGAAAGCACTAAGGTCCAGGGGCACTTTGTGGCGTGGGGCACATTCTTGTGTGGGCACATTCCACGCTACCACGAAGGGTCGGCCAGTGAAGATGGGTGGCACTGTGGGCTTAAGCTCCACCGCCCATGCTACCTCCAGCACTAGGGCCAGTATGATGATGGGACCCAGTCCTGCCCGCATGCTGGGGGCTACACGAAGTGTCACCTGCCTGGTAGCAGCTCAGGAACTGAAGGAAGGGCGGGAGAGAACAAATCAGTCCAGAGAATTCCAGAGATGGGTTATTTCACCCCATCTACGGTCCCCACCCCATATTGTGCGGTACACCATGAGCTCGTGCTCAGACTGCCAAGGCTGTGACAGGTTTGAGAGCTAGCAGGATACTGAAGGGTAGGCAGAGACCTTAGCGACTCTACCAAAACCACAGTTTTTTCTGCTGGAGCTAGGCAAGAATCTCCTTTAGAGCTATGTCCCTTCTGAAAATGGGACAAATCAGGCTACGGACTCACTGCCAGAGTCACTTACATGTTTGTAGACCATGCAGTACATGGTTCTAGAACACCCTAAACACAAGCTCCAGCCTACACTTCCCTATGGCCCCCCACCCTCGTTAAGAACTCCCGATTGAGAGAAAGAACAGCATTTGGACACCACGCACACAGAAGTTGGGAAGCTGTTAGGAGCACCGCAGAGGAACTGGGATCTGTGCAACGCAACATGCGCCGAGCAGAAGAGTGAGACTGTCAGGACTTAAGTCTCCTTCGGTAGGAGGAGGCGCCCTGGCGACTCCGGGACAAAGGGGCAGCGGACTTCCCACAGCGGTGCTTGTCGACCTGCCCTTCCCACCACAGCAACCAAGAATCCGTGCGAGTCCTCGCGAGCGGCCCACACCCTCACCTCCCAGAACAAGGGGTCTCGGGTGGAGAGTATTTCCATCCCCCCCCGACCCCCGGTCTTTGTGCGGGACCCCGCCCCCGCCCCGCACGTGGAACTAGAGTTCAGTCGGGTGGGGGTGGGGTTCCTGGGTCATTTATGAGGGCCCCCCTAGAGATTCAGAGCCCAGCTCACAGAGAGAGAGTCACCAGGCTTGCAACGCCCGCCCTCACCTCGCACCAGGCGCCACTAGGACCCACGCCAGGGCTGCCGCCATCCTGGTACCAGCCAAGCCCGCTCCGGCCCTTCGCCCAAGCACTGCCCCCAGCTCGAGCCTCTGCTGGCTCCGCCCCGAGGCCAGCGGGCCCTTTAAGAATCTAGCCTCGGAGGTGGGCGGATGGCAGGATTTGCTGTCTCGCAGGGAGAGTGTGTTCGCCTTTCTTTCTGCCAGTGTTGCGGTACGAGTTCGACGACCCCCAGATCTTCTGGAGAGGAACACAGTTACCTGTCTGAGATTTAATACCTCTTGGAATCGGGATTCCCTCTAGAGTCTTAGCTGCGAGAGCCAACCAGCCGGAGCTATTACCCCCCCCCCCAGTCTGACGTAAGTGGAACAGTCCACTCTTTGCAGCTGGCTTCTTAAAGGGATAGAATATTGGATGGGGCGGGCGCGCGCGGAGGGGGTGGTGGCGGTGTTGGCATAAGGAATAAAGGCTTATGGTCGAGGCCTTGACTGGGGGTAGCTGCGGAGGACTCAATCCCACCTGCCTGAATTTGGACTCTAGTAGTGTGGGCCCTTTGTGTAGTGTAAGAGGTTTTGACCTGAGTGGAGCCAGAGACTCGGGACATTAATGATCCGCCAGCTCAGATTCCAGATTCCCTCCGCTAGTCTGCGGTCAGGGGAAGCCCCGCCCCTTGCCCGTCTAGAGGAGGGGGCCTAGAAGGACCTCTGAGCCCACTTCGGGCAAAGCTGAGGCAGTGGTTGTCCTGGTAACCAGGGGTGGGTCGCAGAGTAGCCCGAGGGGCTGAAGTTCAGACGAGATTAAGGGGAAAGTGGTCTACCCGCTTTCACCCGGTCCACACCAGGGCATGCCAACCCACTGTATTCTTTCCGGTTCAGTCTCTGCGACGAGGCGAAGGTGGAATTTGTCCATAGGGGGATCCACTCAACTCCAAATAAAGTGCAATCGTATAAGTTTCGGGCAGGACATCGTGGAAAGTAGGCTGCAGTGCCACCAACCCATATTCTGAACCCTTCTGCCATGCAGTACCCTTCTGGTGGGGAGTAGGTTTAGAGCCGTACCCTCACCACTTAGATCTGCTCTCCGCTGCGCACTCAACTCCTGCGAAAGCCGCGTCTAGCTGCCAGCCCCTTTCCCGCCCGCATGCCTGAAAGCTAGGGAGCGCCGCAGTAGCAAGCGCTTCTATGGCGGCGGCGCAGACCAGCATTCTGTGGTTTCTCCGAGCTCACCTGTGTGGGAGTCCGTCCGCCCAGTAGGTCGGCGGTCTCCCTCCTTCCTCAGGAAAGCCTCTCCAGCCAGGCTACTTGGGCCAGCTGCTGTCCTTTGCGGGACCCTGCTGGGTATTTGATAAACTCCATTCCCTCCCACTCACTCCCGCCTTCCATCCCTGCCCTTTTCCCTCACTTCCTGCTGCCCCTTGGGAACAGAGTGGGGAGGAGAGTCCCTTGACCCTGTTTCCCTTGGCTTCGCTTTGCACCCTTCCTTTGCGTAGGATCTGGCCCCATGAGTTGTGTGCCAGGTGACCGGAAGGAGATGGGCCTAGAGGTCAAGTGCTCATCTTTCTTCAAGTTGCAAATCATCCTCAAACCCAGTAGGGTGTGAGGGGGGAAACAAGTGGCGGTATTCATGGGAGTCACACTATTTGCTGTGTTGTTTAGTTAATGGTCCCCTAGAGCAGGTGCCAAAGAAGAAACTATGCTGCGTAAGGGGGAAACTGGCATGAGGGTTCTTCCAGTAGCTGAGTCAATTTTTTTTTTCCATTGAGAGCGGAAATATCTGAAGTGTGACAAAAAAGCCATGTGACAATGTTGATGCCTGTGCCTGTGTGATATGGGCAGGAGCTAAAAAGCTCTGCAGAGTAAGGAGTTTCTTACATGTGACCCTGTGGGAAAGGGAATTCACAGCAGGAACCCCTGGAAAACTAGCAGGGTCCCAGATGATCTTTCTGGAGGCACAGGCAAATCTGCCCGCTCTCAAATCATCCTGAGCTGACCACCCCTCGGAACCCAAGAGGCTCCCCAATGCTATAGTCCCTCTGCGAATAAAAAGCTGTACGGGAGCCGGGTGTATAGTCTAGGCGGTTGCCCTCCCCAGGGGCATCCATGAACCACTGTGTTGGCTTCACAAGGGACAAAAGTGTAGGAAGCTCCCAGGGTGAGGTCTACTGGGAAAACAAAGGCCAGGCGAGACTGTCCAGGGCAGGGACACTTCCTTAGGCAGCCAGCAGGAAGGAAGTTGAGTCCAGCCCAGCCGGATGGAGTGGGGGAACAGGGCCCTGACTCTCTATTGTTTATAGCTTTGGGGTCAGTTAGGCAGTCCAGGACAGGGAGTTCCCCAGGCAGGATGGTGCTGGTTAGAGCTATGATACCGTCTGATATGGGGAGCCCTGGCGGCTGAACAGGAGGCCCTGAATAGGGGCATTCCGCCTGGCGTATTGCAGGGGATGGCAGCCTATAGAACTGTAAGTTTAGGCTGCACAGAGTGATCCTATTCAAGACTTGACAAGTTTCGGCCCTTGAGCAGTTCAAAAAAAGCCAGCTGCCCTGAGTCCGAGTTGACAAACTCTAACTGGAAGGTTTCAGGCTTAGGCCTAGCAGGGAACCTGCTTAGAGCAGACCCTGAGAAACGTAGGCAGCATCCACTGGCAGCAGAGGGTGGAGGAAGTGTTGGGGACAGAGCCTTACAATCGAAGCTGCAAGCCTGAGCTCACCCTTCTGATGGCTGACTGGGAAGTCAGGTGAGTGTGGCCTGCAGAGCTTGGAAGGAGGCCAAGGGCATGGTGGGATGTGTCTGTCTATTATTGTTCAAGAATGGATGGGCCTTTGAGGCTGTCAGCTCATTTGAGATGATCTGGACCAGAAGTAGTCTACAACTATGTGTGGTCACACTCACCACTTAGGCGAGGCACCTGGGGAGATCTCCAGACGGATCCCAAGACAATGGACAGGTGAGTGGCCCCCCTGTAGCTCCAAGAGCTGGAGATGGTGTGTGGACACAGCCACCTGTTGGCCACGGCTGGTACTGCTGCAGGCGATGTTCAGACTTCTCATTGGCTCCTAGGGGCCTTCGCTAGCCTGGCAGAGTCAAGGCCACCTCATCGGCTCAGGTGGCAGCTTAGACACTGGGTGTTACACCTCACTGAAGCCACTCAGGTGCAGGGTCTACAAATGATTTTATTGAAACTGAACAAATAGCACAACAGTCTTGCTATGCTGGGGACCACCCTCCCCAAGCCATTGCCCACATTCTAGAAGCACAGAGCTTCCACAAATAAGGAATTTTTCTTAAAGCCATCTCTATATAGAAACCAGACTCTGCCTCAACATTATCATCGTCGTCTATTTACAAACCTTCACATTTTGATCACTCCTTTTATGTATCTTTCCCTTCTTTGTATCCTTACCAAGAGCATCAGGCCTTTCCCTTAGCTGACCCTGAAGGGGTGAAGATACTGTAGGAGAAGGGGTGATGGGCTCCTCATAGCTACTGTCACCAGCCCTACTGTGTTGCTTCTTACTGCTGGGTGGTGGACCACCTCGCCCCCACCAACTGGGGATGTGTGGGATGGGTGCAAAAGACAAGGGAGACTAGACAGAACATGTAGTGTGGGGAAAGTCCCCACAAGTACAGGTACCCCATACGGTCTGTCTTGACCCTGGCCTGCACCCTCGCAACCTGAGGGAGGGCAACTGGTTGAGATTAAGAGAGATCAGTCCAGCCCTGGGTGAGAGGAGAAGCCTCCCGCACTGGTCCCTGTTCTTATTTAACAGGCAGAAAACTGTCCTTCTGAGAGGGGGAATGGTGGCAGGTAGGCAGGAAGAACGAGGCTGGTACTATCTATCCCCAGTCTCTGTCCAACACAGGAGGAGTCGAGGTAGCAAACGGCTGAAATGCTCTTGACTAGGGGTGAGGGAAGTGAGGGAAAGGGAGTTCCCACTGGGTACAGCCCCTACAGCCCAGGGGCTGGAAGAAGGCAGACTTTGTTTGTAAAGTGCTGTAGCTTCTAGGAGGGCCGGGCCCTAGGCAAGCTTGGAAGAAAGCAGGTCAGGCAAGTAACTAGGACCCAGGCCGTTCCTGATCATGTGTCCCGCCAGGCTTCTTGAAGAAGTGGCTGGGGGAAACAGGCTGCTAATCCTGCCATTAACCCTCGCCAGCCACCAGCTGCTTATTGTTCAGACATCAACCAACACCAGTTCACACTGAGGGATCACCCCTTTTACAGCTGAAGGTTCTGGGCCAACGGAGTTTAGTTTATTCAGGGTTGTGGCACCAGCCTGGACTCCTGAACGGAAGCTACACCTTGAGCCTGGGAGTTTCTTGCTGGGGCAGTGGGTGCGTGTGTCTGCCATGCCTCAGGCTCACACTTCATAGAGGATCACGGGGAAATCCACGTGGATTCGGGGGGGATCCAGCCTCACGATGCCCTGCCATGGAAACAGAGGCTAGTGAAGATTGGCTCTGGGCCTCTGTGCTATGAGTCTTCCTCTTATTCCCAGCTCCACGCCCCCCCCCCATAAGGCCCATCTGTATCTTCGTTGACACGCTGATGTAGGCTCTGTGACCACTGCCCAGCCCCTCACCTGAGGAATCAGATTCTTATGTATCCGCCTCAGCTTGGCTCGCTTCTGTCCGTTCTTGGTGACGATTGTCTCCTCATAGAACTCGTGAGCCAGATCCCCATCTTCATCGTAGAACATGGAGCTGGGTGGAGAAGGGAACAAGCTGGGTTGGAGCAACACACCAGATCCTGGCAAATGCCACAGACCACAGGGGAAGTGTGCTGAGCCCCAAGTGAAGAGGCATCATCTTCATCTTGGTGGGAGAACAGTATGCCTGAAGAACTCTGCATGATGCTTGGAATCTACCAGAAGGAAGCAAGGAGAGCAGCAACGCCGCTGTTACTCTGTCACACTAACAGGAGGTGGTATCGGAGCACACTGTCTAGGCAACCAAGCCAATTCAGGCCCTTCACCTAGGGCGTATAAAGTGGGTGGGGCATCCAGGCCGTGGTGGTGCACGCCTTTAATTACAGCGCTCTGAAAGCAGAGGCAGGTGGATCATTGTGAGTTCAAGCCCAGCCTGGTGGTCAATAGAGTGAGTTCCAAGCCAGCCAACACTACACAAGACTTTGTCTTGAAAAACAAACAAAAATGTGGGTGAGGTAATGGCCCGGGCATACTGGCCTCACTTCTAAAGACAACTGCTGGTTCTGGGCCAAAGACCAAGATCGTGGATGTCTGAGCCAGGAAGGCTGCATTCCCAGTCATTCCCAAGTGGTCCGTACAGCCTAATGGAGACTGTCGGGTCTCTGGTATTTACTGCCACATTTCCACCTCGGGGAGTGTCAGTCCCTAGGAGCCCACGAGGTCCAGGCCATTTTGCGGGAGCCTCCCCACCCCGAGGGGCGGGGGAAAGGTTTAGATTACTGCTCCAGATCTAGAGAATCTAACTGGGTGAAGACCCCCCCTCCCCCGTGGCCCCACCTTCAACAGTGAGGCCTAGCTCTGCTTTTCTGGACACTATCTCAGAGGTTCAACTTCACCGTGGGGAAAGCAAGATATCTAAACAGAAGGTCATTTTTCCTTAGATTCCTCTAAGGCTTATTGTTAATAGAAGGAACATAAACGCCTTAAATTTGCAGACGGAGTGGGAGGAAACGAAGGTCTTAAGACTGTCAGAGACCGTTTTAGCTGTATTATGGAGGAGCTTCTACCCAAGGGACAAGCCTCGGCCAACTCTTCTCCAAAAAGATCTTCTGGGTAGCTTGGCTTTCTTTTCCCCTTGCTCTGACGAAGACCCAAAATATGACATTCGTCCTCATTCAAACGTAGGGGGCGTTTCTCATTCCCGGATGTCCTCCCCAAGGCAGATACCCATGCCCTTACCCGCGGCGCGTGAATACGAAGGGAGGCACCGCTCGGGCTCGAGACCGCACCAAAGACTGCTCAGCGCCCGCCGCCTCAGGGCCGCCGCCCCCCGTAGCAGAGGCAAAGGGCCAGAGGCCCCGAGCTTTGGAGCCGCTGGCGCCCATGTCAGCCCCGCCGGCGCATGGCGGACCCAGCGGCCGCTCCGCTCTTACAGTGCGGCAGGCGCGACCATGCCCTGCCCCAGCCTCCACTCGCAGGTGCTGCCGCCGCTGCCGCCGCCGCCTTCCGCAGGCTCTGCTGTCTCCACGGAAACCTCACTTCCGCTTCCGCACGCCCTGCACGCTGCCCCCTCTGAGTGGCTAAAGCGCTTGTCAGTCTACGGAGTAGAACCAATGGCCACACTCAGAAGCTCAACACCCTAGGATGCGCTGCCTCCAGGTCCCAGAAGGCTCTGGGTCCCAAGGGTCAGAAAAGCGGAGGAAATGTGTTGTTTTTGACTTTAAGGTCGCCGCGTGTGATTGTCCCAAAGTCCCTAACGTCCAAGGGCCAAGTGCAATGCTCAGTTAGGTCGCCCTTTCACCCCCAAAGGGACCTTAGGCTTGCCCCAGGCTGATACTATGTCTTTGCAGTTGTCACTTTTGCATATTAAGAAATTAAGGAACTTGGTAGATGTCTTTATTATCTTGTGTTGTCGGGTTTTGTTTCGTTTTTTGAGACAGTTTCTCTGTGTAGCTTTGGCTGTCCTGGACGCGCTTTGTAGACCAGGCTGGCCTCGAACTCACAGTGGATCCACCTCTGCCTCCCTGAGTGCTTGGACTACAGATGCACACCACCACGCCCGGCTGGCTACCTTGGGTTTTCTTGAGGCAGATTCTCACGTTAGCCTTAGTTGGCCTGGAACTTGGTAACAAGCTGGCTTCAAACTCCCATCAACTTGCCTCTGCCTCCTGAATGCTGGGTTAAAGGAGGGAGTAACTACACAGGGTGCCAAATGACTTTAAAAACCAACTTTTTGCTCAAATTTCTTATGGCTATATTTTGAAGTCTGAAGGAACCTAAACTCACCACTGTAAACTCAGCAGATAACATACTTCAGGAAAACAAGAACTGTTAGCAGCTGTACCCTTGTAGCATGTCAAGTGTGGCTGTACCCGTAAGTGGTTATTGCTATGGTTTCTCTGAGTTGGTGCCTGTGTAGCTAATTCTTGTCTCTACCATGACCTCAGCCCCCGGGGATTGAAAGACACCTGAATCCACAGGCGTACATCTCCTAACATTGGTTCCACTGTGGTCCTGGAAAGGATGCCCCCCGGATGTGCCAGTCACTGTTGGCAGTCACGCTTAGTAGGTGCTACCCTGACTGGGCCCACATCTATAGAGTCCAAAACCAGAAAGATTCTTAACCCTTTATTCAGCCAGTTCTCTCCGGCTTCAGGCCTTGATGGCGACTGTCCCCTTCCCCACAGGAGGCCACACAACATTACACACATTCAGGTGCTTCATCAAAAGTGTCTGTGGGGGACGCTGGCTTTGTCCAGCAACTCCTCCCTCAGAGGAGGCCCTGGCGCACTGCAGGGGTACTGGCCAGCCCTCCCTGCCCCAAGGCGTGTTCGTTAGAAGGCACTGTAAGAGGGAAACCCAGACCCTACCTTAGTGCCTGTGTTACTCTGAGCAGCTACCCTTGGCTCTGATAGGGCTATCCTGAGACTCATTCACGACCCCAAACAATCTTTCTCCATAGATAAGAGCCCTCACCTCTGCAAACACATCCTTGTTCTATTTGTAGATTCCCTAAGATTCTCACAGCTGAGACCCTGACCAAAGACTGGAGCGGCTACCCAGAGTATGACCTGGTACGTAAGGGGCAGCGGGCTGCAAAGCCAGGCCCGGCCACATCCACTGGTAGAGGACCAGCTCCCTCACTGTTCTCTGGGCTCAGTCCCTTTAGCAGAGGAAGACCTCCAGGCACACTCATTCCTCAGGCCCCACGGGCCCTGTCACACTCACACGGCACGCTCTTCGCATTGCCTATTCTCCTGCCACCCAGGGATACCAAAGGTCACCCCAAAGGACAGGCATGCAGGGCCTCCTGTATCTTCTGGCGGCAATGAGAATACTTCTGCAGGATCTGGCGGAGGTGCTCCTCTTCTTCCCGCTGCAGGATACGTAGGAAATTGTGCAGTTCAGGCATGCTGAAGGCATCCCACTGCAAAGGGGCAGAGGAGACACATGGGCTACGATGGCAGACTCTCCTCAGAGACTAATGCATCAGGGTCACACAAGTTCGTTAGGACCGTGCGTCCGTCCTGATAGTACCTTCTTTTTCATTTCTCTCCTTAGCTATTTTTGAGTATTTATGTGTATGGGTGTTTTGTCTGCATCTGTATCTATATCTGTATATCTCGTATGTATGCCTGGAGCCCACAGAGGTCAGGAAAGAGCGTAAAACCCCTGGAACTGGAGTTACAGATGGTTGTGAACTGCTATGTGGGTAGTGGGAATCAAACCCTAGTCCTCAGTAAGACCAACATGTGCTCTTAATCACTAAGCCAACTCTTGTTTTTCAAGACAGGGTCTCTCTGTGTAGCCTTGACTGTCCCTGGACTTGCTTTGTAGACCAGGCTGGCCTCAAACTCACAGCAATCAGCCTGCCTCTGCCTCCCAAGTGCTGGGATTAAAGGCGTGCGCCACCACACCTGGCACTAAGCCAACTTTTAGCCTTCTAATTTGTTTTTGGTCGAGACAGGGTTTTTCTGTGTAGCCTTGGCTGTCCTGGACTCACTTTGTAGACCAGGCTGGCCTTGAACTCATAGCGATCCACCTGCCTCTGCCTCCCGAGTGCTGGGATTAAAGGCATTTGTTTTTTGAGTCTGAGTCTTGCTATGAATCAAGGGCTGGCCCTCAACGTGCTATGTAGCTCAGGTTAATCTCAAACTTGTGATCTTCCTGTTTCTGCTTCTGAAATGCTGGGATTACAAGTATATATCACCATGATACATAGAAAATATAAGTCTGTGCTGGGCGTGGTGGCACACGCCTTTAATTCTAGCACTCGGGAGGCAGAGGCAGGTGGATTGGTGTGAGTTCGAGGCCAGCCTAGTCTACAAGCGAGTCCAGGACAGCCAAGGCTACAGAGAGAAACCCTGTGTCAAAACAAACAAACAAAAACCAAACCAAACCAAACCACCTCAGACAACAATCAATTAGGATGTTCTCTAAAAATCTGTTGCTAGGTGTGCGCTCGCTCCCTCTCCCTCTCTCCCCCTCTCCGTGATGGGCTATGATCAAACCCAAGATGTCATAAATGTAAGCAAGTTAGATTTTCCTTTACCACTAAGTAAATTCCCAAGAAACCACCTTTCCCACCCTGCTTTTATTCCTTTTTCTTTCCTTCCTTCCTTCCTTTCACTGCTGCGCTTTGTGCATCCTAAAAATATAATCTTAGCACTGAGCCACACTAACCCCTAGGTAAAGCCTTTTCTTTTACACTACTGGGAATTGAACTGTACTGGCTGTTGTTTTAGGTCAGCTTAACACAAGCTAGAGTCATCTGAAAGGAGGACCCTCACCTGAGAAGATGCCTCCATAATAAGATCAGCTGTGAGACATTTTCTTTCTTTCTTTTTTTTTTTAAAAAGATTTATTGATTTATTGTTATATATACTGTTTTCTACCTGCATGTACAACTGTAGACCAGAAGAGGGCATCAGATCACATTGCAGATGGTTGTGAGCCACCATGTGGTTGCTAGGATCTGAACTCAGGACCTTTGGGATAACAGGCGGTGCTCTTAACCACTGAGCCATCTCTCCAGCCTGTGAGACAATTTTTTGTCTTTCTTGGTTTTTTTGCTTTGTTTTGTTGAGACAAGGTTTCTCTGTGTAGCCTGGACTTGATTTGTAGACCAGGCTGGCCAGGAACTCACAGAGATCCACCTGCCTCTGCCTCTCCGAGTGCTGGGATTACAGGCCTGTGCCACTGTGCTCGGCTGTTTTTGAAATTGGGTCTCACTAAGTTAACCCAGACTGGCCGTTAAGTCTCTCTGTAGCCCAGGAAGGCTTTGAACTTGTGATCCTCCTGCTTCAGCATTCCAAGTAGTTGAGATTACAGGCCAGTATCATTAGGCCTCCCTAGGAAGAGCAGGTTAAAAAGTCCTAACACTTGAAAGTGGGCCTTCATGTTTTCCTGTGAAGACTTTTCTAATTTTTCTATTTATTTATTTTTAAAGATTTGTGTTAGGGCCAGTTATAGTTGCACACACCTTTAATCCCAGCACTCAGGAGGCAGAGGCAGGCAGATCTCTGTGAGTTCAAGACCAGTCTGGTCTACAAAGAGAGTCCAGAACAGCCAGGACTACAAGAGAAATCCTATCTCAAAACAAAACAAAAGGCTTGTGTTAGGGGCTAGAGAGATGGTTCAGTGGGTAGGAGCACTGGTTGCTCTTACAGCACCCACATGGCGGCTTCCAATCATCTGGACCTGCAGTTCCAGGGGAGCCAACACTTTCTTTTGACTTCTATGGGACATGTATACACGTAGGCAAAACATTCACACATATAAAATAAGTCTTTTTTAAAAAGCTTTTTTATGTGTGTAAGTGTTTTGCCTACAGGCAGGCATGTGTGCTGTGTTCATGGTCTGGAATTATGGACAGCTGTAAACTTCTACATGGGTGCTAAGAACTTGATCCAGGTCCTCTGCGAGCAGTAAGTGCTTTTTAACCACAGAGCCATCTTTCCAGCCCCACTGTTTTAATTTTGTGTACATATGTGTGTGCATTTCTGTGTGGGGTTATGTGCACATAAGTGCAGGCACTCTGTGAGGCCAGAAGAGGAAGTCAAATCCTTTGGAGCTGGAGTTGCAGGTGAGTGGAGGCCACCCAATATGGGTGCTTCAAACAGAACCTGGGTCTTTTGGAAAAGCAGCAAGCATTTTTTTTTTAAAGATTCATTTACTATATATACAGTGCTCTGCCTGCATGTACACCTGCAGGCCAGAAGAGGGCATCAGATCACATTATAGATGGTTGTGAGCCACCATGTGGTTGCTGGGAATTGAACTCAGGACCTCTGGAAGAGCAGGCAGTGCTCTTAACCTCTGAGCCATCTCTCCAGCCCCAGCAAGCACTCTTTAACTGCTGAGCTGTCTCTGAGCCTACATCTGTGTAGTTCAGAACTTGTCTTGGGTCACCATGAGTCAATCAAATCCCTCAATCTTTGAAACATTAGGACACTAGCCCGGGCTGATCCCCAAACTCATCAATCCTGTTTCAGCCTCCCAAGTACTGTGATTACAATATGGACCATTAGATTCAGCTTCTTCCTAGTTTCTTGGGATAGGCTCTAGATCTTGGCTTGAGTGTCCTGGATGTGTACATTCATTCCAGGACCTGTGTATTCTTGGAGAGGTGGGACAGGGTCTGTCCTCTAGCCCGGTTTCTCCCGAACCACTCACTGTAGCTGCCTCCCACTAGCTTTGTCTAGTGACAGTAAGAAAGATTACTCACATTCACCTCTCCAGAGTCGTTCTCCTTCAGGACAAAGCTCAGGGCCTTTTCACTGGGCCCTGCGAGAAGCCGGAGCTTCAAGGGCTGCTCATCGTCTGACAGTTTCCGGACGTATACTGGAAATCAGGCAGGGTGGGGGTGGGGTAAATGATTAGAGACAGGTTCAGGTGCCCTGGCCCCTGAATGCACGGGTATGTGACATGTACCTCCCCTTCCACAGGGAGGGCTGTGACAGGAAACCTACCTTGGCCATGACGTTCAGTTCGTTCGAAGAGTGCAAACTTGCGAGGGTCATCCACTACCATGAATTTTCGGAGCAGAGCCTCAATGACCTCACGTGCCCGTGTTCGAGATAGAACATGCAGGTGCTTAATAGCATCCTTAGGCAAGTAAAAGGAGGTGCGGCGTCTCACAGCTGTGCTCCGCCCTGTGCCCCGCCGAGCATCCTGTAAGGAAGGCGGCTTCTTGCTGGAAGGCACTGAGACAGGACGCACCAGTTTCAGCTGAACCTTGATGAAGCCTGTGTAGGAGCCATCCTTGTTCTGAAAGAGAGACAAAGGAAAACGACACCATAACAGGACCTTCCACTGGAGATGGAAGCGGCTAGGTGGTGTCCAACGGGGGCAGGGCCAGGTGTGCACAGATCACTGCTTGGGCCCTCCCAAGGATGCTTAGGCTATGACTCTTTGCACACCTGGCCCACAGCTGGATTCTTTCCCACACTCCTTACTGGAGCAGTCAACTCACCAGGCTCATGAAAAGGTTGCTGTTGATCTGGCCATTGTAATCCTTGATCTTCTGCTCAGTCTCAGCTTGAGAAAGATCAGGTGTCTGCCGCTCTACAGACTCATCCTAAAAGACAGGGCGGCATGGATACAGGGCCCTCATCCTAAAAGACAGGGCGGCATGGATACAGGGCCCTCATCCTAAAAGACAGGCGGCATGGATACAGGGCTCTCATCCTAAAAGACAAGCCTGCATGGATATAGCGCCCTTGAAAAGCCCAAGGCCTTTATTTTTTTTAAAGATTTATTTATTATGTATACAGTGTTCTGCCTGCATGTACACCTGCAGAGGGCACCAGATCTCATTATAGATGGTTGTGAGGCACCGTGTGGTTGCTGGGGATTGAACTCAGGACCTCTGGAAGAGCAGCCGGTGCTCGGTGCTCTTAACCTCTGAGCCAACTCCCTAGCCCCGGCCCAAGGCTTTTAAAAAAAAGAAAGAAAGAAAGAAAGCCAGCCTTCTAGAACAGCCCTTGGAACTTGATTTTGGCCCTGTCACCAAACCCATACGCTCTGAACCCATCACTGCTCCTGGTTTTGTATGCTATAGATGGAGACTGCAAAGATAGAATCATTTGGCTTTCTGCTGCCTGGGGTCACCTCAGCACTAAGGACATTATAGAAACATGGACAAATGACGGCGTGCGGCAAGCGGCCAGGAAAACACGAAGGACTGTTAGGGAGTTTAGTGACAACTCTCTTTGGGGATGGAAGTATGGTTCAGTGATAAGAGCACTTGCCTCGTACCTGCAGGGCCTTCAGTCCCTAGTACCCGCGCCCCCCCCCCCCCCAGAATCAAACCCAGAACTCTAGCTGGGCGAGAGTTTGTTCTGAAGAAAGCTGCCTGCTCTCCCACTTTGTACAGGCACTGAACATGGCCCACTACAGGATCAGAAGCATGGGAGCTGATGCACATGAGCAGTTCAGCTTCCAGCAGGCTTGAGAGGAAAGGTGATCTCTGCCGTGTCAACACACCTTAGTGGGTTTCTTGGGGCCAGTCCCACACATCATGAAGAAATCACTGTGACATAGTGTTTACCCTTGACTAAAGCTACATAAAAAGCGGCTTCAAGCCAGGTTCCAGTCTGCCAGAGATATACAGGCAACTTCCTGGTAGAGCCTGTCCTACCAGCCAGTACCAAGCAGGTAGGCGTCTGCTCTTCCTTTTGCCGGCTAGACACTTAGCCCAAAGACTTTAGTTCTTCAGGGACTTGGTTTTTGTTGAAAGGGTGGAGTATGGCTCACGGCAGTCAGAACTCTGAACTGATTTTCCTCTACCAAACTCACTTGGCCTCAGTCCCTCAGTCCTCCTGTTGCTATCAGAAATGCCCTGGTTGGGATGCAACTGGAACAAACACAGCTGGGACCACCACTGACCAACGCCCAGGCCCCAGACAATGCTCAGAAGATCTGGGCTGGGACTTGAACCCCCGGCCTCACACATGCTAGGCAAGTACTGCAGCACTGAACTATATCCCCAGCCCTCACGATTTTACTTTATTTGCTGTTTGGGACTTCTAAGCTTCCTTTTTGTTTTGTTTGGTTCCTTAACGGTTGGAAGCTAGGTCATCATGCATGCTGAGCACTCTGAGCACAGCTGAGCTAGCTACAGACTTCAGCTGCTTTTAAACAACTCTTTCTATGCCTTTCAGCTGGATAGTATCTTGTGTCTTTTTCCACCTTGCCATAATAGATGATACAGGCTGAGTGGTATGGAGACACTCCCAGGACCCCACACTGAGTCTAGAGGATGGACTAAGGCTTTTGGCGTTTCAAGTAGCAGTCCATCCATGAGAAATTTGTACCAAAGCTCACTTTCCTGATGCCCCCGGCTCTGTGCTCTTCTGAGGTATTCTGGCTTAAGGACCAGTTATCTGCACTTGGTGGTCACAACCACAATATTCCCAGAAAAGTCTCTGATGGTCTGGGTGCATCTGGGAGACTTCAGAGGTTCGGCTGCTCTGGTACCACACTTAGGTCTTCAAATTAGTAGCTCCTCTCAGGGCATTTTTCAGTCTCCCTGCTCCCAATACTTAAAGTCCAAAGCAAGGCCCTGTTACTATATTCCCCAAACCTCTCTCCACACTTCCACCCTGCAGAGAAGATCGGAAAATCGTCTACATTCTAGCAGCTGTCAGAGTTGGCTCAGCAATGGCTGGGGACTTTGCTGGCTGTTGAAAGGAACAGAGTCCACTCCCAAACAAACTTCTCACTTCCCGGCGGACTCCTCCTCCACTTCCTTATTCCCCGCAGGGAGGGAGTAGGAGCGCCCAAATGCGAAATTAAGACGCCGTTTTTGGGCAGCGAGGCTGGCTTTAGTCATGGATGAATAATGCCCGCCTGTGGTCCACCCAAGCTTCAGACTTGCTTCCCTTGGCTCCACCGGTCTGTGACCGCAAGGGCAGAGTAGCATGGGCACTAAGTACTGGAGCAGAGAGCCCTACACACATTTCCCGGGCCAGTTTTCGTCTGGACCCGCCGAGAGGCTCGCGGGGCAGGTGCGGGGAGGCTACCCATCAACTCACTCTCCACGCCGCAACTTACCGGGGAGGGGCGCGGTCCCAGCGACCGCCCCTCACCCGCCGTCGGCGGCAACACCCTTCCTCCCCCGGCTCCCACCTGGTCCCGGCGAGGCCTGCGGACTAGCGAGGTCCGCGCGGTGAAGTACTGCTCGAGCTCGGAGTCCGAGTCCTCCTGGCTGCAGTAGCCACTGCTTGTCGTGCTGCTCCAGGTCATTTCGAAGGAAGGAGTCTCAGCCTCGCCCATCGCCGTGCCCGCCCGATCCCTAAGTCCACTGCGTGGGGAGCCTCCAACCACCGCCCCGGGCGCGTGCGTGCTTGCGAGCGTGTCGGTACGCGCTTGCGCCGAGCCCAGCGCCGCGCGGCAACCGTTAGGACTGAAACGTCGACAGCCAGAATCCGACTCCGGTGTCGAGGAGGGCAGCGGGGGGCGGAAAGGAACGTCGAGGGGCGGGGACACAACTTTACAACTCGAGGAATGACCTCATCCCGGAGGCATCTCAACTCCGCTCCGCCTCTCAGGCCCCACCTCCCAGAGGGACGGTGCCTCCGCGTGTGCGCATGCGCACCGACGTCGCCTCAGGGCCGGAAGCAATGTGTGAGAATGCGCGTGCACTGATAGGGCGCGCCTTCGCAGCCAGTGGTTTGTGAGCTCAAGTTTTGGCGTGGTGTGAGCGCCTGCCTGACAAACCCGCAAGCAGAACTCTGATGCCAGGAAATCGATAATGGGGACGTTCACTGTGCCCGGCGCCGGGACTAACCCGGAACTGAGGGCTGACGAGCCCCAGGTTCCCTCCCGGCCCGCACTCCCACGACCCCGCGCTCACCACGTTCGTGTCCCGCTCCAATGCAGGGTCCCAGCCCAGGTCTCGGGGTCCGCAGCAGTCCAGGCAGACAAGCGCTCGACAACGGTAATGGCAGGTGAACTTGCAGTCTGCAGAAAGGGCTGACCGTGAGGCGGGGGGGAGCTCGACGAAGTGACCCACTGACTGAGTGAGCACCTGCCCTACAGATTGGGGTTTGACTGGGTTTTTCTCAAGCCCGGTTGGTTACCGTCCACTGCTACACAGATCCTAGAGACGTTGGTTAGGCACCTCTGGGACCGGCTGGAAGGCCTGAGGCAGTTAGAGACCCCAGCCTGCTTAACTTGTGTTTGCCTACCGCAGGCAGAGCTACTACTTAGCTTTGCCATTAACAGGAAAACAAAAGCATTTAATTTAGGCCGTCGTCTAGTTGTCATCTGTCTCTTCACTTTGTTTACACGAGCCTATTTTGCTTTTTGACAAAGGGTCTCACGTAGTTCAGGTTAGCCTCAAATAGTAACCTTGAAGTGGGAAGTCCTCCTGCCTCCCACTGCCCTCGTGCTGGGGTTGGCCACAGGCATGTGCCACAGTGTCCATTGCACACGTCTAATTTTTGTCTTCTGTTCTCATTATCAGGACTGTCACACCCTTGACATTTTCCGCTTGCTCCCCTCGACGCCCAGGGATGGCACTCCCTGGCCAGGCTTTCTTCTCACTTCTCTGCAGCTCCTTGCCAGCAGCCCCTTCATTAGTTCTATTTCAGTTTCCAGGCCTAATAGTTGATGCCCAGGTTTCTCACCTGGGCCCTTCCCAGCGCTGTCTACTCTCACCTGATCCAGACCCGAGGCAGCACTGATTTGCCTCTTCAGATCCAATCCTATGTGTAGTGCCTTCATTTTAGTGTCTTAATAAAGATTCCAAATGAACATGGCCAGATTTTTCACTTTTCTTCCACTCCATTCCACCCCATGGTTCTTACCTCAGCAGAAGATATCGCTGATAGCCCAGTTTGAAGCAGAACCCTACACTTTACTTTGATTTCTCCCTTATCTTCCTCCTGTCTGACGCCCAAACCGTCCTGCTTGTCACCTCCAGAACTTCCTCTTTGAGAATGTTGAACTATAACAGCTCTTGCATCCGTGTGGTACTCTGTCACGCACGGCTGCACTTCCCTAGCTGAATTTGTGCCCTGCTCACATAGTGAATGAGATGAGCTCTAGGCACCCACAGGCCTATAGGACTACCCTTAGGTTCCTATGTGGCTGAAAGCACTGATTTCCCAATTCAGACTACACCTCAGAATTAGGGAGGCAGAGGCAGGTGGATCTCTGTCACAGCCTGGTCTGCATAGCGACTTCTAGGTCAGCTGTGGGTACAGAGTAAGACTTCCGTCTCCAAAAGAAAAGAGCGGAATGCCTAAAGCCCACACTACTCTCAGCAACAGACTCAAGTCTGAAAGGAGATCTAAACACATGGAGATTGGAGGGTGTAAAGTACCCTGGGTGATTCTGTTTGCTGCAATTTCTCAGGAGGTCAGAGGTCAGAGCCACACGGTGTGGCTGTGTTCCACGTTCTAGCCTCTGGATCCCTGTCCCAAAACAAACCTTGACTAAAGACTCAACAACAGAATTCTTACTTACAAGGAGCCCAAGCAAGGTTCTATTTCTGGCCCCTATCATATGTGGGTGAAGTCACCCCATCTAGAGGGGAACACAGTGATCCAGTCGCCTGGAAGAGGCGGACCTTGGAATGTAGGCTCAGAGCACAGTAGGCACAAAGGCTTTTCAAGAACGGCCCCGGCACTTTGAAGACAAATTTGAAACCAGCACCTTGGTATTCACAGGCAACCGCCTCTGCCCAGCTGCGCACCAGGCAGAGACTGGGTGCGACAAGTGATAAACCATTTTCTCACTCACTCGCCCTTCATGGGGCAAGGTAACGGGACCTGATCTGCAGGAGCATCACTGCTGACCCCCTCCGCTGCGACTTGACTCGCAGCCATGGTGCTGCCTTTGACCTCCCGTTCTCTTGTCGCCGGCTGTGTGGGGCCGCTACTCACGCGCGCACTGTAGGCCCTTGCGCACGACGCCCCAGATGAAGTCTCCACAGAGGTCGCACCACGTGTGCGTGGTTGGCCCTGCAGGCTGAAAGCGGTGGCCACGACCCGGGATGTGCTGCTGTGACGAATGGCGTGCTGTGCCCGGCGCGATGCGCAGAGCGTTGGCACGCTCCAGCCGGGTACGGCCAGGGCCGATGCGCCCAGACGGTGCCAGCTCGCGTAGTTCAATGAGTTCTGGCTCAGCCGACATGGCCAGGTCAGGCCGGTGCTGCAGCGGACTAGGAGCTGAGCGGGCGAGGCCACAGGGCGGGCCGCGACTTCGGCACCGCCCCCAGGATCAAGGCAGGGCGGCGGGAAAGAGCGGAGGAGAACGCAATGGAAACCACGGCTAGGGGATGGTGTGGACTTGTGGGCGGGGCGGGGGCACGGGGGTGGGCGCTTTCAAAAAGACCCTTTCCAGTCTTTCCTTCCAGTCTTCGCCCCATCTTCCCCACCCCCCGCCCCAACGACGACAGTAAAGCGCCACACCGATGCGTTTCATGAGTTCGCTTTACTGTGTCAAAAGGGAAGAGGGTCTCCACATCCGGCCCTTGCTTACGCCCTCCCGCCCCCCCTCCCCCCCCCCCCCCGCCCCAACCTTGTCTGCCAGTTTGCTGATGCTGCGGCCTGGTCCTCTACGTATTCGCTGGGTGGGGCAGGAAGTAAAGAGGCTTTGCTTGTGTGTGTGTGTGTGTCCTGTGGTGGTGGTTTGCAGCTCTGCTTGACTCAGCTGTGTTCCTCACCAAGGGAATTGAGGTCTGACGTGGGGCAGGCAGAGTTCCTGGGGCTCAGAGTCACATTCTGGGTGCGCTCTTGCATCGGCCCTCAGCAGCGACGAGTCTTCACTTGGCTCTGTCACCTTGGGCTGCTAGAACGCACGTCTTTCCGTGCTTTTCCCAGTGCTTGACTTGACACTCCCTGCAGCGGGTGGGCTGCGTGAGAGCGGCAGTGCTTGTGGGAGGACCCAGGGTCGGAGCTTAGGGTGACCACGGTGCCAGGAGCCCCTCACCTGCAGCAATACCACATATTTTGGCATCTGGAGCAGCGCTTGGAGGCCTCTGCGTTACAGTAGGCACAGCGGGGCCTCTCTGGAGCTATGGCCTCTAGGACATCCAGCCTGTAGGTTTCAGCCCACCTGGGAGAGGGGTCAAGAAGATCTGAATGCACCTGACCCGGCAGAGCCCCGCCCCCCGAAGCACACCTGCCATGCCACGCCTTCAGCAGACCTTACCTCTGTGCCTGTAGACGAAGATCCTTTTCTGAGGGGCTGAACACATGCTGCAGCTGGTGCTTGGCAATAGCCTGCCATCTGCCTTTGTTCTCTCGCTCCAGCCGATCCCAGATTTCTGGGATCTAAGAGAATTATAACGGTGGCAGGGGGAGAGGAGCTGGCCAAGTGTCCTGTGGGTTCCGAGCACCTCACTTGTTAAGGTGCTTACCTGTTCCAACACTAGGTCCTTCTTAGGGGCCTGGGTTTCGACCAGGGCCAGGTGGGCCAGGAAACCCTTCAGATCAGCAAGGTTGGGCAGTTGGTCAAGAAGTGTGTCAGTGAGGAAGGCCTGAAGCTGCAAGGTATGGGGGGGCGGGGCTTGTGACACAGGTCCCTGGCAGAGGGCCGAGAGGCAGGAAGTCCCCCAGTTTGTCTGAGTGTGCTTGGAAGGTTTACATCTCACCAGCTCCCAGGTCACCTGAAGCCCAAGGTGTGGAAAGAGGAAGGGACAGGCAGGGATGGGATGGGGGTGGGGGAGGGTTGGAAAGGGTGGGGGAGGGGCAGTGGGGATGCCTGGGGTCGTTGAGTTCTCTCCACCTTAAGCAGCTGTCCCTTGGCAAAGCTTGTCAGGCAGTAGCGGGCTCGGGCCTCAGGGCTGAGAAGTAGGTTGTACAGAGCGATCCACACTTGCCCATTCAGCTTGTTCAGCTTTTCGTGCTCTGAGGGGGCCACTGTCTGCCAGCGGCCACTCTCAAACTGCTGCAGCTTGCCTGGGGAGGGGAACCAGCTCACTGCATGCAGGGGGTGCGCCTGTGGACTGGAGGCTGTCTCCGCCGCCTGGCAAGGTTAAGAGAGCCTGGGCCTTGTCAGAACAACGGAGTCCTCAATAAATGACTCACGGGCCTTGCCTGCCTCACAGTCAAATCTAGCCCCACCATGGGTCAGCATCCTGGTACCCTCAGTGTGCACGATGTCTACTTCCCTTAATCCTTGGGTGTTCTGGAAGCAGGCAGTTAGGCGGGTTGGGAGAGGGCCTTACCGTGCCTTACCTCCTTCCAGTCGTCGGCTCCAGGGGCTGTGTTCCAGCAGTTCCACCAGGAGGCAGGGCAAGTTGTGAGTACAGAGCATGCGGTTCAAGGTACTCAGAGAAAGGCTGGAGTGAGGTAGGGTGGGGTGGGATTAGCAGAGACTACAGGCCAGGTCTTGCAGGCCTTTATTGTGTGCCTCAGGCCCTGGAGGGTGGCCCACCTGTCCACACAATCCGTGATGTAGCGGAGCACTGACAGGGCTTTCAGTGAGATCTCAAATTCCATCGTCTCTGCCTGTTTCTGCAGCTCCTGGTGGCGGGGCACAGGCACACAGCACTCACTCCTGCCTCTGGAGGCCTGAGAGAGCTCATGTTGAGGTTCTGCCAAGTCCAGGAAACCTTAGCTTACTTGCATAGGGGTGCTGTCCTGGGACTGTTCCTCATCAGATGGGTCACCCCGGCCAGTCCGTGCCACCAGCAGTATCAGCTTGCGGTGGCAATAGTCCACTAGGTCCAAGACCTTGTCATCTGCTGACTCACACACTTCCTGGGGTTCAGGGAGGGGGATATTTCTGGGTTTTTGATGCCCTCTCCCACAGACATCTCTCACCAGGCTCTGGGCTTGCGGCGAGCACGTCTCACCTTGTGGAAGAACACTGTCTCTAGAAGATTGATGATGGAAGCCTCGTGGTGTACCTGTCGGAGAGGACGGGCCCGGGCTGTGAGGGAGGGACAGGGCAGTTAGCTATTTTTTCTCTGCAGCTCAGGGCCCTCCAGAGGCCCCGCTCACCACCATGTATATGGGGAAGGTGTTCTGGGGCTTGAAGTCCTCCAGCTGGCACAGCACTGGGAACACCTTCTGTTTCCACATCTCCACAGCAATCAGCTCCTCCACCAGCGTTGGGATCTGTGAAGGGCACAGGAGGAATTGGGATGAAACGGACCTTAGCCTAAAAACCTCTCCCGCCCCTGTTTTAGCCAAGGTTAGCTCTCCTACTCCTTTGGACTCTTTCAGGTTCTGTTTGTTCCCTCAACGTCCCTGCTGTTCTTGTTGCTTCCTTATCTCTGAAGGGACATCGGCTGTTTCCACTGGATGGCCTCCCCAGCCCCTCTTTCACCATATCCCATCCTTTCCCATCTAGGCATCCCTTTTAGGCTAGCTCTCCTCTCTGTGTCCTTCCTCTGGTCTCTGTCACCTGGCCTGCCACGGTGCTTTGTGTGCCATAGCTTCACTCTTGCTCAGGCCCTTTACTGTGCCCTATTCCTAGTCCAGTCCCTGGTATCCAGCTCTGCCTTTCTGACCCTGCCTCCCCACAACCCTTTAAAAATAATTTTTTTCCCCTGAGACAGGATTTCTCTGTGTAGCCTTGGCTGTCCGGGACTCACTTTGTAGACCAGGCTGGCCTCAAACTCACAGAGATCTGCCTGCCTCTGCCTCCTGAGTGCTGGGATTAAAGGTGTAAAAAATATATATAACTTCATTTTATTTTATGTGCATTGGTGTGAGGGTGTCAGATCCCTCGGAACTGGAGTTACAGACAGTTGGGAGCTGCCATGTGGATGCTGGGAATTGAACCCAGGTCCTTTGGAAGAACAGACAGTGCTCTTAACCGCTGAGGCATCTCTCCAGGTCCGAGGAAAACTCTTTCCCATAAACTAGTGCCACCCTTGGCCCACCCTCTAGCCAGGCACCTTCTTGGCTTCTACTTTCTCCTCTTGTTGTCAGAGAGGCTGCTTTCCCCATTTTGAAAGCCCCACTTCCTCTTCAGTGAGACTCTCCTTAGTCAATTCAGGCTGGCAGGGGAACACTTGGGTCCTCCCTCGCACCCAGTCTAGGCTAGTCTAGGGTCCATGACTGTCTCCCTAAATAACCCACGTATCCGATAAGAGTACAATAGGAGATGTAGCCAGCCCCAGCTCTTGGGAGGCAGAAACAGGAAGGTTGTGAGCTAATGGCCGCCCAGGCTATGGATCAACATTTTAATTTCAAAAGAAAACACACACCCAACGTGTTCGTCTTTCCCAATTAGGAACGTCAGGCATACCAGGCGAGAAGGAAGAACGGGTGCCCACTGTCCCCAAGAGGTAGGGCAGGAAGGCAGGGGTCCTGCCTGTGACCTGGCATACCTTCCCATGGGTGACCAGCAGCTCCTGGATGGGCTCTCCGTGGCTGACAGTGGCATCAATGATGGCTTGCATGTTCAGTTTCTCCAGACTCTCGTGTTGCCTGCTCCACCTGCCCGCGAAGGGATGTGTGTACACCTGAGTGTGCAAACGTGCCACGGGGAAGGCTGGGGCTGGAGCCCACTGGAATCTACCGCAAGCCTGTCCTGGGGCTAGAGGGGTTAACAGGGGCATGTAGCCGGCTATCGCAAAAACCGTTGCCTACACACTCGGAGTCCCCTCCACACTGCGCAACTCTTTCTTCAATGTCAGTTTCAAGCTCCTCCGCTAAACGACCAGATGACTTCTACCTGTTGTCGCCGCCGCCGCCTTACCCTTCAGATCCCATCTCCCGCAGCTGGAAGCTGCGCAGGCCCCGCACCAGCACATCAGCCTCCCCAGGCAGCAGCAGCTCCAGGTCACCCATGCCAGGGGCCAGGATTCGCTTGGCTTCAGGTAGCAGCAGTCAGAATGGGGGAAACTGAAAACACTGAGGGGTGGACAGACTCCAGCGGCGGGATCGAAGTCTTGGGACAGGACAGTTGCTAAGCCGTTGAGGCGCGTGGGTCCTCGTTGCCATGGAAACGAGTGAGCTTGGCGCCTGCGTAGTGTTGTCCTGATGCCGCGCTTGACACGCCCACTTCACTGCCAATAAAGAGCCCCAGGTGCGAGACACACTTGCCACACCGCCCCAGTGCTTGCACAGCTGTGTGGTTACTCCGATCTCACCAACTCCTGCAGCTGCACTGTCTTAGCCTCTCATGGGCTAGCTACAGCGGTTTCAGCTGATGAGTCGTTTATTTTTTCTCTTTTTGAACATAGGGTTTTGCTTTGCGACCCAGGCTGGCCTGGAACTCCCTATTTATACTAAACTGGCCTCCAAGTCATAGAGACCCACTGGCCTCTGATCTGTCTCTTTAGTGCTGACAGTAAGGCATGCGTCACCGTGCTTCGCCTAGCAGCCAGGAGTACTAAAGATGCACAGCTACTATTCCTCATTGAGGATGGCTTTGTGCCTACCTCTAGCACCGAAAATACTAGACCACAGTGGCATACCAGCTGCTCTGAGAGACCTACTGCTCACTCTCCCAATCCCTCCTCTTTTAAGTTTATTTAACTTATTTTTTTTTATTAATTTATTCTTGTTACATCTCAATGTTTATCCCATCCCTTGTATCCTCCCATTCTTCCCTCCCTCCCATTTTCCCCTTATTCCCCTCCCCTATGACTGTTCCTGAGGGGGATTACCTCCCCCTGTATATGCTCATAGGGTATCAAGTCTCTTCTTGGCAACCTGCTGTCTTTCCTCTGAGTGCCACCAGGTCTCCCCCTCCAGGGGACATGGTCAAATGTGAGGCACCATTAACTTATTATTAATAATTTTTATCATTGCTTTTTTGAGACAGGGTTTCTCTGTGTAGCCTTGGCTATCTTGGACTCACTTTGTAGACCAGGCTGGCCTTGAACTCAGGGATCTGCCTGCCTCTGCCTCTCTGAGTGTCCTGATTACTGGTGTACGCCACAACACCCAGCTAGTTTATTTTCAAAATGTGTCTGTGCACATGTGCATGTGTCTGCAGGTGCTCATGGAGGTCAGAGACATTGGGTCTCTGGAGCTGGAGTTATAGGCAATTGTGAGCTGCTCCACATGGGTGCTCGGAACCAAATTCCAGGCTTTGCCGTGTTCGTAACTGCTGAGCCATCATCTCTCCAGCACCCTCCACTTCAAGACAGGGTCTCGTTATATAGCCAAGACCAACATGGCACTCACTATAGAGCCAGGGCTGGTCTAAACTTTCCTGCTTCTTGGGCGGCTTCCCAAGTTTTGGGGATTCAGGCATGCACCATCGTGCTTTTTTCCCCATGTTCCAATCTCATGGGCTTCCCTGAAGCTCCTCAGACAATCCTTTGGCTTTTTTGAGACGAGGTCTCACTATGCCCCCCCCCATCCCAGGCTGGCCTTAAACTCATCATATGGCCCAAGCTGTCCTTGAGCTTGAAGCCGTCCTCTTGTGTCAACCTGCTTAGTGTTAGCATTACAAGCACGTGCCACATGTGATCCTTGGCCTATTTCTTCTGCTTTAAGGTTCAGCTTTAAGCCACCCAATCCTTTCTTGGCAATCTAATCCAGAGCAATTTTGGCTTCCATCCCAGTATATTATGTCTATCTTATTTGATTTTATATATATATATAAATATAAATATATATATATATATATATAATATATATATATTCCCCCCCCCCCCCCCCCCAGTTTACGGGCCCAGAGCTGTGGTCCTAGCCGAGTTGCTAGAGTATTTGCCTAGTGTGCACAGAGCTTTGGCTTCATGCCCCAGCATTGTGGTGGGGGGTGGGAGCAGAAGCCTGCCATCCTAACACTCAGGAGACCGAATGAGAACTTCAAGCAAGCGCCTTACAGGCCAGTCTGCGACATAAGATCCCGTCTCACTCCTCACCCTCCAAAACCCATTAAAAACCTAGGTGTGGCTAGGTGGTGTGGCGCAGGCCTTTAATCCCAGCACTCAGGAAGCAGAGGCAGTCACATCTCTGTGAGTTCGAGGCCAGCCTGGGCTACAAAGTGAGTTCTAGGACAGCCAACGATACACAGAGAAACCCTGTCTCAAAAATTAACCCCAACCCTTAGGTAGTGGGGGAGGACAAAAACAAAAAACAAACCAAAACCTTAGGCCTGTTTATTGTCATTCCTGTCCACCAGATGGCGCTCTGGCCACCTGGCTCTCCCATTCACTGGTCTTCAGTGGTTGGCTGAGGCAGTACTCGATATTATACGGGATGAAATGGATGACTTTATTTACAAAACTGATGATCACTCTCCAGACCACTAGGACTAGCCTACTTGTCTAGCCCCCGTGGACCAATGAAGGCTTAGCAGGGGCAAGCAGCCATAGCAATCTGCTCCAGCCAGCCGGCCTTACTTCCAGCAGATGATGATGTTGGGGTCGTTTTCTAGTCGCTCATCCAGCTCATGGTAGCTCATGCCTGGGTGGGGTGAGCAAGGCAAGGTCAGCACCTTAGGCATGGCCAGTCAGCCCTCACCTCAGCCTGCCCTGCCCGCCTCCACCTGTCTTGCAGCAGATCTCGTCATAGCTGTGGCAGCCTGTGTAGAGCCGGGCAGGGTGGCTCCGTTCCTCCCGAGACACTCGCACTGGGTACTTCTGGAGTCTCCGGATGAGGTTCTTCATGAGCCCGAACTGGATCAGTTTCCTGAAGTGACGGGACAGGGAAGAGGGTTGACAGCCCAGCCCAGCCGGCCCTCCCCTTCAGTGACTTATGGGCTAGAACGGCCGCCGAGCTCACCGTCTGCCTGGACTAGCAGGTTACATACTTCTACTCATAACTCAAAGCTCTTCCAGAGAGACCCAGGACAGTTTAACCCATCATGCCTGAGAACGCTGACCTTTCATCAACGTGTTGTAACTGCTGCGGGTGGCGGCCGATCAGGTCTCGAACTGTGGTGCCGGGGCTCAGACTGCAGTACAGCTGGAATACATCTCGGAGGCTGGCCCTTTTGTGCCCTGCGGGTGCCAGGGTTAGCTTCCTGAGTGGCCCTGTCCTCCTTAGATTAGTGTCCCCCAGAGTTAGCTTCCTGGGCGGCACTATCCTTCCCAGATTAGTGTCCCCCAGAGTTAGCTTCCTGGGTGGCCCTGTCCTCCCCAGATTAGTCTCCCCCAGGGTTTGCCACTACCTTGCTTGGTGACGTAGGAGAGACATGCTTCCTGCAGGGACTTGTCATCTACCAGGTCCTGGACTTTTGGTGTCGGGCAATACACATTGGAGTACTAGAACACAGCGGGGACACGAGGGCCTGAGCAGTGTGCTTCGGAGCCCGGCTTGATCTGGCCCAAGCAAATGGTTCACATTGTACTTAACTGTATCCCAGACTCACCTACCTGGAGGATGGACACCAGCGTCACAACACCGTAGTACCTGGGGGGGAAAAAGCTGTGCTTAGCTTCCGAACACCATGCCTTCCCACTCAGGCACTCCTCTGACTGGTGGCCCTATAGCGGGCACCACTGCCTTCACTCACAGGAGGTTCTGAACGGCAATGCGCACCAGGTTGAGCTCCACGTCTGCCTCAGCAGAGATCTTCTGGACATGGCGGAATCCATCGATGTAGGGCAGGATCTGTACAGAGCAGGGCAGAGTCAGTGAGGGGGAGACGCGGCTAAGGTTGGGGGCAGTTCCAAGGCCGACAGGAGAGGGCCAGCGCACCTGCTGCGTGGTGAGGTCCCACTGCGAGTTGAAGAAGTCCTCTTTGTCCTTTGTAAAGACGGGCACGTCGTACTCCTGTGCCACGGGAGGGTCAGGCCGCTGCTCGATAACCTTCAAGTGGATGGTGTTGGATTCATCTGCAGGGACCCCACCCGGATCCTCAGCGTCATCTTTCCCAAGGGGCCTTCAATTACCATCTAAACCTCCTGACATTAACCTGAGGCCAGCAGAAGGATCTTGGGAGGATCACTCTTCCTTGTTTATGGAGCTGAGGTCCAGAGACGGGGAAGAGTGTAGCCAAGAAGAGCCGAAGAGCCCTGCTGGCTGCTCCCTCAACCCCAGCCCCATTATACACTGGGGATGCCGTTGTTTCAACTCCTGGCTATTCCTTGCCCACTGATTTGTTTGGGAATCTTCTCCACCTCCGCCAGCGGCTGTGCTCACTCCTTTATCCTCCCCTCCCTCCTCTACTGACACCCGGTCCCGGCACAGGCTGTCCATACCGATGGGTAGGGTGCACCGGCCAGAGGCATTTAGCTCTTCCAGTAAGATGGTCATGATGGGCACCAGCTTCTGCTTGCTCTCCTCTGTGGACACGAAGCTGCTTTCGAGCTGGACGGAATAAGGACAATATGGTGAGCGGCCCCTCAGAGCTCCTGGCTGCCTGCGTTCTGAGCTAGTTGTTGTAGGCTGGGGACTGAGGGGAGAGAGAGAGAGAGAGAGAGAGAGAGAGAGAGAGAGAGAGAGAGAGAGAGAGAGAGAGAGAGAGAGAGAGAGAGGGGAACATGGTTCCCAACACGTTCCCCTTGCCGCGCACCCACACCCATCCTGTTGCAGACCTCTAGTGTGGTCAAGTAGCCCGCCAGCTTTTTAACAATGGGTTCAAGGGCACAAGTCTTGGCCTGAGCGTCGCACACGAAGCCCAGGTTGAAGAGCAGGGCGTTGCGGCTGTACTTCTTGTGCTCAATGCACACGGGGCAGCCAATGAGCTTCTTCTCCATGGCTGTGCTGGATGCGTAGAAGAGAGTCAGCCGGTGCCCTCCCCCCCACCCCCCCCCCCCGCAAGCCTTCTGCGACCCCCTGGCTCCCACCCAACTAAGGTCTCACACAGTGATCAGCTTGTTCTGTAACTCGGGCTTGGTGATGATGTACACTTGGACAGTGTCAAACAGCTCTCGGGAGATGAAATCCTCAGGGACCTGGGGACGGCAGTGGCGAGAGTTCCCTCAGTGGCGCTGGGGTTTTACATGCCACCCAGGCCCAGTCCTCTACTGTTTTCCTTTCCTCATCCACCCAGGATTGCTATGTTTTGGCAAGCTTCTTGGCTTTTGCACTCACTATCCCTGCTGCCTGGAATACTCTTTTCACTCTCACCTAACTTTTATACATCACTTACGTCTCAATCCAGTGTTTTTCTTGGGTCAGTTAAACCTTCATGAGACCTAGCACCTCCCTGAATCCTAAAGCCCGATTTGCCTCAAAAACTGATTGTGTGACAAATCTCCTCCCCCACACTAGGAACCAGAGACCTGGCTCCGGGTCTCCTCTCCATTCAAGGTTATCTGTGAATGGAATGGCATGCCTGGCTGCAGCACAGGGACCCACAGCCCCTCCAGGCGGCCAGCTAAGCTCCAGAGAGCACCCCCTCTCCTCGCCCAGTCCCGGGAATGTGGAAGGCACCTGATAGGTAATTTTGGGTCCCAGTGTTGGGTGGAATTCGCTGAAGAATATGCATTCGATGCGGCAGCTGCTGCCCATGGCGCTGACCGGTCCCGAGTCTGTAATCCCTTGTTTTTCCTGCGGTGGTCGCCTCCAACCCTGGGAACACCTGTCAAAAAGAGAAAGAGACCTGGGCTAGGTCGCACAGGTTTGTGAGAGCTAACCCAATGAGCCGTCAGTTCAACGGCGCCTGCGCAGGGCGACACTCAGGGGCGTGGCTGGCGCTGGATGAGACGGAGGGTGGGGGGGCGGGGGAGGCTTGTCCCAGGAAGTCTTCGGTGGGTAGACACCGCACCCGGAAGTGAGGCGCCTCCGTAACCGAGCGGTGGCGCGGCTGGTGGGCCGGGGGTCCGGTTTATTTTGGAGGAAGTCACTGCATCGAACCTGAGAAGCAGGTGAGGAAGGTAAATTCCTACCGTGGAAGTGCAGTGTGCCAGGTGCACGTGGGGAGGCAATGTACAAAGAGATTTACACTTAAGTAGGAAAGCAGCTGGGAACTACAATTCCCGTAGTGCTCCACGCCTTCCGTTCCGGCTAGCGATAATGTGCTGCATTCTGGGATTTGTAGTCTTACGTGTTTTTCCTCGTACCAGGAAGGTACGATCAGTACCACTTCAAATACAGGTGTTTAATAGGTAGACTGCTAAATTGGGACTATTGGTGCCGGCTTTGTGCTTCTCCTGTCATAACTTCTCCGGAAAAAAAAAGTGGCATTCCTGCCCTTAATTACTGTCCCCAGTGAGAGGCGTGGACAGTGGGCATCCTTGCCAACGCCTACGATGCTTTCAGGCTGCACAGCTATCGGCTGGGCTGACCATGGCCCTTTCTGTGGAGACTGAGTCGCACATCTACCGAGCTCTGCGCACTGCCTCTGGGGCTGCAGCCCACCTTGTGGCCTTGGGATTTACCATTTTTGTGGCTGTACTTGCCAGACCTGGCTCCAGTAAGTAGAATTCATAGTTGACTTATGAGAAGGGAAAAGTCACTTTTCTTGGGGGAACAGGAGCGGTAGGAAGCGGTGGGCTTAACTCCTGGGAACAGTCTTGGCTGGCTGAGGGATGTTCTGTGCTGGAGGTATTTAGTGTCCTGGTAGAACAGATCAGTGTGAGAGCTCTGTTCAGAGTTCATGGTCTCCCTTTCTTTGGCTTGGCATTTCATTCGTGACTGGGGATGCTGGAAGAGGGAGCTGCCAGAGGAGGGACGGAGCATGCTCTCTGGCCCAGGAAGAGACTAGGGGTTGGATAAGATGAGCTTGTTATAAGAGGGGACTCGCATTTTGGCACCTCCTTAGGTGAGGGCTAGGCTGGCCACACTAAGCCCTTGGCTCCACAAGACTTCCTCTTTTCCTTTCAGGTCTGTTCTCCTGGCACCCCGTTCTTATGTCTTTGGCTGTAAGTAGTGAATCTGGGTAACTTCTCGGAGTAGAATGTGGGCAAGCGTAGTCACCCTCAGAATCCTTGACGGCATTTAGTGCCAGTTGCATGTTGCCACTGTTGCTTCTGACCTAAATCCAAGGCTTGAAAAACAGTATTCTGGACCCAGTACAAATGGGCAAAGCTCACCCAGGCACAAAATGCGGCTACCCTCACCTCCAGCCAGGAAGCTGAGGAATTGCATTTGGAGCTTGCTCTGTCCCTAAAAACCTTAATTTATGGCGATGCATCTAGTTTTCCCTGAAACAGTGCACCCATGTGGCCAGCGCCTGCCAAGAAATTGTATCCAGCCCCATGGGAGGCAAACAAAGCTTGTGAATCATTTATAACTGCCACGTCTCAAACCTTGTTTGCTGGGTAAGGTAGCAGAGGTGACATTTCAGAAAAACACCGAGGAAGAAGTCCGGAGAGGAATCCCTAACTTCCTAGGGCAGATGTTCTGTGGCACACAGGGCCCTCCAACTGCCTCACCAGAACCAGCATTTTGTCCTCCGGGACCAGCCTGTGGGGTTATCAGCACTCACTTTGGTCTCTCTGTCTCCTTAGTTCTCCTTCCTGATGACTGAGGCCCTCCTCATGTTTTCTCCCGAGAGCTCACTGCTGCGCTCCCTCTCACGGAAGGTCCGAGCACGCTGCCACTGGGTGCTACAGCTGCTAGCCCTACTGTGTGCTCTGCTGGGTCTAGGTCTTGTCATCCTCCACAAAGAACAGCTTGGGAAAGCACACCTGGCCACTCGCCATGGGCAGGCAGGGCTGTTAGCTGTGCTGTGGGCAGGCCTGCAGTGCTCAGGGGGCGTGGGGCTGCTTTACCCCAAGCTGCTGCCCCGATGGCCCTTGGCAAAGCTGAAACTCTACCATGCTACGTCTGGGTTGGTGGGCTACCTGCTGGGTAGTGCCAGTCTGCTGTTGGGCATGTGCTCGCTCTGGTTCACTGCCACGGTCACTGGCGGTGCCTGGTACCTGGCAGCGCTGTGCCCCATCCTCACCAGTTTGGTTATCATGAACCAAGTGAGCAATGCCTATCTGTACCGCAAGAGGATCCAACCCTGAGCACGTGCCAGCCACTGGGAAGCCTGAATTTGCACCTCAGCATAGGACCTGGAGCTGGGGACCTGTTGGATCAGGGAACGCTTCAGGTACTAGGGCACTCAGGGGCAGAGCTGTGACGTTCCTGCTCCTCATGCTGGAGTGCCTCCCTTTTCTTTCCTGTCAACTCAGGGGCGTGTGGATCATGTGTCTGGATGAAGTTGGGGTGGCAAGACTGTCTCCCCAGCCATCAGCTTGTATTTGTACTGGTGTGTCTAGAAATCATGGAGGAAAAAACTAAAATAAACAGACAAAAACCTGAAAGACCGATGGGGAGAGCAGACAGAATTGGGGGGTGGTTTTTGGTAACCCATCATCACGAGGAAATGGCAGCTGTGCAAGGTGTGGACCCCTCCACATGGTGGGTGTCCTCAGAACCTGGCTGTTAAACTTCCTAGGACACCCAGTGAGTGAACTGGGAGCCTGCAGGTGGATGGTACTGTTTCCAGCTAACTGGGCTGGTGTCCGGAGGCTATGGTCAGTGCCTAGAGATGGAGATGGGACATTTCCACAGGTGTCACATGCAGGGCACAACCTGTGAACCATGGTCAGTTGTGGTGGCAGATGGATGGTCGCCCTGAGTTCCAAGCCAGTCTGATCTATGAAGTGGGCTCCAGGCTGGCCAAAGCTACACAGTAAGACCCTGTCTCAAAAAAGAAAAAGAAAGTTGGATCATGAATGAGAAAGATGTTCCTTTTGTTTCTGAGACAAGGTTTCATGTCTCCCAGGTTGGCTCTGAACTCACTGTGTGGCCAAGGATGACACCCAACTTGAGATGCTCCTGTGCACCTCCGCGCTGGGATCACAGCGAGTGTGTGCATATATGGTCTACCCCACGTGAGGAGCTTGGAAAGGCTAAGCAAGCGCTATACCAGCGAGCTACACCTTTAGCCCCTCGTGTTTGTCTGTGTGAGACAGGGATCCCAGGCATGTGCCACCATGCCCTGCCTAGACAACGCTTACGATGGAGAGGACTTCAACTGTCAGGTCCTCTGGCAACAGGCCCTTCCTAATAGGCTGAGGAGAGAAAAAGGAGTAAGGGACTGAGGTGATGGCTCTGGCAAGACGGCCTCGATGTACTAGTAGGAAAGAGGCAATGGTGGAGGTGCCGTGGAACTGAGCCTAAGCAGCATTTCATTTTGCATTTGGTAAAGAGGAGAGGGCTACACAGGTAGCCTGACGGAGCCCAAGAGCTGCACCTCAAAGGGCTGCTTTATTGATACTGTGAGGCTGGGCTGCCTGCGCAGGTGTCCTGTAGAAAACACCTGGGGGTGGTGGCAGCTCCAGCTAGGCACGGTCGTCACTGCCACAGTAGGAGGGTACAAGAAACCCTGACATGAATACAGTCTGGGGGTGGGCACGGATGTGGAGACCCACACTGGCTGGGCCCCCAGAACATTTTTGGCAAATACAAATCCATGCCTTGGCTCGGGGCTGTTGGCAGCCAGGTTCAGATGTAAAGGGCTGGCCCAGGAGCCGTGGCACCAGTGTCCCTGCAGCCACTTCCTTGATGAAGAACTGCACCTGCTGAGGTACAGTCTTACTGCACATAGGGGTCTGGACTGGCTGATGTTCAGAGGCCCCACACCTGGCATTGTGGTTGTCTGGAGTCGGAACCGGGTAGCAAGGGTTCCATGTAGTGTTGGCGAGAAATAGCAGAAGGCCAAAGAAATGCCCAGTAGGCCCTCATCCTTCTCCTCAGAGCAGTCAGTGCCCTGGAGTAGCCGAGCCGTGTCAGGGAGGGCGTGGGAGCAGAGGAGCTGCACTCGAAGTGGTCTGGAGTTACAGTTTTGGGGGAGCTGCCTCAAAGGTGATGAGACTGGATTCTGGGGCAGTCCCCTTCCCTGGCGGTGTGGAATCCTTTTCTGAGGGCAGAGGACTGTCCTTTTTCGCCCCAGCCTCCTCTTCATCGTCATCCATGCTGGGCCACACTGACTGGTCCTCCACTCTCTTCAGCCGCTCATTGAGAGCCTTTAGGGCCAGTTGCCTGGAGCCGAAGAGAAAGACGGTCACACTGGGTTTGGGAGAAGCACATACTCTGTAACCTTCCTCAACAGGCCAATGCTCCCACCTGAGAGGACTGTCCCGAGAATCGCACGGTTTCCCACATCAGGATCTGTTTCCCCAGTCAGAGCGAGGACCCAAGACCTCCTCACAGCCAAGACACCTTCCGGTGGAGAAGCCACTGTGTGTTGGCAGCCTACCCACCAGGCCCGCTGCTGCGGGTGCTTCTGTGTTTGCTGGCTAGAGATGGCTGGACCTAGTGCTTCAGGGTAGGAGTGGCATGTTTCAGTCCCTAGAGGTGAGTCCTGCCAGAGCGCTAGTGTCATATCCAAGGACAGAGCCATTTTTGAGGTATTAGGGATTAAACCTAGGGCAAACACTCTACCACAGAGCTATATTCCCAGCCCCAAACAAAGAAAAACACTTTTTTTTTTCTTTTCTTTTTAAAAATTTTGAGGCAGGTCTTCTTAAGCCACCTCTGTAGCACAGGCAGATCTTGAACTCCTGACTCTCCTGTCTCAGCCTCCTGAGCAGCAGGGGTTTGAGGCTTGTGTCACTGGCTCATTCCTGTGACAATTTTCCTGGACGAGTTTCTCAAAGCCACCCAGACCTCAGCAGAGCCCTTGTGGGAGGAACAGCCCATGTGGGCAGGACACGAGTAGGGCCTGCTGTCCTCACGGGGCAGGCTCTGCAGCCATTATTTTTAAGGATGGGAAAACACACCTGGGAACTTTCTGTACGACACCCAAGAAGACTCAAGCTGTAGGGTCTGGAATGGGCCTGCAGCACGCCCTGGGTGATCTCCCACATCTCAGACACCAGCTGGAAACCACTTTAAGAAAGACGTGTCCATGTCCTACACACTGCGCTGCACAGCCTCAGTGGTGAACAGGATTCAGCACTTAGGCCCCCAGAAGGTGAAGGGGCCACTTGAGCTGGTCACTGTGGATGCTGATGGCCCAGCCTCTTTCCCACTATGGGCAGACAAGTCATCCTATCCTATGGCTTTCCCGGATCTAAAATTTCTACCATGCCAAGGAAGAAGACGAGAAAAGCAACAGGGACGTAGACATTAAAAACTCTAACCTGGGGCTGGAGAGATGGCTCAGTGGTTAAGAGTGCCGCCTGCTCTTACAGAGATCCTGAGTTCAATTCCCAGCAACCACATGCTGGCTCACAACCATCTATAATGTGATATGATGCCCTCTTCTGCAGATAAAGCGCTTATATACAATAAATAAAATAAATAAATCTTTAAAAAACAAACAAACAAACAAACACAAAACTCTACCCTGGCCCAGTGACACTCCTTCCTGTCACTCCCCAGGCCACTCTTGGAGCTGTCCCTGCCAGCAGTCACTGTCACAGGGTCAGAGACCTCTATTTCACCCTGCAGCACTTGGGTCTGAGAGCTGCAGTCAGATGACAAACTGAAGAGCATCACCCACTCCATGCGCACTAACAACCACAGCAGACTGTGTGGGAGGCCCACTCGCCAGGAATCCCCACTCTTCCTTTCTGCCCGTTTTCTTGGTCCTGGATAGAAGTTTTCTGACTGATCAATCAATAGTCACAATCCAAGACCTCTCCCTGGGGCAAGGCAAGCTCTGGCCCAGCCCCACCTGAACAACTCTAAGGACTGCTGTGACCCTCGAAAGCTCACCCCACCCCCAGCCATCGGGTCAAGATGGAGTTGTCTTTAGGACATCCCCCCAAACTCTAAAGCTGTAGGGCCCAGAATTAGGCCTGCAGCATGCCCCGAGTGCATTCCCATACCTTCCAGCCCGCAACTCCTTCAAGGAAGACATTCTCCGCTCACTGTACAGCATGGGTGCGGAATAAGCTCAGAGAGGATTCTGGGTCAGGGACCCTTTTCACAGCTGAGCAAAAGCAGGAACTCTGACAAACGCTAAGGAGTAAGGCTTGGGGGAAACTTCCTCAAGAGTCTCAGGAAGACAATGGGACGCCGGGCCATGGCTCGCCTGATCTGGGACCACTGTGGAGTCCACAGGTCTGAGAAGTGAGAGCTGACTTTAAAAAGCTTTCCTCTGCCTTGGCCACGGTGTCCAGTAAGTTACGCAGTGAAACCACGCATGCACGTGGCAGACACCCTGGTTTCTAGGAAATGTCTACCTTCAAGGTCTCAGGCCTGCTTGGTGTGGCCGGTGGGGCTCCTGCAGTGGGCCACCCAGCCTGTCTCCTATGAGGGGTGAATTTAGTAACACCCCAATTATCCTACATTAAGAAGAAGGGATACACTTAAGGGCACAGACATCCTTCCCCATCCCCCATCCCAGGAGAAAAGGAGCAACAACAGTTTCTGTCTCTCACAGGTGCAGTGCTGAGGAGTTGGAAATTCTGAGGCAAGACCAAAGGCATTCATTCTATAGGCCGGTTAGCTGGCTGGAGTGGTGAGAAACACACACTAGAACTCAGAATCCCACACACCGAGCTCCTTCCTCAAAACCAAAACCTGAATCCCCATTTTGAGGCTGCCCCCCAACAACTGCCAGTAGCTATCCGTCCTAGTTAGAGGAAGCGCCTCGGTGGACGGTGGAAGAATGAACAATACCTTCTCCTCTCCGCATCTTGAGGGTCTGTGCCCGGGAGGCTGATGGTGATGGAAGAGGGCGCTCCCACATCATAGCGCTTCACGGTCTTCTGGCATATCCTCACTTTCACCAGGAGGCCATGCACCAAGTTCGCTAGCAGCCCCACTACTGGCTGCAGAATCTCCGGGAAGAAGGTGGCAAAGGCGAAATGATCAGCCATGTCCCCTCGTCCCCGGCTATGGCGCTGATAGAAGCGAAGATACACCCAACTGGATAGCAGGCCAAAGCCGTAGGAAGCCAGTGCCGGGCTCTGGAGCAGCGTGGCCAACCGAAGCAGTAGCAGCAACGCCAGCAATAGCATGGGGACTACGCTGACGCGGACCTGGGGCACTCGCAGAACCACACAGTCTCCCATAGTTTGCTTGAGGGCTACCAGAACACCACCCAGGAAGCCCAGGGCGCCGTGGATACGAATAGTGAACAGGTAGACCAAGTTGAAGGAAGCCATGTAGGTGAGGAGGTAGGCGAAGGCCCCCAGAAGCCCCACTGATACGTTCACCACCGAAAAGAAGATGAGCAGCTCCAAGGCTCCCCAGAGGGGCTCCAGTAATCGCCCGGCCACCACCACTGTGGCCAGGCTGATGGCCACGTCCCACACGTGCTGTTCCATGAGCCCATGGGTAGCTAGGGTCCAGATCCAGAAGTTGGGTGGGAAAAGGTAGCCCGGGGTGACCGCCAGGCAGCCCGTGTCCACGGCGAAGGAAAGCAGATAGAGAAACAGTACCACGGCGCACAGTGCCTTCACCACCACGCTGGCGCTGGCCAGGATGGCCCCCAGATGCTGGCGGGCACCGGGTAAGGCGCGTTGCATCTTCCCGGAGGAGACGTCGGCTCGGGGGAAGGTGAGGAAGGTGGTCTAGGGGCCTCCCCGGGGCCTCGTCCCAGTCCGGCCCCGACGGGAGGCCCGGGCCCGGCTACTCACTGGCCTCTGTTCCCAGTGAAGGCTCTGATTCCGGTAGGATCCGGCTGTAGTTCCAAGGGGGGTAAGAAAAAGCCTTGCCGCCAGGCCAGTGCCTATGTCCCTGGTTGGGGACCTGACGTTAGGCCCTGGGTGGCTTGGGCACGCCTGCCTGCCAGTTCCGTAGGCCCAGCGGCCAGGCTGGCGTTGATCTCAAGGCTGGGCTTCCTCCATCCACCCTGAGACTCTGCAATCTGCGGGGGACTGGGCTCTCGTTCCGGCCCAAGTCAAGGCCGTTTAGCTCCGGCTGGGTTAGCGTTTTGGCTTGACGGTACCTCCTCCCTTCTCCGGGGCCGACAAACAGGGGCGCCGCGCCTGCGCGCCCCAGCCGGCGGCCGCCGCTGTACGGCCTCTGAGCATTTGTTTTCCGGCTCCTCGGCATGCTGGGATACGGAGTCCTTGGGACCTAGTCGACCGGTTTCTGCATAGGACCACAAATCCCAGAAGCCGTGCGCCCGATCAGTCCCGAAGAGTGTAGAGGCGGGGGTGCTTGGGAGTTGTAGTTCTCAGGGCTGACGCCTCTAGTTCTTAGCGGTTAGGGAATAGGGGACCGGTAGGCGTTTTCAGGAGGCAGCACAACCTTGGGCCACACACTTGCTGAATTCTCTGGAGGAGAATGGCTCTATTTGTCATTTGTACAGGTACAGCGGTGTTTTTGTAAGTGGGTACATGTTGAACGGTTCTGTTGTATTGTACCGATGTCGTGTGAACTAACCGGAAACTCTTGTGGTCTGGCAAATGGAGCCAAAGGCTGGCTAGTACTCTTGTTCCGTCATTTGGAGCCAAGGTGTTATTGACCAAGTTCCTGAACATTTTGAGGTGCAGTTTGACAAATCTTAAAAAATAATGACGATGGCAGGCTCTTCCTATCTTAAGGATCAATATCAGGCCATCTTGGATGTGCACATTGCCCTTGCTCCAGGGAGCTGGACCTGCGCCACGAACTGAAGTTTTCCACCAGAGGCGGAGCAAGGGGCAAGGCTCTGCCGCTTCAGTGACTCTTCTACCAGTGACTGGATTCCACTGGTTAAAAAGAGGTCTTCCTTGGGCTGGAGAATGGCTCAGCGGTTAAGAGCACTGGCTGCTCTTTCCAGAGGACCTGGGTTCTCAGCATCGTCATGGCAGCTGTTCCAGGGCTTCTGATACCCTGACACAGACATATACGCAGGCAAAGCACCAATGAACATTAAGTAAAAATAGAATACACACACACACACACACACACACACACACACACACACACACTCCCTATAAGTTGGTCTAGGCTCAACTTCACACTATAGTGGTCATCAGCAAGGTGTTTCTTGAGATTTATTTAAAACTTATTTTCATTTACATGTATGTGTGTCTCTGTGTGTATATGCCGTGTACAGGACACAGAGGCCAAGAGAGGACGCTGGACCCCTGGAGCTGGAGTTGTGAGCCACCAGATATGGGTTCTGGGGTGGAATGCAGGGTCTCTGTAAGAACAGCAAGCACTCTTAAACATGGAGCCATCTCTCCAGCCCTGAGATTTTTGTTGTTGAGCATTTTAAATTTTATTTTATTTTTGGTTGTTTGAGACAGGGTCTCTCTGTGTTAGCCTTGGCTGTCCTGGACTCACTTTGTAGACCAGGCTGTCCTCAATCTCAGTGATCTACCTGCCTCTGTCTCCCCAGTGCTGGGATTAAAGGCCTGCACCACCACTCTCAGCTGAGCATTTTTTAAAAAAATGTACATTAAAAAATGTGACTAATTATAAGACAAGGGAATTTATTTATAAAATCCAGAATCCCTTTTAGCTATGTATCTCAAGTACAACTGCCTGTGAGTTCAAAACTGCCTTTCACTCCCCCCTCCCTTTTTTTGTATGGGGTCAGGATTCCTGCTGTATGCCACATACCAGTGTTTGTTAAGTTTGGCTTAGCAAATCAAAATATAGCCACTGGGCATTGGTGGTGCATACCTTTAATCCCAGTACTTGGGAGGCAGAAGCAGGTGGATTTCTGTGATTTCAAGGCCAGCTCAGTATATAGACCTAGTTCCAGAACAGCAAAGGCTACACAGAAAAATCCTGCCTCAGAAACCAAAACCAAAACAAAATACAGAGTCAAATCCTCAGTCAAATTTGAATTTTGAATAAACAATTTTCAGGTTAGGGATCTTCCATGCAATATTAGAAACATGCACATACCACCCCCCAAAACAACAACAACAACAACAACAACAACAAACCAATTAGCCCCAAGGAAGCAAGAATAAGTTTATTCAGAGCAAAGTGATAGCACAGATTAAAGGGGCTATGTGGTCAATACTGGCAGTGATAGCGCAAATTAAAGAGACACTGTCAATACTCATGAAGGATCATAACCAAGGACCCAAAACCCTCCTGTTAAAAATTTATCAGAGTCTGGGTGGTGTTGGTGCACGTGTGTAATCCCAGCACTTGGGTGGCTGAGGCAGGAGGGTCAGGAGTTCAAGGCCACCCATAGTGAGTTTGAAGCCAGGCTGGGCTACATGAGACTCTGTTTCAAAAGAATCAACAAAAATTATCTTCAAGCCATAACTGACTGGACTTTGTCTGACAACCCTTCTTCAAATCACCGGTGTTGCTTCAAGGCCCCAGAGCTGTTATGGGGTGTGAGCAGTTGCTCTGTGGTCAGGCCCTGCAGAGGACTGACAGAAGCCGCGATGCTGCTGAGACCAGGAATAGCCTATATCATGTTTAGTATCCAAGTTTTCCTTCCAGCCAGCCTGAATCTCTCTGTCTCTCTGTCTCTGTCTCTGTCTCTCTCTGTCTCTCTCTCAGGTGTGTGTGCATGAGCACACGTGCACTCGCATGCAGTCACTCGTGCTCGTGTGCACACGTGTGTACGGTAGCTTAGGATGAATGTTGGATGTTGCACTCGGTCACTTTCTGTGTTATTTTATTCATTATTGAGACAGGATTTCACTGTGCAGCCATGGGTGGCCTGGAACTCACTACGTAGACCAGAATGGTCTCAAACAGACAGAGCCATGTGCTTTGGCCTCACCAAGTTGGTGATGATGCAAGCCAGAACTGCTGGAATTAAAGGGATCTGTCACCACACACTGTTCTCCACCTTCTATTTTGAGACAGGGTCTCTCCCTGAACCTGGAGCTCATCAGTCCAGCAGGATAGTTAGTTCTGTGAACTCTGGGGTTCTGCTCATCTTCAGCTTTCATGCCTCCAGCCCCCAGGGCTGTGGCTTTTTACATGGGAGCTGGGGATCTGAACTCAGCTTGCTTAGCAGGCACTTTACTGATCGAGCCACCTTTGAAGCCCTGCCACTTGAGACTCTTGCTGAACTTATTTTTATTTTATTTATTCATGTAGCCCAGGCTGGCTTAGAGCTCCCTGGATAGCCCTGCTTCCACTTCCCTAATGTGGCTTACAGGCAGGTTCCACCACACCCAGCTTCACTGATTTCCTCCAACCCTTCTCCTCCGGTGAGCTAGAAGGAATTTCTTCCCTGACAGCTTATCTGTGCTATGGGGATGTGCTATGTACTAAGTCCTCATGGTGAGGCCTTGGCTAGGTAATCCCCAGGAGGCCAGAGTAAAGGAGTCCCTGGTCCTGCCTACCTTGGAGGAATAGAGTATGCATCCACATCAGGAGGGTCCATGGTAGTGGCTTCAGTTTTCTTCCCATGAAGAGAATGCAGGGGTCAGGCCAGTGAGCCAGCCCAGTGGGTACAGGCGCCTGTTGCCTGACAACCGGAACAGCACAGTGGGAGGAGAGAAAGGCTGCAGGCCCTCGATGTTCTCTGACTCCTAAGCTCATGCTATGGCACCTCCAGGCAAGCAGGCCAGTCTGGGCTATGTAGGGAGACCTAGTCTCCATGCTGCCCCCGCCCCCCGGTCTGATTTGCAGGAACTGTCCTGGCCTCTGCGCTCTATTTGCTAGTGGCTGCCCAGATCCTGGCATCCTCGGGGGGTCTGAGCACTAGAGTCTGTTGTGCGGCTCCAGGAAAGGATCCTGGTCTGACCACACTGCTGGGGCTCAGCCTGGCTGAGCATCTCTCACTGCTATTTCTTTTGGAGTCCTGGCTTTGCCTTGGGGCTCTGGGTGGTGGGTTTTTACACCCCCTGTCAACACTGTGTTTCCTGGAGGCTTGTGACTTGTTATGAAACAAAGTACATCAAGGTTAGGAGCAGGGCCTCTGAGGCACAGGACCGCATGGCTTTTCCTTCTAGCAGCACAGGGTGCTGCTCGAAGGCTATGGCCACCTGTGGTCATAGCTACCCAGTCCTCAACCCAAGGCCCACACAGTGGACGGAAACTGTTTGAAGTGAAAATATGAACATTATTTAATAACTGATCTTCTGTAATAAACCATTTGAAAATATTTTACAAGGAATCACACACACAATATTTTACAAAGTTTCTCGACTTTTTTTTTGTTGCTGTTGTTTTCCCAACTTGTCTGTACAAAATAGAGTAACAACCGAAAGAAAAAAAAAAAAAAAGGGCAACGAAAAGAAAATGGCCCCCAAGTCCCCCAGCCCAAGGTGAGGGGACAGCCAGGTCAGATGGGTGATGAGAGGACTGAACCCAGCTGGGGGGTGGACAACTACCTGATGGGAATTGTTTTGTCGGGTTTGTTTGTTTTTAAACTTAAAATATATATTTATTTTTCTGTATACGTTTGTTTCTTTTTTGTTTATATTCTCCATTGAGCACCTGACTACACTACAGTTACACACGCGCCCCCCACAGGACACAGCTGACATTCAGGCTGGGCACACATCATGGACACCCACCCTGACACCAGCATTGGGCCATATACACACTGAGACCGCAACAAGCAACATGACATTAATTAATGGAGCCATTAATTAATGCATCCCCTTCCCCCCTCCTCCCAGTCCATCTGAGCCTCATGGCCACACGCCCCCCGCCCCTGCCCTCAGTCCCCTCCTGGCCCCCCCAGGTTAGGATGCTTTTGGGAGAGATGAGAAGAATGAATGGAGTGAAGAGATGTCCAGGCCCACACTCGTGTGTGCAGCATGTGTGTCCACGTGCACGTGCAACCGTGTGTGTTTAGCAAGGGAGGGGTAACTTGGCCTCCTAGGGGCAGTGTGTGTGTGTGTGTGTGTGTGTGTGAGTGTGTGTGTGTGTATGAAGAACAGAGAGAGTTGGGCCTGAGTGTGTAACAACCAGATCGGGGTGGGATGGCTCAGCCAGGAGAGACCAAGTCACCCCTGCTAAGGCAGAGAGCGGTGTCTGGATGGGGCTCTTCTGCCAAAGGGATTTAGGCAGTGATGTGTGGTCCTTCTAGGAGCCTGACACTAGCGAGGAATGGTTACAATGAGCACCTGGCAGGGTGAGGGGCACTTGGGGGACACCAGAGAGGCCTTCCCCCAGCATTTGGCACTATTTGACATTCAGCTTTAGAGATGGGAGGACAAACCAGGCTGCATCTCAGAATACAGGCAGAGGTGACAGGATGGAACGCAAAGGCCAGCCCTCTCACTGACCTCTTGCCCTGCTTAAGGCTTTGTGGGCCCCCATGGTGTGTGCGTCTGTGGCTGCTTGTGTGTTCTCTCTAGGGTGTGTCTAGTGAGAGGCTAGTTTTTGCTCTCAGGGTGTGTATGGGGTATGTCTAAACTGATGTCACTTTGAGACTGTCCTGACACCTGCAAGGCTGGGTGTGGGTTTGCAGTTGTAGGCCCGGAAGGGCCAGAGCCTATGGGAGGCTGCCCCAAAATTATCTCACCACTACCATCTCACCTTCTTCCATTTTGTTCCCCAGAGAAGGTAAGTTTGGGTTTGGGTGGGGCCAAAGGGCTGGGTTAGACACACCCAGCAGAGGCAGGTTGCCTATATAGAGGAAGTCTCCAGGCAGGTTGGTCAGTGGAGGCCTGGTTTGGCACCAGTGCTTGTGGCCTCCTATCCCAGCCCACAGGGATGAGTCCAGGGTCTGCGGGCACTTGGACAGTTCAAGGGTGAGATAAATCTTGAGTGCCAAACACTATGACACCCTACTTTGGGGCTCCCCAGCCCCAAGGCACAGGCTCTGGGGGAAGGGGCCCAGGTCCTTCAGTGAGGGAGTGGCCAAGGCGCTAGATTGGGGGAATGTGGGATGGGAGGGTGAGCGAAAAGGCTAGGAGGCCAAGGCGGGGGTATGCTTTGTGTGTGTGGGTCGCTCAGAGGCGGCGAGAGGCAGCGAAGGAGTGGATTTGAGGCTGCGGCCGAGGCGGCAGGCCCAGTAGGAGCAGCAGCTGCAGGGAAACCAAGACTCCCAGCGACGGAGGGAAAGAGGCTCCGCGGCCACAGTCTGAGGTATCTTCCTGCCGGGGAGGAAGACAAGGAACAGGTCGGTACCCAGAGGGTCCAGGCTCACTAACATCAACAGTGCCAGTCCCCCGACTCACCGTCGCGTTGTAATCAAAACAAATGTGCGGGCCTCTTCGGTATCGAGGTCTTTGGACCAGCTCACATTGCTCCGGGCCGTCCGCTGAGCATGGGTGGGGAGTCAAGGAGGCGGTGGCAGAGACAGGGAGGGGAGCGCGGGGCAGGAGGGGCGCGGGCGGCGGGGAGGGCAGGGGCAGGATACAGTGTGTTTCCTTCTGTAGCAGCCGGCCCGCCTCGCACTGGCTGCACAGCGGCTTCTCGGCCACCACGAAGAGAAGGTTGGTGTTGGTCAGTCTCTGCGCGTGGAACAGCCTGGAGGAACGATCGGAGGGCGGGGCCTCGGAGGTTCGCTCCACCCTGGAACCACCGCCCCGACCACGCCCCAACCATCAAACCACGCCCCACGGCCCCGCCCTGCAAGTACCTGCTGCAGTTTCCGCAGTCGATGATGGCGTTATAGGACGCGTTCACCGAGCCAAAGTAGTACTGGGTCTGTTTCATGACGCAGCTGCTCTCGCGCGTCTCCGGGCTGCCCTCGGCTTCTGCCGGGTCTGCGGGGCCCAGACGCCTCAGCCCCGCCCACAGACCCTGACGTGAAGTCCGCCTCGGCTCGGTTCGGCTCAGCCCTAAGCCCCGCCCTCCCAGTGAAGAGGCCGCTATTGCCGCCCTGGATGTGGATTTGAGACTGGAGCCTCCCTCCCAAGCCCTACCTACCTGCCTGGAACCAGCTGTGGTAGATGAGGCCGTAGAGTAGCTGCTGGAATAAAGACCTGTAGAGCACGGGGTGCCCAGTATGGGCGGTCAGCGGAGGCCAGTGCCTTAACTGGCTTCCCTTACCAACCTCTCCTCCCAGGACTCACCAGGCGGCCGCAGAGGTCCACCAGGCAAGGTTAAGGAAGTCTGCAATGGTGGGCTGCAGTTGAGAGAGAACCACTGTTGCCTCAAGTTCTAGGTCAACCCTAGCTCTCTCTCCTCTCTCTCCTCTCTCTCTCTCTCTCCCCTTTGTTTTTCGAGCCAGGGTTTCTCTGTGTAGCCATGGCTGTTCTGGACTCGCTTTGTAGACCAGGCTGGCCTCAAACACACAACGATCCGCCTGCCTCTGCCTCCCGAGTGCTGGGATTAAAGGTGTGCGCCACCACGCCCAGTGACCCTACCTCTCTTAAATGTTAAAATGTGGGGGTCACTGTAGGCTAGTCTTCCAATCTCCAATGTCCAGATATTTCTGGGAGCTTACCACAAAGACACCTCGGGGTGCAGCACCCAGGTTGCCAGGAGGCTGAGGGGCACAGGCTGCCTGATAGTCATATGATTCCTTTCGGGCGTAGAAGGAGTTATTGTAAAGTGCCAGCATCAAGTTGGCATCCACCTCACTGAAGAACCTGCCGACCTGGGGATGGGGAGAGAGAGAGAGAGAGAAAGAGAGAGAGAGAGAGAGAGAGAGAGAAAGAGAGAGAGAGAGAGAGAGAGAGAAAGGGCGAGAGAGAGCGCGCCACAGTCACAGGGCTGGCAGTGCCATGCCTCTAGAAGGCTCTGACCTACCCCCTCCTTCCACTTCCTTCCTGACCCTCACCTGGTCCCACTGATGGTTCTGGTTTGACAGCACCAGGAATCCTCCATCATCAATGAGGACACAGAGTAGGTCCTAAGAGGTAGGGAGGGGAGATAAAAAAAAAATGACGACGAGGAGTCCTGCCCCAGGCTATGTCAGGCGAGGGGCACCACTCCTGTAGGTACAGCAAGACTAAAGTCAGAGTAGGGGTCGCAGTTGAGACCAAGAAGTCTGGGGATGAGGGAAGCTGGGGTCCAGAGCAGAACCAGAGCACACGTACCTCATTGTTAACCTCGCAGTCCATCTCACAGTGGCTGCTGGGACCGCACTGCTGGGCAGAGAATGGGGGCGGGGGAAGGACTGTAAGGTGCCCACCAGTTTTTCTCCTTTCTGTTACCCTTCATATGCGGGTTCCCCAGGCTATCTGCAGCACCCCTGCTTTCTCACAGGTGCTGGAGCCAGTCTGAGTGGCAGGCTTATTAGGGGTTGTTGGGGACACTGCTGGGGTTACTCCCCTTGCCCTGCACAAATACCTTCTGAGGTTGGTCCTGATGGGTACGGTTGCTGGCAAGCACCTTGAACTTTTCGGCCCAAGCCTCTAGGTCCAGTTTGACACCTACCACTGTGGGAGAGAGAGAGAGAGCAATGGCTATCTGTGCTACCTGCCGGCTCAGCTTCCAGACTACTGCCTTTGGCCCCACCTTGGTCTTAGCAGTCACCTGCTGGCCTCAGTGTGCGACGACCCAGACTGAGCTCCACAGCCGTGCTGACGAGGACGCCCACTGTGTCATTCTCCAGCTCCAGTGGTCTTAACAGGGCTGGGGTTGATGGGCGGAGCGGTCAGGAGTGATGGCTGACCATACTGGCCACTCCAAACAGGGTCCTACCTACCCAGGGCTGGGACCCAGCCTAAGCCTACAGGACCCCTATACAGTGTTTGGCATAGCCTTTCTCTTCATATGTCCCTGGTCTTAGTTGAGGCCTCCCACCTGCTGCTGGGCATCATAGACAGACAGACACTCACAGTCCTGGTGTGGGGGCTTGAAGATATAACCATAGTTATCCAAGCTGCGGCGGTAGAAGCTGGCATTGAAGGGTTCTGGGTTCTCTGTCCAGTCTTCGGCTGCCCTAGAGCACCCAAGAAAGGCGAAGTACAGTGGCTGTACAACTACACCACAGGGCATCTTATGGTGTACAATGGTCTCATCAGTGCAAAGGCTTCTGGGTAGGAAAGTAACAGCAAGGCTCCAGACAGGGAACGCTGCTGGTCACTTACTTGTTGGGGAAGACACGTGTGATACCACCATCAGTGGCAGCAAATACAGCTAGCAGACTGTACCTGGGGGCAACAGGGAGGTGGTGGTCACAGGCCTGCCTTCTACTGTGCAAGGCCATGGCCTCTGGGCCAACCCCAGCCTCCTGCCACACACATAGCCTGGGTGGTGGTGCATACGTGTTGAGATCTTGGTCCCGCCACACACGTTCCACTAACTGCTGCGTAATCCCCGTGTCCAAAATCAAGTTATGCAGAAGGAAGTTATTGCCTGGAAGAGAAGGCCCAGGTGGAAGGATGTCCTACTGGGGCTCCTTGGCATCCCTTCCCCCAATCTCCAGGCCTCCGGCGAAAGCCTTCTCTACGCCCTGACCCCAGGCCCTGCCCCAGACGCAGATGCCCTGCCGTATACTCACACTGCTTGGAGTCTGGAGTCACCTTCTCCATGAGCTCAATGAAATTTTTCAGGAACTCGGTGTTGTTGTCTGAGGCATTCAGGTCCTTGCAGTACTCTCTGAGGGTGGGGGAGGGGCAAGAAGAGTGGGGCTTGGGGGTGCTGTACGGGGCAGAGGATTCCAGGCTTCCCGGGAGGTCGGCCTGGACATTGGCCGAGGAGGAGTCCAGGTTGAGAAGGGGCAGGGCGTGAATGTTCTCACAGGCTGTGGTCGCCAAGGGCCTGGAGGCTGTTGGGGCTTAGTCAGGGTAGGCAGGGTGGGCAGAAGGAGGAGAGATCTACTTCCCCTTGGTGGGTCTTCTCTTTCCTGGTCTTGACCCTGTGGAACCTGCCATCTCTGCTGTATAGTTGGACCCAGATGGCATGCCCAAGAGGCCTCAGGAAATGCAAACACCAGTGTCTGGCTCATCCACTTGTATGCCCTACAACGTTCCCATGGGCATGAGGTAGGGTTGAGTATCAGCATTGGCTATTGTCAGTCCGGCTATGACCCACCCTACTATTGTTTTTAAAAATTACATGTATTATCTGTATTATCTGTATTATCTGTAGGCCCAGCTAGCAATCTATCAAGACACAGACACAGGTTATATTTTAATATAGCCTTAGTTAGGGCAGGGCAGATATCAATCTTCTAAACTACCTCCCATAGTGGGACAGGCATGGGATCCCTGTCTCAATCCCATGCCATCTGCTCCCAATAACTTCTATTAAACTACCTCCCATCAATAATCCCAAATACTTGTTAATGCTTTTTTTATCTGGGCTGCATTTTCTCCATCCACGCCGCCGGCCATGTGCTTCTCCTCCACCTAACCCATGGCGGCCTCCTCTCTTCACTTTAGGTCTCTCTCCTTTCTCCTCGTGGTGGTTTTTTCTTCTTCCCAGGATTCCTCTCCCTCTAAACCCCACCTATCTCCTTTTCCCTGCCCAGGTGGGATGGCTTTTTATTAAGCAAAAGGTTGGTCGCACACAGACAGCAAGTAGTAATTAGTATCAAAATACATCAGACCATCTCCCAACACCCCACCTCTTCCTGGCCTTGCACCTTTGGCTTCCTGGGGCTCACTTTTCTCCTCATGCCACCATTGTGAGGTCAGTAGGAATGACTGGCTGTTTCTTGATATACTCAACCTGGGCAGGGCCTCACCAGGCTCAGGCTCTGGGTCCAGAGAACATGGGTACGGCCGAGCCTCAAGCAGGTTCTTGGAGAATGGTGTCTCTGTCCTGATGGAGCCAGCTCTTTTGCTCCTTCCCTTTATTCACTCCCCTGCCACCAGGGGTCTCCCCAGAGACCTATATGACAGCAACTCTGTGGGTAGGTTTATTTTTGTTTGTTTGTTTGTTTTTTAATGTGCTATGTCTTACCCAGGCTGTGCTAGTGTGGGCACCTGAGACCGGATTCTCAGCCACACTGATTCACTGGCTCTCAATGCCTTTGTGATGTGTACCTTCTATGTTACAGCCACACAACCGTGCATAAGATATGCCACACACAGGAAATGTATGTTCACACTTGTGGGGTACTTCACTCACCCCCACACACTTATTCAGTGCTCCTGAACCAGTTATAAAAACGCCATCTCTCCCCTCGGCCTCTCCAGGCTTATGTCTCCCCCACCGTTCCCAGTCGCGAATGCACACCCCACATTCACACTTGGCCTCTTGCACATGTACACAATGACGCACAAGTACAAACATCTACAGAGAGTCAGAAATTTGTGGGCGCATGCACGCAACGTGCATATGCACAGAGGTTAGGCGTGTCCAGAGCCCCATGTGGTGCCGGGGAGTGCTCTCATCCAAAACCACCCAGGTAACAAGGAGCTTCAGGGGCTGTAGCCTCCTCAGATGTAGTGCGAGGCAAACTGCACGCACACGAGGATGCATGTGTTTACACCGAGCGTGCACTCCAGGGACAGCTCTGGTCCCTCACCCCTCACTTGCTAGAGAAGTTCCTCCTAGCCTTTGCCCTCCCTCCCATTTCTGCCCCTCCTAAGTGAGCCACCAGGCCTAGGATCTGCACTGCTGGCACTGCCCACAGGGGCTCTGGCTGGCTCAGCCCTCAGACCCACACAAACACTGACTGACACAGGACAACAATGGGAGGTGGGTGGGTCAGGTGTAGGTATGGGCAGGATCCCACAAACCAGAGCAGCAGCTGCCCAGCAAGGGTGTGTGGGACAGCCAGCCCAAGGTGGAAAAGGCTCCTTCCTGGTTGCCTAGGAGGGCATAGAAGGTAGCAGAGAATCCAAAGTCCGCCTGCCCCGGGCCTGATGGGAGATAGGCTGTGGGCTACCGGCTACTGCTGCCTGGTGCGGCTACATGGCCTGGGTATGCACACAACCGCACATACCGGGCTATGTATCGGGGTTGGGAGCAACACTGCACAGGACATAGACACACAGAGTTCCAGGCAGCAGTGCAGGAGGTAGGGCCAGGACAGTCAGGGTAGGGGAGGACGCCTCAGCAAGGCCACACGCAAGCTACCTGGGAGCAATGAAAACATGTCCTTCAGACTCAAAGCTGCTGGGGAGCAGGAACTCAAAATCTGCAACAGAAACGGGGGGGTTATCCGGCGGGGGCTCAGGAGGTGGGAGGCCAGGGGGCTCAGAGCTGACGGGGGGGGGGGGGGCGGGTGCTGGAGGGACAGGTAGGGACAAGGCGGCTTGAGGGAGGGGGAGACACCAGCAAAGAGGGAACCCGCCACTTCCAAGTTCAGGTTTGAGCCAGAGAGAAGGGAGGGCGAGGAGGGTGTAGGGCCTGTGGAGACTACAGCATCGCAGGAGAAGGGCAGTTATAGCCAATATGTTGCCCGGGCCTGGTCCTCTGTCGGCAGTGAGTCCCTTGGCGTGGCTGTATATGCTTCCATACTGCTGTATAGCACATATACACGGACACACACACACACACATATATATACACACACTGCTATATATATGCATGGTCGGGGGGAGGTGCCAGTCTTGCTCTTATCACATCCATAATGGAAAAACAGCATGCTGAGCTTCCTTTGCCTCCAAAGAGACTTTGAGGAAGGGAATTGGCTTTTGGCTGCAGGTTTTTAATCTCTCTTTGTTGCAGCTGTTTGCATTTTGGTTACACCTTGCTTTTGTTCTGTGTCAGGCATCAACATGGCCAAACCGAAAGGGTTTCTCACGGGCACAGACAGTCCAACCAGAGACGGGTGTGAGCAGCTGCTGGTGGTGGTGGTAGTAACAGTGCATCATGGAGGTCTAGGGCAGGGGTGTCCTTCCTGGGACAGGATGCTGGGTAAAGGGAAACGCACAGAGTACAGGAACTGTTCCATGGTGTGTGATGAGACAGGGTTACTGTTGGACTCTGCATACCTGCATTCCTGGCTTTGGGGTGGGGGGAGCACATGGGAGGGTCTGGTCTCCTCCTTTTCTAGGATTAGACAGGGGAGAATGCTGGGGGGTGTCTGGGTGGGTGTGGCCGGTGCTTCAGGCTTATGCGCTGTGCAGATATGTGGCATGGATGTGTAAGTGTGTGTACATGTTTGTCTTTGTATGGGCTTGTGCTCACAGACCTAAGAGTGTGACTGCAGCAGGGCTCCACTAAGCTATGGCCCCTCTTTCTGCTCACCTGGGCTGGATTGCCCTGCTTTTAAGACAAGGCTGGCTTGGAACGCCCTTCTACAGCTGAGGATGACTTTGAACTTCTGACTCTCTTGTACACACCTTCAGAGTGCTGGGTACGGGCATGCGCCATCACATATGGCTTATGCGACGCTGGAGATGGAACCCAGGACTTTGTAAACGCCATGTGATAGCAAGCACTGTTGTAACTGAACTACACCCCCAGGCCTGTTATGTACATTTGTGAGGGCCCTTGGCTTGTGTAATTCTGGCAGTCCGCTTCCAGGTTTGTGTGTGTGTGTGTGTGTGTGTGTGTATGTGTGTGTGTTTGCCCCAAGACAGGGTCTCTCTGTGTTAACCTTGGCTGTCCTGCACTCGCTTTGCAGACCAGGCTGGCCTCGAACTCACAGCGATCCCTACACCCCAAACTCACTTTAACACCAGAGCTTTAGTTATCCCACATGAGGGATTTTTGCTGTTCCCAAATACTCCCGTGATGCACTGCAAGGTTCTGGACATAGGAAAGTTGGGCTGCTTTGAGGGGCAGTCACTGGTTGGACTGTTCCTTTCTGAGAGGGACTGTGAGGGAAGGTCTGGACACAAGCCAAAGGGGGAGGAGGAAGGGTGAGGAAAGGAGGAGGAGGAGGAAAAAGAAAAAAGGAGGGAGGAGGGACGAGGAGGGAGACTATACTACATGTCTTGTTACCAAGGCCTTGAAGTTCTCGGGTCAGTGGGTGGGATGTGGGAGATGGAAAAAAAGACAACTCAAGCCAGTGGGACTGGGGTATGCACCCCACT